>NW_023270426.1:19859375-19952371 GCF_011800145.1 Mirounga leonina
TCTCCCTCTCCCACTCCCCCTGCTTGTGTTCCCTCTCTTGCTGTGTCTCTCTCTGTCAAATAAATAAAATCTTTAAAAAAATTAATGCTAAGGCCTTACTTGCCTTTTCCACCATGTTGACCTTTGCACTGATAATATAAATGCACTGGTGGGTCAGCTGTTGATGCCTCAGGATGCATCAAGGCAGTGGCCCCAGACTGCTAGCAGTCATGGGATTCTTCAACATACACACACACACAGAACGAGCTAGTTTCACTTATTTAAAAATGTCCCAAATGAAGGATATTTAAATATTTTTATATCTGCCACCATGATTTGACAGCTTCCCAATACTTAAAAACTTTCCCATGAGATTGGTGATGGCATTAACAAATACAATTTTTTGATATTGTATAATAAAATCTGCCAACATTTGGAAAGGTCTTATATATTCTAGTGATACATGATAGTACAACTTAGTGAACTAGTATTTTCCAAATGACTAATGTATGATACTATAACACCATGAGTGGTATGAAAAGAAAATCCACTCAAAGCGCAGGAGAAACCAATGAATTTATTGTCACAGAGTATGAAAAGTTCACTGATATGTTTTAATAATCTATGCAACTTTAAGAATCTACCACTTGTCTCTCACTGATATGAGGAATTCTTAATCGCAGGAAACAAACTGAGGGTTGCTGGAGTGGGGGGTGGGGTGGGAGGGATGGGGTGACTGGGTGATAGACACTGGGGAGGGTGTATGCTCTGGTAAGCGCTGTGAATTGTGCAAGACTGGAATCTCAGATCTGTACCTCTGAAACAAATAATGCAATATATGTTAAGAAAAAAGAAGAAGGAGAAGAAGAAGGTAGCGGGAGGGGAAGAATGAAGCGGGGGAAATCGGAGGGGGAGACGAACCATGAGAGACTATGGACTCCGAGAAATAAACTGAGAGTTCTAGAGGGAAGGGGCGTGGGAGGATGGGTTAGCCTGGTGGTGGGTATTGAGGAGGGCACATTCTGCATGGAGCACTGGGTGTTATGCACAAACAATGAATCGTGGAACACTTCATCTAAAACTAATGATGTAATGTATGGGGATTAACATAAGAATAAAAAAATAAAAAAATAAACTTAAAAAAAAAAAAGAATCTACCACTTGTCAAGTTTCGGTATAGAATCAGAGAACAATATGCACAATTATTTGAAAGGTTATTATAATACTCCTCCCTTGACTACATAAAAAATAAAATAAAACTTTGCATAGAAAAAAATCCAACATAAAGAAAGTCAAAAGACAAATGACACACTGGAAGAAAATATTGGAAAAATTTAACACGGATAAAAAGTATTGTCCCTGCCTTAATCTGCTCGGGCTGCCATAAGAAAATACCATTGACTGGGTGGCTTAAAAAAATAGAATTTTTTCTGGGCTCTAGAGACTATCAAATCCAAGGTCAAGGTTCTGGTTCAGTTCAGTTTCTCTTCCAAAGCAAAGCCACTTGCCCTCACATGACCTTTCCTCTGTGTGCCCATGTATAGGGCCAGGGGTGTGGGTGGGGGTTTGAAGGACTCTCTGGTGTCTCCTGTTGGATCAGGCCCCATCCTTCTGATCTCATTTAATCTCCATTACCTCCTAGAGGCCCTATCCCCAAATATTGTCACATAGAGGGTTAGGGCTTCAATATGAACTGTGAGTGGACATAATTTAGTCCATAGCAGACATATATATATATCATATATATCTTGTGAAAATTGTGGGGGGGAATTAAAACTATTGAAAAAGTGCACAAAAGATGTGAATAATTAACAAAAAGATATAAAAATAGTGCTTACAATATAAAAAGACATTCAGCTTCACTCACAAGGAAAGTGCTCATAAAACTATACTGAGATATCATATCTACTTATCAGACTGGCAAACGTTCAAAAGTTGAAAACTGGGCGCCTGGGTGGCTCAGTCGGTTGAGCGACTGCCTTCAGCTCAGGTCATGATCCCAGGGTCCTGGGATCGAGTCCCACATCGGGCTCCCTGCTCTGCGGGGAGCCTGCTTCTCCCTCTCCCACTCCCCCTGCTTGTGTTCCCTCTCTCGCTGTGTATCTTTCTGTCAAATAAATTAAAAAAAAAAAAAGTTGGAAACTGTGCTCTGTTAGCAGAGCTATAGGAAACAGCCTCTCCTACATTACTGGTAGAAATACAAAGTAATACAGCTCTATGGAGGGGACTTACACAGTATTTGATAAAGTTACCTCTGTATTTACCCCTAACCAAGCAATTCTGCTTGTAGATTTTACCCTGAAAATGCACCCCAGTGATAGGAAAATACAAACCCACAAGATTATTCATTGCTTCATTATTTGTAATTGCAAAATATTGCAAACACTTAAATATCCAAGTGTAGGAGATTTGTTGAATACACTAGGATGCATACACACAGTAAGTACTACACACTGTAAAAACGAGTGATGAAGATCTCTATGAACTGATTATGGAGTGATTTCCAGGAGATATTAAGTGAAAACCGCAGAGAGTGAGCATATATGGGATGCTATGTTTTGTGTAAGAATGTAGGGAAAATAAGAACACATACATATTCTCTCTACAGAGGGCAATGCTGTGGCGGGGGGGGGGGGGGCGGATAAACCAGAAAACACTGAGGACAGTTACCTATAAAGGTGAGGGACAGAAAGAAAAGGACAGAGACCTATTTCTCTGAGTATGTTGTTTTGCACACTTCTGGTTTTGGGAAGCAGGCTAGTGCTCTACACATTCAAAAACTAGCCTTGCATCTGTAGTAACAGTGAGAAAATTTCTAGAACTGAAATCAAACTAAAACCAATGAACCCAAGCATATCTCAAGTGAATGTCATAATCCTCCTGAAGTCGAGGAGAAAGAAGTGATCCACTTTATTTATGAGCACAATATTTGATACGTTCAGTCAGTGTTGAGAAAGGGCATCAGGGAAGAATTACAAACAAGTCCTGAACCACTTTTACTGACTTTGTTTTTTGTAGTGGCATGGGAAAATCAATTCTAAGACAACTCTAGATCTATTACAGGTTTTAGCAAACGAGTAAATGCGTTGTTATTGGGAGTCAGGGTTCTCACTAGGGTAGAAGGGACATATAAATTTGGAATGGAGGAGAGGCGCTCGGGTGGCTCAGTACGTTGAGTGACCGACTCTTGTTTTCGGCTCGGGTCATGGTCTTGGGGTCATGGGATGGAGCTCCGTGTTGGGCTCCACACTCAGCCAAGAGTCCACGTGGGATTCTCTCCCTCTGCCTCTGTCTCCCTTCTCTATCTCTTTCTAAAATAAATGAACAAATCTTTAAAAAAATAAGGAATGGAGGAAAGCAAGAAGGAGCCCTGTGAGAATGAATTGGGATTGGAGGTATTGGTGTGAACTCACTTCTAAAATATACATAAATATGGGGCACCTGGGTGGCTTGGTCCGTTAAGCGTCTGACTCTTGGTTTCGGCTCAGGTCATGATCTCAGGGTCCTGAGATCAAGCCCCATCTCAGGCTCCTCCCTCAGCACAGAGTCTCCTTGTCTCTCTCCCTCTGCTCCTCCCCCCACTCTTTCTCTCTCTCTGGAATAAAGAAATAAAATCTTTTTTAAAAAATCAAAAAATAGGGCGCCTGGGTGGCTCAGTTGGTTGAGCGACTGCCTTTGGCTCAGGTCATGATCCTGGAGTCCCTGGATCGAGTCCTGCATTGGGCTCCCTGTTCGGCAGGGAGTCTGCTTCTCCCTCTGACCATAACCCCTCTCATGTGCCCTCTCTCATTCTCTCTCTCTCTCGAATAAATAAATAAAATCTTTAAAAAAAATAAAAAATAAAATATACATAAATATGTATGTTACATATCTGCGTGTGTGCACACATGTATATATGTGTGTGTGGGTATGTATATGTACACACATACATATGTTTCCTAGCTCTGTCTGCTGAAAGGGCCAAGAAGCAAAGACCTCCCTTATAGCAATAAGCACATCTAGGACCCATATCTTGGTTTCTAATACTAGTTCCTACTAAAAGAAGCCAGGGCTTTTTGGAGAAATGGCTGATCCAAGGCTGGAGCAGAAAGTATACAAGATGAGGCTGAGATACCTTATTTGGCCAAAGTAGAGAAATACACACACACACACACACACACACGATGGGGTCAAGTCAAAAGAGCAAAACAGCCAGTTCGAAGAGCACCCATGAGCCAAATCTGGGACAATGTGAGCAATTCTTGAGTTCATACTGAGAATAAAAAGATCTCATAATACACATATATATACCTATGCATATATACTTATATATATGTTTAAAATACGTATTTATAAAGGTGAGGGGAGGGGCACCTGGGTGGCTCAGATGGTTAAGTGTCTGCCTTCGGCTCAGGTCATGATTCCAGGGTCCTGGGTTCGAGCCCCACATCTGGCTCCTGGCTCAGCAGGGAGCCTGCTTCTCCCTCTCCCTCTGCCTCTCTCCCTGCTCATGCTCTCTCTCTCTCTCTGTATCTCTGTGTCTAAAATGAATAAATAAAATCTTAAAAAAAAAAGGTGAGGGGAAGCAGTCCTCTTGCTTTAGTAGAATATTAAAACAACTAATAAATGTTGAGGGAAGGCTGGAGTTGGAAAAATCAGCATTTCGCAACCATGATAATAAAGATTCTTTTTGACAAACATCCTCAGTGGATACTATATTAGTTTCTGATTACTGTTACAACAAATTGCCACACATATTACAAGATGTGTCCTTGACATTTTACCAAGAAATTGTTTTTTCTATCTTCCCAATAATAACACGACCCTAGAATATTTTCACCTGGAATATTTTAACTCTCAACTTTTCATTATTCTCATGAATCTCCTACATATATTTTAAACTCCACTACATTTCTAGAATTATTTTGTACAGTTCTACTCATTTACATTTACCCTTCCCGGTGCTCTTCATTCTCCCCTGCTGTTACCATGTGGATCATTTTTATTTTTCCTGAAAACACTACCAAGTAGTGCTGGTAAACTACTTCTCTGCTTTTTCTACTTTAAAGAAGTCTCAAAACCTCTTTATTGCACCTTCACTAACGAGAAATTTTTCCATTTTGGAAAAGTTCAAACATTTACAAAGGAAAGAGGAGAGTGTAACAAACTCCAATGGACAATTATCAAATATGGCCATTCTCACATCTTCTCCCAACTACACCTCAACTTGATGGTCATGATGATGATGATGATTTTATTTTTAATAGGAATTTTGCACAATGGTCTTTAATGTTTTTTCTTAAAAAATGAGAAAAGAGGGGCCCGTGGGTGCCTCCGTCAGTTAAGCATCTGACTCTTGATTTCGGCTCAGGTCATGATCTCAGGGTTGTGGGATCGAGCCCATATGGGGCTCTGCATTCGGTGCAGAGTCTGCTTGTCCCTCCCCCTCTGCCCCTTCCCCACCAAATATAATATATATATATACATATATATACACACATATATAAAATCTTGAAAAAAAGATGAGAAAAGAGAAGGAAATGCAAGGCGTTTCAGTGTATTGACTACATTATAAAGTCTGCTTTATATGTATAAACCAAAAGATAAAAGAAAGAAAAGATTGTGTGGCTACAGACAAACCAGTATTAAAGGAAATGCAAAGGAAGGAAAACTTTCATAAATCATGGAAAGCACCAGCCTGACAGCTTGACTTGTGAGTGTTCTTCAGAAGATGGAGTGTAAACCAGAATGACTATTTTGTTTAGATTGGTTGGAAAAGGAGGCAAAGGCAATCTGACCCTTCAGAATCTCTTGTACAAAATCAAACACGGAAGAATCCAAACCTCTAAAAGTAAGTACCTGGATACATAGAAAGGCAAGTGTTTTGACAAGTAAAACGGGTTTTCTGTTGGTAAAATTAGTTATTTTTTTCTCAGCTGCTTCTTTCTGGTGGAGACTAATCCAGTTGTTTTCCGAGGAAGGAAGTTAGGAGGTACAGTTTTAACAGTCGTGAAAACTACTCTACTATGCTCTCATGTAATCTGTAGCTCATAGCTTTTGAATTGAAGTTTTGGTCAGTTTAGATGCCCAGTTTAAACCGACTTTTAAAAGCTGGGCAGTGGGGTGTGGCCCGACCAATAAAAATGATGATGATAATTATTTTTAATAGTTCTTTTACTTTAAGGTAAAATGTCCATACATGGAGGTACACGTATTTTATTAGCTGTGTCGTTGTGACAAATGGATGCTCACTTGATTGTCTCCTTTATCATAATCACATTTTTATCACCTTAGAAAGTTCCCTTGAGTCCCCTCCCAGTGAATCTCTATCCCCAGAAGCAACTAACATTTTGATGTTTTTCACCTCAGATTGGTTTTGCCTGTTTTAGAACTTCATAAAAAGGAATTATGCAGTGTATCTGTTTTCATGCTCCATTGTTTTTGTTCTGTGGATCAATACACAACTACACCTCAACTTGATGTGTGGGCTAATACTTCATAAATTTTTATTGTTGAATAGCATTACATTGTATAAATATATTATGATTTTTTTATTCATTCTCCTATGGATGGATATTTGACTTGGGGGATTTTTTGTGAGTAAAAGTGTGATGAGCATGCTTTAACAAGTTGGTTCACAAACACATGTTTTTAGATCTCTTGAATAAACACCTCGGAATGGACTTGTTGGGTCAAAGTGCAAGTGTACATTTAACTTGCGAAGAAATTGGTGGAGTTTTTCCAAAATAGTTGTACCCTTTTATGTTCCTACCAGTAACAGAAGAATTTTGATTGCTCTATATCCTTGCTACTTTCCATTCAAATATTTTCCTTTGTGAAATGTCTGTCAAGTCTTTTGCTTATTTTTATAGGATTGTTTGTTCTTTTAACTGTTAAATTCTAAGTGTTTTTATATATTCTGGACACTATTTCTTATATATCTTGCAAATATTTTCTTCCAGTCCATGGCTTGCCTGTTTCTTTACAGTCTTTTGATGAACAGATGTTTTTACTTTCAATAAATTCCATTTTATCAATGATTTCTTTTATAGTTACATCTTTCCAGTTTTATCTAAGAAATCTTTGGCCCCAGAGCATGAGAATATTTTCCTTAATATCTTTATAGTTTCAGCTTTTATATTTAGGTCTATGATCCATGGCAAATTAAATATTGTGTATAGTGTGAGGCGGAGAAATCAAGCTTTGTTTTCCCTCATTTGGACCTTCAATTGTTCCAGCATCAATTGATGAAAAAATTTCATTTGATTTGTTTTGGCATCTTTATGGAAAATGAATTGACCATATATACATCTTTCAAAAGGAATGTATTTCCTGCAGTCGTTTGGGGAAAGATCTCTCCTCAGCAAAATCTTACTTCCTGTAATTGCCTCCGTAGTTCTCTGATGTTTGTGAATATATGATTTTTATAAGTTGTCTGATGTTTCTAGATCTTTTCAGTGGAGGCATGCCACAGACTACTTCATCTACCTGGAAGAGGAACTCTTTGAGTTGAATTTGCTGTCGTTATTCTAACTTCCTGGAGATAGATGCTCTTTCCTTTCCTTGCTTATGTGACTTCCGGGGTTATAGATTTCCCTCTAAGCCCAGGCTGGCCATATCCCTCAGGGTCTCAGCCAGTTTGGAAGGCTGTAAGAAAATTCCATAAATGTGGGTGGCTTAAACAGCAAACATTTACTGTTCATAGTTCTAGAAGCTGGGATTTCCAAGATCAAGGTTCTAACCCTTTTCCTGGTCTACACATAGCCACCCCAACTTCTTGCTGTATCCTCACATGGCAGAGTGGGAGAGAGGAGTCTGGTCCCTTCCTCTTCTCGTAAGGGCACTATTCTCATACATAAGGGCACTATTCTCATCATGGGAGTCCCACCAGTGCCACCTCAACTAAAGCTAATGACCTCCGCAAGGTCCCTCCTCTGAATGCCATCACATTGGAGATTAGTGTTTCAACACAGGAATTTTGGGGAGGTGCAAGCACTCTTCTCCATAGCACACAAGTTTTAGTGTGCTGTGTCTTCATTGCTATTCAGTAGGTTTGTCCTCTCTATTGAGATTTCTTCGTTGATCCATGACTTATTTAGAAGTATATCACTTAATCTCTGAACATTCAAGTATTGTTCTAGTAATTTTACTGTTACTGATTTCTAGCTTAATTGCACTGTGGTTAGAGAATATCTTCTGTATGATTTCAGTTCTTTGAAATTTGCCTTATTGCTCCACATGTATTCAATTTGGGCCAATGGTCATGTGCACTTGAAAAGAACGTACATTCATTCTCTCACTGTTGGGAGGTAGTAGCCTATGTATGTTAGTTAGGTCAGCATTTTTTATTATATAGTTTAATTCTTTTCAATCCTTACGGATTTTTTTCTGCTTGTTCTGTTACCAAGAGAAGTATATTAGTGCCTCCCACTACAGCTGTACGTTTGTCTCTTTCCTTTTCAGTTCCTACATATTTTGCTTTTTATGAAGCTTTTTATGTTTTGCTGTTATGAAGTGCCTACAAATTTGGAATTGTTACATATTTCCAGTAGATTGACCCTTTTAATATACATTATCGTTCTTTATCTCTAGTAATGCTTTGTTTTAAAGTCCATTGAGTGGGCGCCTGGGTGGCTTAGTTGGTTAAGCGACTGCCTTCGGCTCAGGTCATGATCCTGGAGTCCCAGGATCGAGCCTCACATCAGGCTCCCTGCTCAGCGGGGAGTCTGCTTCTCCCTCTGGCCCTCCCCCCCTCATGCTCTCTCTCTCTCATTCTCTCTCTCTCTCTCTCTCAAATAAATAAATAAATAAAATCTTTAAAAAATAAAATAAAATAAAGTCCATTGAGCTACACCAGCTTCCTTTTGATTACTGTTTGAATTGAATGTCTCTTCCATCCCATTACTTTTTATTTTAATTTAATTTAATTTTATTTTATTTTAATTTTTAGTAGGCTCCATGCCCAACATGGGGCTTGAACTCATGACCCAAGAGTCACACACTCTACCAACTGAGGCAGCCAGGGCACCCCCATCCCATTTATTTTTAATAATTCTGTATCCTTACAGTAAAGGTGTATATTTAAAGTGGCATTTGGTTAATGTTGTTGTTTCTAAGTATACTCTTAGACTTTTAATTGGAACATTTTCATCATTTATATTTAATGTTACAGCTGATATTTGGGGCTAAGCATTGCAACTTACTATTTATTTTCTATTTGTCCCACCTGTTTTATGTTCCATTTCCTTTCTTAGTCTCTTTTGTATTATGTACTTTTATAATTCTATTTTTTCTCTGTTAGTTGTGAGTTACATATTTTGTAACTATTCTGTTAGTGATGAACCTAGAGGTTACAATGTGCATTTCTGATTTATTAAAATCTAATATAAATGAATATGTTTACAATTTCCTGGACAATACGAGGAGTTTAGAACTTCTTAACTTCACTTATCTCCCTCCTCCTGCCTTTTCTGCTATTGCTGCATGTTTTAATTATGTACATAATAGAATATAATTATGTGTTTTTACATTTATTAATATTTAATATGTGTATTATTTAATTACAAGTAATGTTAAATATATATTTACAATCCCACAAGACATTATTATGGGTATTCTCAAAGTGAAAATTCATTTGGTTTAAACTACTTGTTTAAAAAAAAGAAGAAAAATTTAAAAAAATAAACTACTGTTTACTCTTTTTTTTAAATAAAATATTGTGTCCATTTTAGGTTGACAGAAAGAAAGAAAGGTTGCAAAGATAGTGAAGAAAATTTCACAGACCTTGCACCCACCATCCCCTATTACTAATGGTTTATATTACTATGGTGCGTTTACAACCAAAGAGCCAGCACTGGTACGTGACTATTCCTTAAACTCCGTACTTTATTTGGATTTCATTAGTTTTCCCCCAACATACGTTTTCTGTTCCAGGATACCACTTCGTGTTTGGTCATCAGGTCTCCTCCTGCTCTGGTCTGTTACGGGATCCGATTTTCCCTGATTTTGAGGAGAGTGCTGAGGAATGCTGGTGTTTTGTGGAGCTGAGTGCCCTCCCCTGCACCATGTTCTTCCTTCTGCTCTGCCTCACTTCCCTTTCTCCCTCACTCCAGCCTCCCTGCAAGTGCATTTCTTAGTAAAGTGCCCGCATGCAAGCTCTTGCCTCTGGCTCTCTCTTCTAGGAAATCTGCGGTAAGGCTGTCTTATTCTAGGTTATCAGTCTTTGGGACCCCAACTGAAAACCTGAGTGGCTCATCGCACCCTCTCCTGATTGGCAGGTCTCCACTCCATCTTTTTCTCCTGCAAACTAATGAGAGGCTGTCAAAAGTCCTACTCAGCTTCTCAGCCACCACTTTCTGATAGCTTTTCAACCCAAAATTCTGAGTTGGCTAATATCTCAGGAGGAAAAAACACCATATATCAGGCTCCGATTCTTGGTCTCCCCTTCTCTCTGAGCTCTGGCTTCTAGAAATCCTGTGTTCCTGTTTACTGCCATCAAACCGTTTAAAAGATATATATTTTTGTCTATCTTTTTCTAGTTATTTTCAGCTAGAAGCTTGGTCTGGACAAAAGCTAGTTCTCCATTCCAAGAAACAGAACCCAAGTCTGGGTTTTCATAGGAAACCACAGGCTACTGCTAGAGAAACTGCTGTTTCCTTCCAAATCTGGCAGGCCCCAGGCCCGGCAGAGACCAGAGCAGGCTCTGCCCCTCACATGCCTCTCATTTTATTTCTATTTTTATTCAGTGTCTTTATTTTCTAACTGCTTTCCACGTCTGAGTGTGTTGGTGGAAGGGAGCTTTAGTACAATTTTCCTTGCCACATGCAGTTGGATCTTTCAGCTGGAGATTTTTTTTTTTTTTTTTTTTGCTAATACATATTTTCCTAGAAAATTGCCAAGGTTTTGAAAAGTTTTGTTGGGGGGCGCCTGGGTGGCTCAGTCAGTTAAGCGACTGCCTTCGGCTCAGGTCATGATCCTGGAGTCCCGGGATCGAGTCCCACATCGGGCTCCCTGCTCGGCAGGGAGTCTGCTTCTCCCTCTGACCCTCCTCCCTCTCGTGCTCTCTGTCTCTCATTCTCTCTCTCGCAAATAAATAAATAAAATCTTAAAAAAAAAAAAAGTAAAGTTTTGTTGGAGGATCAGACACAATATTTACTTATAATTTTATTTTTTATTAAGTTGGTAATTTTAATTCCAGTATAGTTAACGTACAGTGTTGCATTAGTTTCAGATGTACAATATAGTGATTCAACACTTCCATACGTCACCCGGTGCTCTTTACAAGCGCCCTCCTTAACCCCATCACCTATGTCACCCATCCCCCACCCATCTCTCCTCTGGGAACCATCTGTTTGTTCTCTATAGTTAAGAGTCTGTTTCTTGTATTGTCTCTCTCTCTCTCTTTTTCTTTGCTTGTTTCATTTCTTAAATTCCATATATGAGTAAAATCATTTAGTAGTCTGGAAAACTTTGATACATGTAGGGGAAATGCAGAGAGTTAGTCCTTGGAACAATTGCAAGGAAGATAGAAGTGGGGGGTGTGCATCTCAAAGACGTTTTCCTCACTGTCTGCCATTCCATCACCCAGGGACTTTTCTACAATCCTGGTGTCTGCCTCCTGCCCCTTTCCATTGATGTTGAATCAAAAAAAAAAAAAAAATGCTCAGGGGCGTCTGGGGGGCTCAGTGGCTGGGCGGTCCACTCCTGATTTTGGCTCAGGTCATGATCTCGGGGTCCTGGGATGGAGCCCCGTGATGGGCTCCAAGTTCATCAGGAAGTGTGCCCTGGGATTCTCTCTCCCTCTCTCTCTGCCCCTCCCCACTCCCTGCTCAAAGGAGCTCACTCTCATGCTCTCTTTCTCTTAAAAATAAATAAATAAATAAATAAATAAATAAATAAATAAATAAATCTTAAAAACAAATGTTGACTCTGATTCTCCCTTTCATGATGATTCAATGTTATCATCGTGTGCACCAGCTATTATATAGCATTGCCCTCTGGTGGTACAGAGCTGTTAGCCCCTGCATAGAATGGTCTAGAATGCTGCCATTTTGAACCCTGTCAGCAAAGGAGGAGACAGAACAATTAGAGGAAAAACAGGACTGCCAACTCTCACATCTTGTTATAATGAGTCTTTTCCTTTGGTCTCTTGCCCTAACTCACCGGGGACTGGTGAATTGTACCTGTTACAACTGTTTCTGAATTAAGAATCAATAAGTAACAGGCAAGACTCCACTTTGGCCCCTCAGATTTTAAAAAATAACTCTGTGGCTGGCTCAAAGTTGAAAAGGTTGGGGTGATCTGGAGATTGATTTGCTGAATTTCAAAATGACTTGTCTTTTTCAGGGTAGGCTAACTGCTGAAACAAATAAGCTGCACATTTCACTACACAATAAAGTTTATTTCTTGCTTGGGCAGTGTCCCATCAAAGGTTTTCCCGGTCAGTCACCTGACTCTCCTACATGGCTCTCCTCCACCTGATGTCACAGGCACTCAGGTTTCTTTTGTCTTACAACTCCACCCTCTTCTAGGGCCTCAGAGAACTCTGTAATTAGCCAGCAGCTTGGAAAAGGTAGTCAGTAGTTGCACAGGGGAAAGTTTATGGACCAGACTTGGAATTTGTATCTATCACTTATACCTATTTTGGACATTTCATTGGCCAGCATCCAGTCAAATGGCTGCACTGGGAAGTGTAGCCCAGTGGTTGTCCAGGAGGAATAGGTAAATGGTTGTGAACAGCCATCAAGTCTCTGCCACAGGTCTCATTTGTGTGTGTGTGTGTGTGTGTGTGTTTCTGCCTTCCAAAAGTAAAAAGAATGTCTCTGCTTTTGCAAAGAGCCCCCAAACCTCCTTGGATCCTTCAACTTCTCAGTTTATTCAAATCCTGAGTTGACAGCAACACTGTATATGATTTTTTCAGCCTCTTGAGACTAAAAAGAAGTTGCTTCTCAGTTAAAACATGGAATATTTTCTTGGTCCTGGGGGAGATCTAACTGGCCAATATTATTTTTAAGTTAGCTTTTCATTGAAGTTTTACATAATATAGAAAAGTGAAAAAAAAAAACCCGTAAGTAAACCACCCAATGAATTTTCACAAGGTTAGTATAGTCATGTGACTATCACCCACTTCAAGAAATAAAACATTACCACCATCTTAGAAACCAACAAGTAAGGGTGGGTGGGGGAGTTCTTGGTGATGAGAGAGGATATCCTAAGGGTACTGCGTTGCTAGTATGTCATTTGGGTTCTCCTTTAAATGTTAGCTCCAAAGTGAGGAGATGCCAAAGCAGCCTGGGATTTGCCCTCCCCTTGATTCCAGCCATCTGTATTACCTTTTGGCAGGTTACTTCCTCTTTTAGAACCTCTGTTTCTCCGTGTGTACAATGGGTGGTTTGGATCAGCAAGCCACCCAAGTTTCTCACCTGGGAACAACTTGGTTTTAGGACTTGCTCCAAATCCTCCGGGATGGGGTGTGGTGGGGAGAATACATAATAGGACTGGAAAGAATCCCTTGTGTAGAGAGATGCCCGAGCCCCAGCTTGTGCCCAGGCCTAGGTCCGTCTTCACTGAATTCTCCAGATTGGGGGACTGGGCATGGTTCACCAGTCTTGTGCCACAGGTAATGTTCACCTAACTGGTGTTCAGTTGTTTTGGCTTAATCCAGCTCTGTGCGTGCTGTGAGGGGCTGCGAGAGCTTGTGGAGTCAATGGGGGATATGCACAGCCAGGGGCTGAGGACGGAGCATGTGGACTTGGACAGACTTGAGTGCCAATTCTGACTTTGTCACAGGCTGGCTGTGCGACCTTGGGTGAGTCATTTAACCTCTTTGAGCTCAGCCTCCACATCTATGAAATTCAAAGGAGACAATCACCTACCTTCTAAGTTGTCGTGCGGACACAATGAGCTAATCCTTGATGCTTGGCGTCTAAGTGTCAGTAAGCAGTCGTGAGTATCGCCCTTCCATGCTAACCCTTCACCAACAATGTACCAAAGCTCTTCCAGGCTGCCTGTGGCAGGGGATCCCGTAGCCTGGAACGGGGATCCAGGGGGAAACAGGTTTGCCCTGCAGCTGAGTCCAGACTAGTCCCATTTCTTTTTCTTCCACATACGCCTTCTTTATCCTTTCACCCCTGAAACTGAAACGACTCATTTCTCACAACTGCCAGCGTCATAACCTTTGTACAATTCAGAGTAATCTCCTGGCAATTTAATCTGAGATCTGATATTAGCCCCCAGTGTAGTTATAATTAATAGAAATGCTTAGAATATGTGGAATGCTTTTTCTCCTCATTGCTCAGAAATCTCTGGGTAAGAACGGACTTCACTGTCCCGCAAACTTGAGCTCCAGTCCTGGCTTCCCTACCCACTAGCTGTGTGACCCTGCACAAGTGATTTAACCTGTCGGGATGCAACTGAACGATGGGGATGGGAGGTGCTTTCATTCTCCACCCCACCCTCCTCCTTCGGGAAGCCTGGAAAGCTCCCCAGACTCACTTGCAGCTGGAGTTCTGGATGGCACGGAAGTTCTACTAGTTGATGGTGCTCATGCAAGGTCTGGAAGGTGGAGCTGAGGAAGGCCTTCCCCCTCCTGCTGAGGTTGCTGGCAACCTTAGTGGTGGTGAGTTGAGGGGAGGACAAGGATGATGGTCACCAGCCTCGGGCTGGGAGAGGCAGTTGTGACCGAAGCTACGGTGGTAGGTGTAAGAGCTTCCTGAAGTCTCAGCTAGCTGATGGGTCCTTCTAGCGGACAGTTGGTTGTCACCCCCTTGCATATGCTCCTCCAGCCCTTACCAGAGTCTTGAAGGCGTTTGATTCCCTGTACAAAAACCCCCTTTTGCTGGAAACATCCAGAACTTCTGTTCCTTACACTGAACCAAACTGACAGAGGATGATGGGTACTGCTGATTGTTTAGAATCACGGGATTAGGCAAAGCTATTAAACAGAAAATGCCTGTCACGGAAGAAGCCCTTGGCCCATGGTAGTCACTAATGATTGCAAGAAGACTAACTGTTGAGCTGTTGGAAACTCAGGAAAACCAGTTCTGTAAATTGCATCTTGCCGCCCACCAGCACTAGCAGGATTTTTTTTTTTTTTTCCCACTTTGGTTTTTCCAAGCAGTCAGCAGGCATCTATAACAAGAGGAAAATGATCCTTGGCTAATGTTGCTTTCCCCTTATGTTCTCGCCAACAATTCATGTTGCCTTAAGAGATTAGGCTTTTTTATTGCTTGCCTCATTGCCCTGCTGTCTGCACCGAAGTTATGTCTTGGCTGGCTGGGCGTGTCCTTCTGATGGAGTCCAGGCCTGTTGCATAGGGAGCAAGGGGGTTATTTGATCTCTTGACTGTGGCTCTTACAAGTCCCATTGAGAGTGTGCTTACCCACAGAGCTCTGCTATGCTAATTGGCCCGGGGTTGCCGAAGAAGCAAAATTCTACCGAAAGCAGTGAGTGTTTCTTCTGGCAGGATTTGACATTTGGGAGAAGGCAGCCTCTGCAGGGGCTCAGGGGTCAACCCTGGGTCCCACCCCACCCTTCCCAGACACTCGGCTAATGGGCAGTCGTTTCTTGATCAGGGTGATGGAGGGTCATAAAGGGCATCCCTGGCCTCCAGAGAGATTTTCACTCAGCCTGGACTTAAATCCTGGAATGCAAGAAAACCCCTCTGATTGTTTGACCCGAAGCCTGATATCTTGCCCACCAAGTGTTATTCCACAGACCCTGTTAGGGAGAAGGATGGAGAAGTTTGGTCCCCACCCCTGACTCACGTGGCCACTGAACTGAACTGAGCCCTAGGAAACAGTGTTCGTTTGCAGAAGAAGAAGAAGAAGGACTCACTCTTTGAAAAGTGACCCAGATCCCCTTCCCTTTATTGTGAGTCCCTGTCTCTCTCTACTGAATGTTCAGCAGAATTACCTGAAGGGAAACCACAGTGAGATACCATGTCACACCTACAAGGATGGTTATAATCAAAAATGCAGAAAATAACGAGCATTAGTGGGATGCCTGGGTGGCTCATCTGGTTAAGTGTCCGACTCTTGATTTCAGCTCAGGTCATGGTCTCAGGGTCCTGGGGTGGAGCCCTGCATCAAGCTCTGCACTTAGCAGGGAATCTTTTTGCGGATTTCTCTCCCTCTTCATCTGTGCCTCCCCCTGCTCGTGCATGCTCTCTCTTTCACTAAAATAAATAAATAAATCTCCAAAAAAGTAAAGAAAATAATCAGTGAGGACGGGCATGGAATCCTCGTGCACGCTTTGTTGGTGGGATATAAAATGGTGCAGCTTCTGGGGGAAATAGTTTGGTGTCCTTTGAAAAGTTAAACATAGAATTATGTGACCCAGCATTTCCATTCCTAGGTACATTCACCAAAAAAAAAAAAAAAAAAAAAGTGGAAACCAGGGGCTTGAGCTGAGATCAGTGCACCAATGTTCATGGCAGCATTATTCACAAAAACCAAAAGGTGCAAGAATCTCAAGAGTATATCAACGCAATAATGAGAACACAAAATGTGGTACATCCATACAGTGGAATGGTTTTCAGCCATAAGGAGGAATGGAATTCTGATACACACTACAATATGGATGAACCTTGAAAACATCTACGCCAAGTGAAATAGGTCAGACACAAAGGTACAATTCCACTTACACATACTTTCTAGAATAGGCACATTCATCGAGTCAGAAAGTGGATTAAGGGTTACCAGAGGCTTGGGGGAGTTACTGGTTAGTGGGGATAGAGCTTCTGTTTGGGGTGATGGAAAAGTCTGGGAAACAGTGGAGAGGATTATACAACAGTGTCGAGGTGATTAATGCCTGCCACTGAATTGAACGTTGAAAAATGATTAAAGTGGCATATCTTATGTTGTATGTATTTTACCACAATTAAATAAAATTACCGGAAGAGCTTGCTGCAATGTGGGCTCTAAGGACCCGCTCCTCAACGTGTTGAGTCAGTAAGACCAGGGTCGGGCTCCTCAGCGTGCCTTTCTAGCAGCTTGCCCAGGGTCTCCAGTGTGGGTAATCCAGGGGCCTCCTTTAGCATGCAGATATGCGGTCAGTCACGCCTCCTGCCTTTCTGGGGAAACACAAGGAAACAAAAGAGAAGGGCCTGCTGCACTTCCTGAGGCAGGACACTCCCATTTTACACATTGGGACGAAGGAAGGTAGGCCACTCCATGCACCAGCTGAGCGAGCATGGGCACACAGGTGCCCCCCAGGCTGTACCTGAAGGTGGCAGTCTTGGGAGCAGAGGACTGACAGGGACCCTGCAACCAAGCCTGTGGCTCTGAGATGCAGGGCCTTGCGGTGGGATCTGCCCCGCTCCACGCCAGCCCTCGGAGCCCTGTTCTGCATCCTTCTCCAGCCTGCCCCTTCCCAGCCAAGCTTGTCTGCGGGCTCCAGCAAAGGCCAGAGACAGGAGGTGGCTTGGGGTTCCGCCCCCTTCTGGAGTCGGTCATGCTGTCTTCTTTCTCCCTACTTCTCCCAGGACCAGGGTCAGGATTGCTCTTTTCTCATCAGTGGGACATGATCTCAGTACTGGCATTCTCCTCCCAGTGACCAATGTGATTTACTGTATTTATTGACTCTGCCTTTCCTTGCATGTAAGCAATCAGATTACTAGTAAAGAGAACGACCCTGAGCAATTACGAAACATCTCTGGGCGGATATTTGAGAGTTGGTGCTTGTGTCCTTACGTTGCCTGGCAACTCAAGTATTTCTTGAGATTGGTTTATACTTCTACTCTGAGTTCCTGAAACTCATTTTCAGAAACGATTCTAGTCATGTCCCATCCAGAGAAAAGCACAGAAAAAACCCAGCCTGGAGAACTCAAATGTAATTATTGTTCATCTCCAGGAGGGAAAGAGGAAGAAGAGGCTCACTCATTTACTCTCCTGACTTCTATTGAATCCCGACCAAGTTCTGGGAATGCACCAGTCTTGGGAAGTGGGAGTGAGCAAGACATAGCTCTCCCCCACAGGGAGCTTGGTCCCCAGCGGGGTGAGGGTAGGATGGGGGACATAGGACAACTGGCCACTGTAAAATAGTTGATAGGTAGACAGGGCAGGGGTGTAGAGGGAGGGCCAGAGGCTTGGCCTGAAGGGTCAGAGACTGGAGGACTCAGGGAAGATCAGAAATGAGGGGACACTTTGAAGAGACTCTTGGAAAATGAGTACAGTTTTGTAGGCAGAGAGGACGGGGTTAGTCCCCATGCTCCCACGCAATGAAGAGGATCATCTGTCAATGTGGGGACAGATGAGGGCACAGGAGGCTGGAGAATGGAAAGTGGCCTGACCCCTTGGGCTGGTATGACACATTTACAAGGTCGGACTGGATCCTCTAGGCAGCAGAGAATACCGGAATATTCTGGGCAGGAGAGCGCTGTGGTCAGATTTGTAGGGTTTTTTGAATGTATGACAAATTCCATAAAAAGTGGAGAGAAGAGAATAGTGAACCTCCACAAGCCTGTACTTAAACTGAACAATTATTAATGTTTTTCCAAATTTTCTTAATGTATTTCTTCTTTGCTAAAATATTTTAAGGCAAATCAAGTCACCCTCTTTAGAAACTTCAGGGTACATCCTTTATGAAATAAGATTTTTTTTTTTTAACACAACTACACTACCATTGTTATCAACCCTCACATAATTAACAGGAATTTCTTAACATCTAATACCAGGTTCATAGCCAAATTTCCCACATTGTCCCCAAAATGTGTTTGTTTCAAGGTTGATTTTTATGAATCAGGATTCAAAGCCAGTCTACACATTGCAGTTATGACTTTTGTTTTAGAAAGCTCACCCAGGGAAGGTGAAATATGGAAGTTTCAAGTCTTCTAGCTCCAGAAAGAGGCCAAGTTACTTCTTTTTCATTGAAAACATGGGTCTCGAGTTGGGGAGAGCAGGCTGGGCCGGAGTTACCCCTGCCCCTGGGTGAGAAGGGGTGGTGTCTGAGCCCCGGGAGGATGGGCCCCAAGGGGTGGCGGGCTTGGGAATCTCTGGCAATCCTCTCAGAGAGACGGAGGGTGGGAAGCTTGCTGATGGCAGATGTGGCCGAGGGTTGGGTGCACTGAGCGTTGAAAATCCGTCTTGATGCTTAGTTCATGGGGGGCGGGGGGCTGTGTATTCTGTAGTATTCCGACAGTCTCGGGGGAGTGGTGAGGATCGGAGGCTTCTGCGATGCCCTGAGGGGTGGTCAGAGACACGGGTCAGGGGAGAGGGATGTGGACCACTTTTTCAGGAAGCTTTAAGAGAAAGAGGGTGGGCCATAGTGAGAGAGGGCAGCCAGGCAAAGAGGGTCAGCTTTAGGTACGGGATGTCTGTGAGCTTCTAAAAGGCTAAAAGTCTCTAGTTTATCACTAGAGACATGGAGGAAGGGTCAGGCAGTCAGCATAAACTGAGGCCACTTTCAGGAAGATAGCCCAGAAGCACATATCAAGCTCTTTCAAGTGGCCATAGCACTGAGCTTGCCCCCAGAAACTGAAGCTAAGGAGGAAGAGCTGCACAGAATCATTTATCTAGGAGGTGGGTTGTTGCTTTATTCCTGACAGGAAAGGCTGAAAGTAGCCTGTAGGTATAACAATAAGGATAGGATTATACAAGGAATTCTCAGCCTCTCCGCTGTTGACATTTGAGGTCAGATAATTCTTTGTAGTGGGAGCTATCCTGGGCCTTATAGGATGTTTAGCAGCATGAGGAGCAGCATCTAGATTACGAGGTGCTAGTAGTCACCACCCCACCGCCAAGTTGTGACAACCAAAAATGTCTCCAGACTTTGCAAAATGCCCCCGGGGAAGTGGCAATTTCCATTGCGTTTAGAACCACTGGGTTAACGCATGATGTGCCCATCCAGTGACATATTACAGGGTCTTGAAGATTGCTTTCAGGAGTGATTAAGAATGCATGCAAGAGGGACACCTGGGTGGCTCAGTCGGTTAAGCGTCTGCCTTCAGCTCAGGTCATGATCCCAGGGTCCTGGGGTCGAGTCCCGCATCGGGCTCCCCGCTCTGCGGGGAGCCTGCTTCTCCCTCTGCCTCTCTCTCTCTCTCTCTCATGAATAAATAAATAAAATCTTAAAAAAAAAAAAAGAATGCATGCAAGAATCCTTACAATATAATATTAAGAAAAAAAGTTGTACAAATAATTTTCTATATAAGAATAATACTAAATGTATAAATAAGCACACATTATACCTGGGAAGAGGTGAAGGAAAAAATACTAAAATATTAAAGGAACTAACTCTGGATGGTAGGAGAGGCAACCTGTTTCCAAGTTTTCCCTTTTCAGGGAAAAAAACCCACCACATTTTCTACCTGATCATTAGTGTTTTATATCTATTTGTACACACAGCGTTGCCACAGACCCACTAATTTATTTTCAGGAAATTTATTATTGATATAACATACATGCAGTAAAGTTTATAAGCATATATAGCTCAGTGGAATTTCACTAAGTGAATATACTTGTGTAAACCAGCACTCCGATCAAGAACCAGAACATCAGCAGACCTCTTAGTAGTCCCCCGTGTCCCCTTCCAGTCACTCCCACCCCCAGGATGACCCATTTCCTGATTTAAACCTCACAGATTCCTTTTGCCTGTTTTAAAGCTTTATATAGATGGAATCATGCATGCAGTGTGAACTCTTTTGTATCTGGCTTCTTTGGCTTAACGTTGTTGGTGAGATTCATTTATGTTATGGTGTGTAGTTGTAGTATATTATAATGAGCCTATATTATTTTTAAAATCATAAAGCTATTCTAAAAAGATGGCAGATGGCAGCTATTAAAAAGCTGGGATGCTTTCCATTTCCCAATGAATGTTCTGCAGTTCTCTGCCAGGGAGCCAGTCATGGCCTCCAGCCCCTGGCTGCTTGCCCTAGAGGTTGTTTCTCCAGGTCTAGGAAGGATTTGTGCTGATCTCACCATCCCCTGGCTCACCGGCCCTCATCAGTGATGCATCTTCGTGTTTGACCCCCTCGATGAGGAGACCAATCAGACAAGATGGGGAGGGGGGCCTGGGATGTCCAGAAAGGGGCCAGATGCTCCTGAAGAGAGGGTCTTCACCTCTGTTCCCCTGGTGACTGTCGCTGACCTGCCACTGGCAGAGAATCCAACAAAGGTTGCCTCATCTGCCCCCCTGGCTTGTCACATTCCTCAGCGTAAAGCACCTCCAGATACTCCTTTAGTGCTTCCAATCTTACAGAGGGGGGCTGTCATGATTTCCCAGTTGAGGCACCAAAGGCCTGATACTGGGAGAAGTAACTTGTTAAGGGCACACGCTGGGCTATGAGACCGGGTCTGTGCGACCTCAGTGTTGCCTCTGAAGGCCACTCTCCTGCCCCTCCCACTGCTGGCTGAGATGGGGGGAAGAGAGTTAGGACTCCATCCGAGCGGCATTCTCAGTCTGCTGACCTGTTCGCAGGCCGGCCGTGCGATCGGGCAAATCATGATCGCAGACACCACTTCAGTTGGTATGACCATAAAATGGGCAGCTCAATACTGCCCTTCTTCTTGCCCCAGGCCCTCCTCCTCTCGCCAGCAGGAATCGCTGGAAAAATGTTCTGGAAAAACGGAGGCATTTTTACGACTCTCTCCTCACCTAAACCTGCTGGGCCAGGACAGAGCGCAGACCCTCGGGCTCTGACCGTTATCCTACACTCTGGCCCCGGGCGCCTCGGGCTTTGATGTTGTCTTGGTAAATGCCCCCGAGTCACCGGTGGGCTCTGATCTCCCCAGCACCTAATAATTCAAACAGCCTGGGGCAGTGAGCCGCTAATCAGCTGGGCAGCCTCTGCAGCTGCACAATGAGGTTGAGGGAGAAGGGGGTCCCTTTCATTCTTAGGGTCTCATTCCACAACCTGAGGGCCAAGGCAGACGCCACCATCCCTTGGCCCCGGGGGGAGGTGAATTCCTGCGAGGACCCGAGTGGCATCTGCCTGGCTGAGGCGGCGGTTGCACGGTTTGAATCATGGCTGTCCCGGCCAGGCCATCGGGTGGGAATTAAATTTTAATTTAGAAAGTCCTGTCTCTGCGGCCCTGGTGGCCGTCGTCTGGGTGATTGACTGGCTGGTTTCTTTCACCTTTGCACGCCTTGGGTTTTTACTGGCGGAGGAAATGAAGGCTGAACTGGGGCAGGAAATTCCATGTACACAGGTGTTTCTGGTTAGCCCCGTGCACCTCACCCAGGGGCACAACTGGGGGCCAGGGATGCCTGTGAGCCCGGGGCTTCTGTGGCCCGGCAGCTGGCTTTGCCTGCAGGGAAGGCTGGCCAGGGCACTCGGGCCACGGCAGGACAGACAGGGGTACCAGCGAACGAACGGTCCTGCGCCTGGCCCCGGGAGCCCCATGACTGCCCAGCTCTGCCACAGGATCACACGGGCGACTTGGCGGGAGGCGCCCCAGCCCCTGTACCTGACCCGAAAGATTAGCAGCACCCCGAGGTGGGGTTTACACATTGTAGCCAACACTTCATGTGGCTGACCTGCCCCCATTTGCACATCTTCCAGAGGGCTTAAGGATCCACAAAGCACGCCCTCCCTTGTTTAAAGGGTCTCTGGAGGGGCTGGGGAGGCAGCCTTGGGCTTGGTCTGAGGCAGCCATCTGTGGGGCTTGTTCCAGAGGCTAAAGAAGCAGCTTTCCTCCTTCCATAATATCTTCATGCCGCCATCGGGGCATTTCCAGCATCGGTCACTCACTGTGCTGGGAAAGGCACTTGGGGGTCCTGTCCCACTCAGAGTGTGCCTGGAGGGAGGGGCATTCTGAGCAATGGCACAGGAAGATACACGGGGTGGCTCCGGGCAAATGCTCACCCCCACCCCACCCACCTCAGTTTTCTAATGGGCACCACAGGACTGAACTCTGCTGTGTTGGCATTCAGATAAATGAGATACCCACGGTCTGTGATGAGCGCACAGAGAATCCTCACGCGGCTCTCAACTGAGTATCCAGCTCCTGGGAACAATCCCAAGAGAGTCACTCAAAAGGAAAATTATATTTTGGACAGTGTAGAGTAATTTAGACATAACAAAAAAAAAATCATAACCAATGAAAATGCCCATCAGTTGGTTGTAGACTGAGCTGTGTCGTTGATGTAATAAGGAATAGTCAATAAGATCACGATGACAAGCATGAAGCCATGTAAAAGGCCCAGGAAGAAAACAAGTCTTGCACCCTAATTACAATGGTCAGAAGATGTGTACCTTGAGGAAGATCGGAGGGAGACGCAAGTAATTGTTTATGTAAATATATTTAAGTAATTTGATATTTAAATGCATAATTTAAAATGAAAATGAAATCAGAACAGGGAGAGCTATGAATGTGTGTCAATTATCAAGTTCCTACTAGGATGAGACCTCGTGTCATCTGTCCAGGACAAGATATATGAGATCTCAAAGGCTGGAGAAAAGCCTGTAGCTGGGGCTCAGCCCCTGTGGGGGACACAGACACGGGGTCATCAGAGTGAGTTCAGCCACCCTCATGAGGTACTGGCATTGGGTAGGGTGTCCTGGGCAACCTGGGGGAAATGGGGCTAAGTCTCCGTCAGGACACCATGTACTGCCCTGGGCGCCCTGAGGAGGGAGGGGAGGGTCCTCAGGGCTGTCCTCAGGGCTCTGACTGGCACATGGCTGCCCCTAGCTGGAGGGCGAGAGAAACGTGTTTTCATGGCAGTGAGGAGCTCTAAGGCTGGGCACCTAAGCAGCACTACAGACGGGACCTCTTGCTCTTCGTGAAGCACAAATGAATGGCTGCCCCAAGTGGCTGTGTAGGTTGAGGGCTAGAGGGGGGCCTAAACTGAGACCCCTGAGAGCCAGCCGCCTTGTCCTGGGACCCCTGCCTGGTACGCTGAAGGCACCGAGGGTGGCCATCTCTCTTGTTCAACATACTTCCCATCATTCAAGGCGCAGCTCCATTCTCCTCACCCCAGGAACCTCTTCTGACCAGCTCAGCCCTTGCCAGTCTGCACTCAGAGCACTTCTAGAATCTGGATGTGGCTCTGAGTCCCTGGAGGACAGGGGCCCGACCTCACCCTTTCCCAGCGGCACCTCCCTCTCCCCCCAGGGCTTTCAGAATGGCTCTCCATTCCTTCTTACTGGGCTGCCCCAGATGCAAAATAACGGTTGGTATGGCAGCAATGACCTGTGAATTTCAATTCCTCTTCTAAAACCACTTGCAGATATTTCTGCCGCTTTCCCCCACTCCCCCATCCTACTTCTTCCTTCCCCAACCTCCCCAGACAGGGCTTACGAAACAGCAACTCACACCCCCGTCCTTTGCACCTCCTGCTCCTCCTGTGGTTATCACTATGGCTTCTTCTGGGGTAAGCCTGATTCTGACCCACCTCCCGGCACCCTAGGTCCCCGCAAGAACCATCACACAGGGACCTGGCCAGCTTGGAGTTCCAAACCCTGAGCGCTCACTCTACGTCAAGCGCTGCGCTCAGCGCCCCGCATGCATCATCAGCTTTCATTCTCCCAAACACCCCACGAGACAGGCAGTATTCCTGCTTACTGATGGGAGACACTGAGGCTGGGAGAGGTTAGTCTCTTGCCCAAGGTCATGGAGCTAGTAAGGAGTACAGCCAGGATCCAGACTTTGGCTGTCTGATTCCAAAGTCTAGGCTTTTCTTTGCCCTAAATCCCTCCACTCAACCTTCTCTTTTGTCTGCAGAATTCTAGGAAGTGTTGGTTCTGTTTCTCATCAGCAGGGCCTCGTGCTCCCCAGGGAGCAGGGTCTCTGGGCATTTGCACATCATCCCTACAGGCAAATGTTGGGTGTGCAGAGCCTCATCTCCAGGTCCAGGATGTCCAGAACCAGCTGGAATCAGAGGCATTCTGGCCCTTTTCCCCGCCACATGGAAATGTCATTTGCAATCAGCCGGCTGTAGTTGGAGAGCTGCCTTTTACACAGTAAGTAAAAGGACCACATGGAAACACTCAGTGCCTGAGCCAGCACCAGAGAAGCCCTGGCTCATAGCCATGAATGGCGGCAGGTCCAATAATGTTGAGCTCCAGGCACGCACGTTGCCAAGAAGCCAGAGGGGTTTTGGAGACTGACCAGCTTCTCCGGCTCGCAAAAAGATTGAGCATGGTGCCGGGCATATGGGTGCTTGAGAATGTAGGTCCGTGTTCTGTGACAGAGGGGCCATGGTCCTGTGGGCTGAGTGTCTTGGTGATAAAATGTTCCTTGCCATGGCTGTCTTGGGGCTAGGGGGCGGTCTAAATCAGGGGACCATGGGCTTCTGAGGTTGTATGCAAGTTCATGCATGTTCCTGTGTCCAACAAGTAGCCATAGCTTTCTCTGCATTTTCAGAGGTGTCCAAGACCCACAAAAGGCCAAAGACCCTACTAATCCACAATACTGCAGTGGGGGCCAAGGGATTAAGCCATTCAGCATGTTCAACTACACCATCACCCCTGGGACTACTGCTAGGGGGAGATGTGCCAGACGGGCCCAAGTATGTGAGGATGGGGAATGGGTACCCAGGTCAGGCTGACTCTCCTTCTGACTCCCTTCCCACTCTGACCACACAGACTGTGGAGAGCAGAGCCCCCCACCCCTCGGGCCTTTGGGGAAGATGGCCTCCCCCACCATCATCTGTGAACCTCATCTCCAAGTTTAGAGCTTCCTCCCCAGGTGGGGTTGCCCCCTCTCTGAGCTCCAATTTCCCCATCGGCCTGTGGCCATATATCTTCTCCTCTTTTCTCCTGGCTGCTTTATAGCTTGCTGGAAACACCTTCCCTTAGCACTTCGAAATGCATCACTTGAAAGCATCTTAACGTTAACCAAAGTGATTCTTTTTTAATTTGAAAGGGCTTATTTCTCTGAACAGCTTTCCTGATCATATAGGAGGGCATGCTCCCTCATATTAAACTTTTTCTTTAAAAAGAGCAAAAAATGACTCACATCTGTTTGATATTTAATTCAAATTGAATGGCAGGACAGGAACAGAATTACACTGCAAACGGCCATAAAGCGCCAAGCATATCAAACCTACATGCCAGAAAACTTGAAATGACAGAGGATTGAAGGGATGTGGCCTGGACAACGGGACATTTCCTACCCAGAAGCCAGAGCTGTAGTAGGCAAGGCGGGAGAAGGTGGCAGGTGGGAGAGGGGCTCACTTCACACTGGAGGATTTTGTAGGGACTGGTTTCCAGCCACATGTGAGTTTGGCTCTGGGATCCAAGCCTCCATCAAGGGTCCTGATCTCATCAGGAATCCAATGCCAGCTGCTCTGGGTTGTCAGGAGGTGGGGGTGGTGGCCTGTCTGGGCCCCCCAAAGGGATGCTGGGTAATGCTCAAACGCAGCCTGGGTGGCTGACCAGATACTGCCCTGCTCTCGGGGTCCTGGAGGCCCCCGGGATTTGGCTACAGCCCAGAGATTGAGCTGGAAGTCTCCAGCTCCCAGCTGATCAGTTTACCAGAGACTCCAACATATGGTGTCTAAGAGGGCAGAGAGATGAGGTGGGGCCCGGAGAGATGTTTTTCCTTCCTTCTGAGAAAGAAGGTGACCTCAAAATGCCAGGCGACATGTACTGCCGTGAGCTCTGAGAGAGAGATCCCAGGAAAGAAGTGAGCGTGACCTCTTGGATAATACCCTCTGGCCCCTTTTAAAGCCAGGGGACTAATTCCAGGGTCCCGGCACAGCACTGCCATCGTGAACCGCGTCTGGTCACATCTGCTACGTGCGCATTGACAGTGGGGCTCGGCCAGAGCTCGTGGGCTACCCCTCACCAGGCGTGCACCGATGGAGGGGGTGAGGACAAGAGCAAGAATTCCACACTTACCAGCTCAGTGGATTTGGGCACTCTTCCCCTCTGTGCATCTTAGTTTCCTCATCTGTAGCAAGGGATCTTTAAGATCCTCTCAAGATTATTTTAAACGTTTAACGTTATAAATATAAACGCATTCACTTTTAAATGGCAAAACATTGTACGGTTTTCTTAGAAGGCTCGCCCTGACCTCTCCAGCCCTTCTCTGTAGGCACCATAATCATCTCAAGGCATTTTCACATTGGTTTTTTGTTCCTCGGGCCCACTGTTCTAGGGGCTGCAACTTTCTCCATTTGGCTGTGCTGGAGCTGCCTCTGTCTTGTAAGAGCTGATTATTAAACAGCCCCTCTGGGCAACAGTATGGAGGTTCCTCAAAAAGTTAAAAATAGAGCTACCCTATGACCCAGCAATTGCACTACTAGGTATTTATCCAAAGGATACAAGCACAGTGATCTGAAGGGGCACCTGCACCCCAATGTTCATAGTAGCAATGTCCACAATAGCCAAACTATGGAAAGAGCCCAGATGTCCATCGACAGATGAATGGATAAAGAAGACGTGGTATATATATACAACGGAATCCTACTCAGCCATCAAAAAGAATGAAATCTTAACATTTGCAGTGATGTGGATGGAACTAGAGGGTATTATGCTAAGCAAAATAAGTCAGCCAGAGAAAGACAGATACCACATGATTTCACTCATATGTATAATTTAAGAAACAAAACAGAGGGGGTGCCTGGGTGGCTCAGTCGGATAAGCGTCTGCCTTCGGCTCAGGTCATGATCCCGGAGTCCTGGGATCGAGCCCCACATCGGGCTCCCAGCTCAGCGGGGAGCCTGCTTCTCCCTCTGACCCTCTCCCCTCTCATGCTGTTTCTCTCTTTCTCTCTCAAATAAATACATAAATAAATAAATAAAATCTTTAAAAAAGAAAAAAGAAACAAAACAGAGGAACATAGGGGAAGGGAAGGAAAAATAAAACAAGACAAAATCAGAGAGGGAGACAAACCATTAGAGACTCCTCACTCTAGGAAACAAACTGAGGGTTGCTGGAGGGGAGGAGAGTGGGGGGATGGGGTAACCGGGTGATGGGCATTAAGGAGGGCACATGATGAAATGAGCACTGGGTGTTACATGCAACTGATGAATCACTGAACTCTACCTCTGAAGCTAAGAATACACTGTGTTAATTCATTGAATTTAAATTAAAAAAACAAGTCATTAAAATTTAAATTGCATGAACTTACAGCCAAATAAATTATATTAAAAACAGGGCGCCTGGGTGGCTCAGTTGGTTAAGCGACTGCCTTCGGCTCAGGTCATGATCCTGGAGTCCCAGGATCGAGTCCCGCGTCGGGCTCCCTGCTCGGCAGGGAGTCTGCTTCTCCCTCTGACCCTCTCCCCTCTCATGTTGTTTCTCTCTCTCTCTCTAATAAATAAATAAAATCTTTAAAAAAAAATTTTTTTTGAAAAAAAAATTATATTAAAAACATAGTTAATAAATAATAAAAAAGTCACTGTTTCCTAAACATTTTACTGGATCTTGCTGTATCTGTGCTCCAGAGGTATTGACAGATACTGTGTCTGAGCGCGGAAATGCTGCAAGACGGTGCGCTCACCGTGCAGCTCTTTCCACCTCCAGGTTTAGTGATGTCATCCCGATACCTTGAAACTGACCTTGGTGCGAGAATTTCCATCATAGAAACCAGAAATTGTCAAGCTCTACAATCAGAGCTCCCCCACGCCCCAGAGAGCCGGGGGTTAACCATTTCCCAGCACACGCCTGACATTAGAGATTGGCACAGTGAGGGCGTTGGTGGCTTTCTCCGAGTCTTTCGGCCATGCCCAATGGAAGCTCTCAACCCCCTGCATTCTCCATCAGACTTAGCTCTTCCAGCATCCCCAGGACCCTGTGTCCAGGGTATGTGGCATTTCTTCATTCAGAACATTCTGGCCTCCTCCAAATACCCCTTACCATTCTTATAATGAGATCTCTCCTCAGCTTCTGTGTTTCCCCTGAGCTGAGCCAGAACATTCACCCTGGTTTTGTAAAGCCTGCTGAGAATCTCCAGTGGAGGTATTTTCTCTTTCTTTAACTGAGGAGTCAAACTCACAGCTCCTAATTGTTCTGTGGGTTTCTAACCAACGCTTTCCCCAGGGTGCTTGACAGAGACCAGAGGCAGGCGTGTGTGTGAGTCTGTGTGTGTGGTGGGGGTGGGTGGAACGGGGACGGAGAAGTCAGACCACAGGAGGCTTTCCTGACGTTTCAACTTGAAATCTGCACGGCAACTGCAGGCCCAGGGGAAGAGGAACGTAAAAGTGAAAGATGGAGCCCCCTGATTATTCGCTTCCTTCATTGGCCTCCAACAAGTGTCCACAGGGGACCATGTGTTTCTCAGTAATGAGGCCCAGGGCTGATTCTGGAAACCTCTGACATCAAGCATCCAGCCTGCTTGTTCCCAGTGCTCCCCGGGGCAGAGGTCCAAGTCTGGGAGCGCCGCACCTCACGCGTGTATTTCTGGATGGTGGTGGGCTGGGCACCTGTGGTGAGCCAGGGAGATCGGACTCATCTGGAAACAGGAAAACCTATTGGCAGAGAGCAGAAGAATCGGGAGTGTGGGCCCTGCATGGCCTTGCGGGGATTTGTCCTTGCTTCCCGGGCTCAGGGTCCAATAGATACAGTGACTCCATTCACCGAGCAAACCACTCACTCTGGCCTCTTTCCCTCCTGAGTAATTAGTTGTTTAAAGTGCATTTTACCCTGTTCAACCGGCCGGTTTGTTGTGATTTGAGGTTCTTCTCAAAGCCTCATTCCTTAAAGGTCTGCTTTCACCCCACCCGAATTCCTTCTCCCAGCTCATTTTCTTGCCGTTCAGGCAACAGACTCTCACTGAGGACGTCCTGTGCGCCGGGGGGCTGTTCCATCCACAGACGGGTCTGCATGCTTGCGCCCCGCTCGGGGCCCTGTTGGCGGGGAGGCCCTGGCGTGGTGCAGAGCGCACAGCAAGAACGCGTGTTCCCAGCTGAGGAAATACCTCTCATGGTTGATACCATGGATCACTGCCCGAAATCCCCTCTGAGTGTCCCCAAACAGGCTTGGAGCTAGGAGGGAGGTGATTCCTTTGTGGAAAGAGGCAGGAGAGGGCGACTGGGTGGCTCAGTCGGTTAAGAGTCTGCCTTTGGCTCAGGTCATGATCCCAGGGTCCTAGGATTGAGTCCCGCATCGGGCTCCCTGCTCAGCAGGGAGTCTGCTTCTCCTTTGGCCCCTACCCCCCAACTTGTGCTTGCTCTCTCTCTCTCTCTCTTTCACAAAAATAAATTTTAAAAATTTAAAAAAAGAAGAAGAAGAAGAGGCTGGAGAGCTTTCCGGAGGAAGAAACATTTGGGGAGAGGTGGCAGTCAATATTAATGGCTGGCATTCATTGAGCATTTCCAAGCTGTGCATGCTAAGCTCCATTATCCACATATGTGTGTTCCAGCCTCCATGGAGGGGAGGGAGGTGCGGATAGCATTCCCATTTTGTACATGAGGATCAGTGGCTTGGGGGATGATGCAAGTTTTAGAGTCAGTACCTGGAGGGCTGTGGGGATTTGGACCCTGCTCTGCTGCCCTGCCTCTGAGATGGGAAGAGAGGGGGTGTCAAAGCAGGCACCCCTGGAGGATCGTATGGGCTAGGCCAGGATGGCCGCACCTAGCTCTTCTCTGGACCTCATTGTACGGTTCCTGTCCTCTTGCGCCCTCCTCTTTCCTTTCTTACTGATGCCAAAGGTTATGTGGTTGGGGTGACCTATGGGAGGGTGATCTGTGTTTGCCTTTTGCCTCCAGGAGGCCCCCAGGCAGTGGAGCCTTCCAGGCTGGGCCCCCATTCGTCTCCCTTTCTGGTGGCCCAGGGCCTAGGCGGGGGCTGAGGCACACTGCAGTGGGCATAGTCCCTGAGCTGGCCTTGACTGTTGGCCCTCAGACCCATCTCTCTCACTTCTCTTCTCTGCTTTGTACTGCGGGGGAGTCCACCCCGCAGGGTGCATTCCCCAGGCTTGCTCATCAGCTTCCTTCTGCTGCCTTCAGCCCACGAGGGGTGGGCAAGGGGAGAAGCCAGGATATTTCACCCTCTCTCTCAGCATCTCGCCTTGGGAGGAGGGGGGCAGTCTCTAGCAGCAGGTGCATCTCCTCTTCAGCTCCAGCCCCCTCCGGATGGCCTCTGCCTCTGAGGTCCCAGCTTCTGCAGAGAAAATTCACAGTCGTTCTAGCTCTGTGCCGGGCAGTGCCTGCTCTGGATTGCTCTCGATTGCCTCTGGAGCCTCAGGAGTGGGAGTGAGCCCTGGTAGCAACTCCTGCTTTGGCTAATTTCTGAGATATATCACCTGTGTACTTCATTCCCTGAGTTACATTTTTAAAATACTTAGAGTGGTTTTTGTTTTCTTGACTGGATCCTGAAACGCATCCTCTTCTACCCCCACCCCCTTCCCCCAAGCAAGGTGACCTAATAGGATCCATCTTCTCAACCCATGTGCAGCAAGCTGCGGATGAATGGAAGAATGATATCATGGCATCCTGATCCCTCAGAGAAGCAATTATGGAAACTCCGTGGCTGGCTGCCTGACCAAGCTCTCCCTTGGAAGGCCCCTGTCTCTGCTTTATTGTGAAGATTCCCCACCCCCCTACCCCCTGCCTCTGCATCTTTAAAGGCAAGAGAGGCGGATGTCTCAGCTGGGGCTCCTTCCAGCAGTTAGAATGCTTGGCTCAGAGCCTGGGCGTCATGACGGTTTTGCTCGGTACTTGCTCTGTGTAATTTCTGTGTTAGGTAACACAGAGGATCAGAGAAATAACAGAGGAGGACAGAAAGCCCCCTTCAGAACTCCAGGCCCCACGGGTCTTTCCCTCCTTCCAGGACTGTGATTTGATCTTTATTCAAATCTGCCCTTTCTCGGGCTCCTTCCTGGTTCCCAAAGGTCTGGAGCCAGGCACGGTGGCGAGATAGAGGCTACCTGCCCCTGGAAAGAAGAGGCAGAAAATAGTAGGAGCTCGGGGAGAGCAGGCATCATTGGAGGAGTGCACATTTTTGTGGAGCAAACCCCATGCCAAACGGCACTTAGAAGCCTTTTCAGCTCACATGCTTAAAGAAGAAAATAATTAAACTCTTCTGTCGGGGATCACCTGGCTTCCCACATCCCTTCACTTAGGATGTTTTGTTCCCACTGGAGCGTGTGATTGGAAAACAAAGGTAAATGAGAGCAATTTATTCCCGGATCATTTTTTCCCCCAGCAGGATTAAAGCTGCCTCAGCCATAAAGAGTTTACAAACTCTAAAAGAAAAATAATAACTTCCCTTCTCGCGGCCCGGTCATGGGGAGGTAATGCATGTTTCCAATCAGCTGAGAATGTAACTCAAATGGTAGGTTTTAGTTCACTTTAATCCGCCTGTGAGTTCATGTTCAAGGTAAAAGGCATCACAGCCCTGCAATGTGAAGAGAGTTCATTAACTTGGCATCTCCTCTTAGAGACAGAGCAGCTGGGTCTGTTTGCTGCTCTCCCGAAGCCTTGCCCGGGCCTGGGGCCTCGCGTGCTGGCCAACGACCTGAGCACCAGGATGTGGGCAGGGCTGCCGCAGCGACAGAGAGCTGGAGGGTCGGTATGGGGACCAGCTGACCTGACGGCAACATCAGCACCACAGCTGTCAGGGGCTGGAAGCTGAGGGGGGAGAACGGAGCTCCCACAGTAGGTACAGGGGGAGGCAGGTCTCCCCTGCACAGCCCAGGGTGGGGGTGGCGAGGAACCATCCACACCGCATGGGGCTTACTTGCTTCTGCCCATGTCTTTGCTGGCAGCAGCCTGGCCACTCGGTGGGCTGTTAGGCAGAGTCCATTCTCCGCTTGTTAGAACCCCGTCTCAATCCAAATGGCCAACAGACACATGAAATGTGCTCAACATCGCTCGGCATCAGGGAAATCCAAATCAAAACCTCAATGAGATACCACTTCACACCAGTCAGAATGGCTAAAATTAACAAGTCAACAAACGACAGATGTTGGCGGGGATACGGAGAAAGGGGAACCCCCTACACTGTTGGTGGGAATGCAAGCTGGTGCAGTGACTCTGGAAAATAGTATGGAGGTTCCTCAAAAAGTTGAAAATAGAGCTACCATATGATCCAGCAATTGCACTACTGGGTATTTACCCCAAAGATACAAAAGTAGGGATCCGAAGGGGTACGTGCACCCCGATGTTTATAGCAGCAATGTCCACAATAGCCAAACTGTGGAAAGAGCCAAGATGTCCATCGACAGATGAATGGATAAAGATGTGGTATATATATACAATGGAATATTATGCAGCCATGAAAAGGAATGAGATCTTGCCATTTGCAACGACGTGGATGGAACTGGAAGGGATTATGTTGAGTGAAATAAGTCAAACAGAGAAAGACATGTATCATATGATCTCACTGATATGAGGAATTCTTAATCGCAGGAAACAAACTGAGTGTTGTTGGAATGGGGGGTGGGGTGGGAGGGATGGGGTGTCTGGGTGATAGACACTGGGGAGGGTGTGTGCTCTGGTAAGCACTGTGAATTGTGCAAGACTGTTGAATCTCAGATCTGTACCTCTGAAACAAATAATGCAATATATGTTAAGAAAAAAAAAAAAGAAGAAGAAGAAGGTAGCGGGAGGGGAAGAATGAAGCAGGGGAAATCGGAGGGGTGGACGAACCATGAGAGACGATGGACTCTGAAAAACAAACTGAGGGTTCTAGAGGGGAGGGGGTGGGAGGATGGGTTAGCCTGGTGGTGGGTATTGAGGAGGGCACATTCTGCATGGAGCACTGGGTGTTATGCACAAACAATGAATCATGGAACACTTCATCTAGAACTAATGATGTAATGTATGGGGATAAAAAAATAAATAAAAAAAAGAAAAAAAAAAAAAGAACCCCGTCTCAGCTCTACTTAGTCACAGGCAGACCTTGAGGCAGGCCCTGGCTAAGTGACCATTTGAGGGGAAAGGGAAATGTTTCCTTTATTGGCCTCCTGTGAAATCTTTAATGCCACTCTCTCTACAGCGAAACCCACTCCTTCAGAGTAGACATCACCCTCTCTGGTCCTTTCTTTGAAAATGTGGATGCCTCCCGCAGTGTGACCTCTTAGCTTTCTGTACCACAGGGAATCTCTTGATGGGACAGCTCTGGTCTGTGCAGGTGGGGTGTTGGCTTAGGGAGGCGGTGTGTTCCTAGAGTGTGTGGGGGGGCTCTGTGCTTCTGCTTAGGGCAGGAAGTGCTGCCTGAGAGCTATCCTCAGTGACTTGGGGACCTGTCAGATCTGTCAACCTCCCGCAGCTGTCCCACAGAATTCCCAAAACCCAGATTTCTGGGTTGGTTTGGGCTGCAGAGGCTCAAGCACCAGGGAGAAGCACCAGCCGCGTTCTGCCCCAGCTAGAGGATCTGGGCTCTCCCCACCGGGGCCTAGAGCAGGCAGAGACTTACTGTCTGCCCACGGCTTCGGAGCCTTGCTGCCCCAGCCAGCCGGCCCGTCTCTTGTCCCATCACTATAAGCTTCGGCCATGCCCTCGCCTGCCTGGCTCATGACCACTTCCTTGCCCATCTGTCTGTCCAGCCGTTCTCTGGCCAGCTCCCTGATGGCCACCAGGAACACAACGGCAGACAACCCGTGGTCCCCATCTCCGTGGAGCCCAGAGTCTCACAGGGCAACAAAAACGATGGCTACAGCATTCTGATGTCCTGCATGGGACTGCGGGTGCCCAGCTGTGGCCTCCCTTGCTCTAGGCCACAGCCAGGACTGCGCTGTCTGATGCGTCTGCCATCATAGCCTCATGGTGCTTGCTCGTGCCTCAGAGCCCTGCATATTTATGGGGGGTTCTCGGGTCTCCCTCAAAACGGGGCTCAGGGGGCTGCAGTGTCTCACTTACAGACAGGTTGGGAAGACTCCCATTTTGGAAAAGCAGAGGACCGGGAGGGTTAAAATGCCTGAAAGGGCACAGGGGATGATTTCCTAGATTTCCAGATGTGGTCTCAGAATTGTAGTGCTCTGGGGGCTGCCTGAGTGTAGCTGATGTAGCTCTTTGTAGCCGATGTGTGTGTGTGTGTGTGTGAGCTGAGACTCTGGGTCTGCCTGCATTCAGTTCGGTCCCTTGGACTGGACGATGAAAGCTAACTCGGCGATCGAGCACTTACTATGTGCCAGGCGCTGCCCTAGGTGCTTTATATGCGGTCTTCATTTTACCACCACGGCCAGCTGTTACCTTTCCCGGTTTCCAGAAGAAACTGAGCAGGGAAATTCAGTCCCTCATTCAAGGTCACAGAACTAGGGCGCAGCAGAGCAGGAATTCCAACCGAGGCCCCGGGCGGGAGACACCCCAGCGGGCGCGGATGGCTTGTGTCGGTGTGGGCATGCACGCGCACCCCTCACCTGCGTGCACTGCCCCGCACGCGTGGGAGCGAGAGAAAGCTTTCACTGCTGGCAGGGTCTCTGTGACCTGCTCAAGCTGTCTCTGCAGGCCAAGGAAAGGGGTGTCAGGTGTGAAAATGGGAGTGGGTGCAGGGACCTGGTGATCTGAGCGGTTCTCTACTCAAGAAAAATGGAATCTAGCCCGGGCCAGAGCTTTGCTGCTGGTGCGAGGCAAGCCGGGAGTTTTGCAAGGAGAGTTTGTGAATCAACAGAGTCTGAAACAAGCGGGATGTGTCTTGGCTCCCTCCTGCCCTGTCTCTGGCTCACGTCCTTCAGCATGCCCTGCGCTTCATCCTGTGCTCTCGGAGGGACGCCGGGATGCCTGACTCTGAACCTCAGACTCCTCATCTGGAGGCAGCTTGTCTCCTCTCAGAGACCCCCAGCGGGGAGGGATTGCTGCTGTTTCCTGGAGGGGAGAGGACCCTCTCAAGGGCAGTGGGGGAGTTGCCCCCTGGGACTCCGGGGTGCATGGCCCCAGCCAGCTTCCTCTCTTCTGCCTTCGAAGATCAGGTGTAGTGTCCAGGCTGTGGGTTCCCAGTTCTGTAGGTGCACGGCTGCTCCCTAGCCGAGTTGGGGAACATCTTGGTCTCTGGAGGGATCATCGCTACACTGAGGATCTGTGTGTGACATATAAAGGCAGTTCCAAAACAGTGGGCTTCTTCTGCTTGCCAGACCTCACAGGGTGTCTCCCATCCTACAAACTCTGAATACTGGGCCTTCTGGTGTGAGCAACAGGTGAAAGCCCCCTCCTGACTGCCCACCGGGTCTCCGGCAAAGACAAAACCCTTTATCAGGTGATCACAGAATGCAGGTGCGCTCTTGGGCTCTGCAGCCGGTCTGCCAGGCTTCCAACCGCCTCTAGCTCCATATATGCATCCCAGGTGAGCCCTTGGCTATGGACCTATTATGTTCCCTCTCTTAGGTCTCACCATGGTAGGTATCTAACCCATACTGAGTGCCTACTGTGTGACAGATGTTTCCCTACGAGATTTACACATGCCCCCTCCTAAGACCGTCATAACAGCCCCGGTGGATGGGTACTATTATCTTACCCACTTTCCAGCGGGACAAATGGAGACAAGAGAAGGCTAAGTCACTTGCCCAAGATCACACAGCTAGTGAGTGACACGATGTTGGGCAAGATACCCTTTCTAAGTCTTGATTTCCTCATCGATGCAATGTGTTAATACCATGATCTGTCCGGGTGTTTTGAGGATTCAGCTGAGCAAGGCACATGGCACCTGGCAAAGCACTGAGCACACAGTAAGCACTCAGCAGACATGGCCACTTAATGGTACAGCGAATGCTAACCCCAGCTGCAAGACCGAAAACACATTTAGAGCACCAGTAACAGTGGATCAAATAATGAAGGGATTAACTCCTCCACAGGCGTCTTTCATGAGCCCACATAAGTTCTCTGAGGGCAGGGACTTTGCCTGCCTAGTTCACTGTGGGTTCCTGGGGCTTTGCCTCACATCTGGTGAAAGTTTGTTGAATGACTGAGTGAAGGACTGCTTGGGGGCCCCGAGGGGCCATTCATTATATTGGACAGCCCCCTCTCTTTGCAGCCCTTGCCCTCCTGTGCCTTGTGTCTGTAATCTCAGTGTCCTTGCCTTATTCCCTATTAGAAGGGAAGTTTCCCCAGCCAGGACAGGCCTGAGTTCCGCCCAATGCTATCTTCCCCGGGAAGAATTGGCAGTGTAGCTGAATCTCGTTGTAGCCTGCCTGGGGTGCAAAAGGGTTTTTCTTCTCGGGTGGGAAGTAGAGAGTGTTGAAAGCCTTGTTGGACGTGGTAAGAGGCCTGAGGCTGTGAGCCAGCTGGTTGGCAGCACCATGGCCTCAGTGTCTCAGATATCCTAGAGCAGGCTCTAGGATGATGATGACCACCTGAGTTTGTAGGCCCCTCCCTTCTTTACACAGGTGAACGCTGTTTCTTTTCTTTTTTTTTTTGCGAGAGAGAGAGAGAGAGAGAGAGAGAGACAGAGCACATGAGAGGGGGGAGGGGCAGAGGGAGAAGCAGACTCCATGCTGAGCAGGGAGCCGGATGCGGGACTCGATCCTGGGATTCCAGGATCATGACCTGAGCCGAAGGCAGTCGCTTAACCAACTGAGCCACCCAGGTGCCCATGAACGCTGTTTCTAAATGACACTTCCAACCCCCACTGCCACTAGGATGACATGGAGAGTGGGGGCTGTTGTCCCTTTTTTTTTTTAAGATTTTATTTATTTATTTGACAGACAGCGAGAGAGGGAACACAAGCAGGGGGAGTGGGAGAGGGAGAAGCAGGCTTCCCCGCCAAGCAGGGAGCCCGATGCGGGGCTCGATCCCAGGACCCTGGGATCATGACCTGAGCCGAAGGCAGACACTTAACGACTGAGCCACCCAGGCGCCCCTAGTTGTCCCTTATTTTTGAAAGACTACCCCACCCCCATTGGTATATGACCCACTTTGAGTAAAATAACGGCTGAGCTAAATTCTACCACAACCTCCCTCCCCACCCTCTCATAGAATTAGTTCTGAAAGAGCCCATTGCTCTGGGAAGCTACCTTTCCCTGAAGACCTGGCCCTCTAATCAGCCAAGGCTTTGATCCAGAAATGATAGGGTGAGGGAACTCGAGGATGACCGGGACAACGGATTTCCAGGCAGGCCCAGCCCCCAGCTCCCCACCCCCCGGAAACCCTGAGCTCTGCCCGCATCCTTTCTAGAAATGTGAGCCCCCACCTTTCCAATTTCCTCTTACACCTCTTCTCTATTTCCCCGCCCCCGCCTCTGTGACAACGTGGCGCGCATGCAGCCCATCTGGGGATCAGGGAATCCTACTGGGTATGCCAGCTTAATGAAATACTTGCAGTTTATTAAACACAGGCTTCCCTAAGCCCGGAGTGCCTGTGGGTATTTGAAAGGCCAAGGTAACCCCGAGCTACCACAAACGTAATTGTTACATGTGTCCATGCATTCCTGGTGCAACCTCAAACTCCAGCTCTTGAGCAGCAGGCAAAATTAGCAACATAAAGTAACTCCTAGGCAGACAAGAGGAGGGAAATGTGGGGAAAGGCTTGAGAGAGGCTCTCAGAACCCCTCAGGGCCTCTAAAAGTATATGAAGTTCCCATTATCTTGCATAGCTGTAACCGTGGAGGGCGCTCCCCCACCCCAGGCTGTTCGTGTTTGCCCAATCAGTTCATTATTACCAAGCAGGTCTTGCTTGTCAACCTCGCGTGGTGTCGCTCTAAGAGTTCAAGTCCTCTTACGGGTGAGGCTTGCTCTGGGCAGCCGGCGGGGCAAGCGCTGTCTGAGGTCTCCTTCTAGAGCTGTGTTTCTGCTCCTCCTCCAGGGCTTGGCAGGGAACGGCCATGGAGAAGCCCCAGGTGACCTGGAGCCCAGTGCCCTGAACTTGGGGGAAGCTGCTCCTGGGAGGTGCTCTCCCATTCATCAGTCTCCTCAGCCTGGGGCCTGTGAATCAGGGGCGAGGGGCTGAGATGGAAGCAGCAGACGAAAGCCTCCAGGGAGGTGCCTCCCTCTACGCGGACTACCATCTGGATGCCGGAGAAGGCGACCCTGTTGACCACGCTCAGGGGAACCTGCTCCAGGAACCTCAGAGTCAGCCCGTTGGCCCACACGCAGCCCTTGCGGCTCAGGGCCTTCAGGCAGAAGGTCAGCAGAGCGCTGCCCTTCTCCCGGTAGGGCTCCAGCGACAGGTGTCGGCGGGAGAGGCGGGGGAGCTGTAGCCGGAGGTGGGCATCCGGGCCGCGCCCCACCAGCAGCGGGCTGGTGTCATGCTACAGCCGTGCTGGGACGTTGGCAAAGGTGTCCGGGTCCTGCGCGGGGTGATGCAGGCTCACGTGCAGGACCGTGAGGGCCCTCTCTGTGGACACGAGCCTGGGAAGAATGGAGCACAGACCAAAAAATGTGATTTGAGCCTAAACATGCTTGCCCAGCTCAGGGACCCTGAACCACCTCCAGCCAAGCACAGCAGAGCACCGAGTGTGGATCTGGTCATTCTGTCCAAGTCAGGATGGCGCCAAGGCTAGAGCTGGTGTGGAAGGTCAGCCCCGCTGGGTCTAGCCTCAGCTTCACCTCTAGCACGCTCTGTGAGTAGGACTTAACCACTCACCCACTCTGAGCTTTAGCTTTCTTTTCTGTAATATAAGGATGCCTGTCCTTGTCTTTGCAAGGCATAAGGCATACCAGCTTTCATGGTGTGGTTTTGGTGGCTCACTATCATTTGGAGACAATCTGGCCCTGTTTCATGGGAAGGGAAGGACAGGCAGATAGGATACACCTGCCCTGTATCCAATAGTCACACAAAAAACCCTTGCTGAGCCCTTGCCTGAGCCAGGCACCGATCGGCTGCTGGGAATGAGCACAGACAACAGGAGAAGAAGCTGCTGATCTCCAGAGTGCCCAGCTGGTGGAGAAGACAGAGGTTTCTAGCAGCAGGAATTGTGGACAGACACAGAATCGGGAAGCCCAGCTGGCTGCCGGGGGCCCAGAAAGGCTGCCTGGAGACCCAGAGAAAGAATAAAAACAGCCAGTATGTTCCAAGTGCTTCTATGGGCCTGGCACCACGCCAAGTGCATTTTGGGCATGAATGTCTCCCTATATGGGCAGAAGGCAGATCCTGAGAAAGAAGGTGGAGAGCGCCGGGAGATCTCGCTCAAGAACCAACAGGGGCTCTGCAGAGACCAAGTAACAAGGCTGCCACGGTGAGAAATGCACACATCCTTTGTCCCAGCCACTCCACCTCTGGTAATTTGTCCTTTAGAATCTTACTGGCACATGCAGTAAGGCTGCTTACAACAGTTGGCTTTGCTCCCGCATGGATTTGAGGAATATAAACTCTCTGGCACATCCACCAACCCCATATGGTGCGGAACCTGCCACCGCCTTCAGTGGGAACCAAGGGATGAGTGGATTTGAATAACTAATCCTATACTTTCCCGGCACCAGGCTTCAGCCTACAGTATTTTCTCTGCTAAGAAGTCATCTTCTGTCCCAAACTCTGCCCAAATACCACTCATCGTTAAAGACCCATTTCAAATGTGGCCTCTCCTATGAAGCTCTTTTCCTCTCTCTGCCCTCTGACCCCCTCTGGACACCTCCATTCAGCACAGTTTCTCATAACACACCAGAGTCACGTGGGTCCTTGTCCTGTCTTCCCTGAGCTCTGCTCCTCCTGCTGTCTCTGAGGCCCCCGGGGGCAGGCTGTGGTCTGAGCGGCTGCTCTGTGTCCCATTGCCCTGTGCTCACCGGGCCTGGCCACAACATCTGTCTGGGGGCACATCTGGCAAATGGTTAAATGAGGAGATGCTCACACACACATGAAAATCCTTTGAGGGCGCCTGGGTGGCTCAGTTGGTTAAGTGTCTGCCTTCGGCTCAGGTCATGATCCCAGGGTCCTGGGATCGAGTCCCACATCGGGCTCCCAGCTCAGCGGCGAGCCTGCTTCTCCCTCTGACCTTCTCCCCTCTCATGCTGTTTCTCTCTCTCTCGCTCTCTAATACATAAATAAAGAAAATCTTAAAAAAAAAGAAAAAAGAAAAAAGAAAAAGAAAATCCTGTGAAATCAGGTTTTGGTATACTGCAAATGAGAGCCTGGTCCTTAAGGGCTGTGGGACTGGAAGCCTGTCACAGGTAGTCCGAGTCCCGGACCCTCGGCCCCTTCTATCTTCTGGCTGAAGTCGGCGAATAGTGAGGACCTTCCACTCGGATAGTGAGGGCCGGGCCCCTCAGGACCCTCCCTCTTCCTAAAGCGCAGACATGCATGTGTCTCCATCCACATCCCAGGCCCCAGCCTGCGGGAAACCTCCTCCTGAGGTACGGAAGGTAAGCCGGGCCCAGGACAGCCGAGCTGGGTGTCCAAGTCCTCAGGCCTGGCCAGAAATTCAGAGTTCACTTCCGGGACTCGATCCCACGGCGCAAGGATCCCGAGAGAATCCCGCAGAAATTAGGGTTCACCACTGCTCGGGAGACGTTACTCTTCCGCTCCACTTAGCACTCCAGAGCTGACAGAAATCCCCTGCCAGGGCAGAGCCCCTGAGGCCCCCTGAGGCCCCCTGAGGCCCTGCCCTTCAGTCAAGTGTCCCCTGTATAAGATGGGCCTGACAAGGCCCCCGCATTGTCTCTAGGACCCCCCGGGTTTTCTGGGGAAGCAGAAAGCAGCCCGCCCAGTGCTGTGTCTGGGGCGGGACTGTAGGAAGACAGGCGCCTGGCGAGAAGCCAGCGGGGACCCTGCTCCTGGCCCCACCAGGCCCTCTCCCCTGGCTGGTGTGGCTCCAGTCCCCCTGACCTTCACCTACCTTTCTGCCAGGGGCCCATCTGCGCCTGACATTGCAGCTGTGAGCTCTCAGGAGCACGTGGCTGGGAGCCGGGGTGGGCCTGGGCTGGCGGTTATAGCTGCAGCGTGGGGATGTGATGTGTCACGTCATTCATCCGTGTCACTGCTTTCTTCCTTTTTCCCTTCAGGAAAGAAAATGGAAGTGTTATTTCCCATTGCAGAAGTGCAAGCCCAGGGCCGAGAGGTTGAGAAACCCCAGCCTGGGATCTTTGCTAGCAGAGGCCCCTGAGAGGTGGGGTTCCCTGTGGGGTGTCAGCACTGCCTGTGTCCATGGCCCGTCCTCACGGACCTGGAGAGCTGTGTCCAGTCCTGGTAACTGGTAGAGTTCCTCTTCTCCGCTGCCAAGCGGGTGAGGGCGAAGGCATCCCAGGCCTCTTAGAGAGGAGAGGCTTTTTCAGTAGAGGGTCAGTGAGGGGAACCCCCCCTACGTGGCTGACTGTGAGGAGAGCATTATGGCTGGATCGGGAGTGACCGAGGGAGCTGTGGGCAACAGAGCCGTGCATGGAGTGTCATGGAAGGGCAGGGCCTCAGGGGGCGGGGGTAACGGCTGCTCACGGTGGACAGTCTGTCTTGGAGGAGAGCAGAAAAGCCATCTTTTTTGCCCACCCCTCCTGGGCTCTGCTGGCCTCCCAGGGCAGCCTGGAGGAGACCACGATGGATGCTGGCCCAGCACTGTGGACCCTGGCCATCCTGAAAGTGCCCCAGTGTCACCACGGTGCTAACCCTTCACATGGCCCACGTGTTCACCGTCCACCAGTGTATTCATACAGCCTTCCCTGTACCCACCAAGCAGGCAGGAGACATGCCCATCTTATACAGGGGACACTTGAGGCCCTAAGAGGGGCAGTCCCTGGCCCAAGGCCCCGGAACAAATCAGCTTATAATCCTTTCTCCTTTTCCCATCAAACCCAGGCTATCCTGGGGACTCTTGGAGGGCATGTAGGTGGGTGGTGCAGTGCGCAGGTGGCCCCGATCTGCCTCACTGTCCCCAGATCCACTGCTTACCCGTTCCTCAGGGGTGACCCTTATAGCCCCGGAGATCTCGGCTGGCCACGCCCTGGGGGCTGAGCTCCTCTGGGCACGACTCAGGGCCTAGTCTGCTTTCTCTCTTCTGAGCATTTAGACTCTAGTTGGTTGCTTAGTAACTGAGAAGGACAATAGGAAGATCTAGAAACAGTCATCCATCCCTGTGTATCCCAGCCAGTGTGAGACCACCCCAGAGGGGCTCCCCAGAGCCGGGAAGTGTATCTGTCCCTGGAGGAAAGCAAGCATCAACTACAGGCTGCCTCCCCATTGTCCATGTTCTCCACTATGTCTCTAAGCTCCAGCATGCACAGAGCTGGGCCAGGTGTGTGCAGGAGGCCTGTCCCCATAGGGGTCCACACAGGATGTCAGCCTTCCCCTGGGGAACCCAGGGCAGTGGGCAATAGGTAAGAGCCGGGCAGGGGCTTTGCTGCCCCTTGGTGCATGACCTTGAGTGAGCCCTATCCCCTCTCTGGACCTTAGTTTTCCTCCCGTAGGGATGGGACACGGTGTCCCCACAACACCCTGCCACCATGGTCTAGGTCCATGCTCCCAGCCCTGGCGTGGGAGAGTAGGTGGGTAGAGGAGATGTGTTCGTGACCCCTGTGACCTCAGTAAATTGGTTCAGAGCAGTTCCCAGAAAGAGAGAACTGAAACAGCCAGGGAATTCAGCTGCTACGAGGAAGTCCTGCCCGGGCTGCATCTTCCGAAGGCGAGCCGGAAGTCCTGCCCAAGTCCTGCAGGTCGCTGGCTGGCAGGCCCCCGAGGGGAGAGGGAGAGCAGGGGGAGTGGAGGTGCTGGTTGCACTCTTCTTGGCCCCCTTGGCCCAGGAGGCCCTTCTTTGGTTGGTGTTGGGACACTGAGGAGTGTACATAGTGAGCAAATGTCCCTGTCATGTGCTGCTTGGGGAACTCAGGACAGAACGACAGCTTCCAGAGCTTTCTATAATGGTGGGCAGGCGAGGATTCTCGTGTCAGACAGACTCTGGTGTGAGGCTTGATTCCTTCTTCTAGCAAGTGCGTGAATGCAAACAAGTTACTCGGCCTCCCTGAACCGATCTCTACTCTGTGAAATCAGGATGATTTGTTGTTGGTGCGCTGAGGTCCACGCCAAGTGCCAAGAACGGGCTTAAGAAGGTGGTGCATGAGAGCTGCTCGTGGTCGAACCCTTAACAACAGAAGAGCGGGTAGACGCCTCTGGTGAGAGGGGCTGGCGGAGCAGCCTGGCAGCTTGCACAAACCCCAGATTCTCAGAAGGCCCCAGGTTTTGCTTAAAATGAACGTAATTTGGGGGCGCCTGGGTGGCTCAGTCGGTTAAGCGGCTGCCTTCGGCTCAGGTCATGATCCTGGAGTCCCACGATCGAGTCCCGCATCGGGCTCCCTGCTTGGCGGGGAGTCTGCTTCTCCCTCTGACCCTCCCCCCTCTCATGTGCTCTCTCTCTCTCTCTCAAAAAAATAAAATCTTAAAAAAAAAAAAAAAGTAATTTGGAGTTGAATACCTCATTTGCATGAATTTAACATAAATTCCATTTTAAATGATAATGAAGTTAAAGGGGTGCTCTGGGAAGAATCTCCAGGTGATGGCTGGGGCATGTGGACCCAACAGAGGAGGACAAGGTTACCTATTTGGCAGGTGAAGAAGCTGAGGCTCCCAGGGATCAGTCGACTAGCCCAAGGTCTCGTATCTGCGAAGCAGCAGAACTAGGACTCGGACCCATTCTGCAGCGCTCTTGGGCCTAATCAGGAAGCTGCCGTGCCTTCTAGCTGGCATTCTCTGCAGTCCAGCTATCCTGCCTCCTGCAAACGTGCTCCACCTGGCCGGCGGGCAGAGCACTGCCTAGAGAGAGGGGCCAGCTTGCAGCCAGCCAAGCCTGCGGCAGCCACCCCACCATGTCCTGGCGGCCTGTGACCACCAGGTGGCAGCACCCGCACACCTAGCAGCGTGCGCTTCAGGGGAAGGGGAGGGTGATGAAAAGGATGGAGGTGTCATGCCTGGGACCACTGGGGAGCTGGGGAGGAGAGCATGAGGGAGGCCCAGTGCTTGGGGTGGCAAGGAGACAGAGTCCTTGCTTCTCTGACTCAAAATGGTCTTAAATGGCCCCAGGTGACTCCACAGCAAACGCCACCCGAGAACACCAACCCATGGAGCGTGGGGATAAAACCGGAAGCAGGAGGCCTGTGGAGCAGAGCTTCCAAGCACAGGGGCCAGGACGACAGGCTCCGAAGGGGTAAGTGGCCTGCGCAAGAACACAGCCTGCGTGCACAGCACCGCAAGGATGAGAAGCCAGACTTCCCTATCTGTAAAGTGGAGTAATACTGGGGCCCTCCGGGGAGGGGGCCCCCAGAGAGTCAGTGCATGGGAAGCACACAGGTAGGCCAGGGCCACATGCATGGTAAGAGGAATGTGGATAGAGTTACTATGTTTGTTGTGATACTATATACATAGTATATACATATATTGTTAGTTTGATCCGACTGGTCGCTCCCTGTCCCCACTGAGCTCTCAGGTAAGAAAAAGAACACCTGTAACTCATAGAGATAGACGCTGTGAGGGGGGTGGGGTGCACAGAATCATGAACCCCAGGAGGGGAGTCTAACCTACCGGGGGTGAGGGACACCAGGGAAGGCCTCCTGGAGGAGGGGACACTTGGGCTGACTCTGCAGGGTGGGATGTGGGACAAAGCCCACATGGAGGAAGGTGGGAGTCAGTACCAGTTTCTGGAAATGTCTCTTCCTCCCCCAGGCCCATGCTCTTGGCTAATAAGAATGATAACTGCAAGGTAACGGTGGGTACCTTTATCTCAGTAAAGGTAACTCCCCCTTTACTGAGGCCTCTCAGGGGAATCTCTCAGTGTTTGACCAGCTCTGCTAGTCTCTGGCCTGAGCCCCGGTGGGAAGCAAGTGGCTATCGGGGGCCCCAACTGCTTGTTCCCTCTGTGTTTTCTCCCAGAATGCTGGCTGGGCCTCCATATGGAGGCTGGGCTGGCCAGCGTGACTGTGGTGGCCCCGACCTGCAGAGGAACCAGAAAAGGTGAGAAGAAGGTGCTCAGAAGCTTCTGCCATTCGGGCCCACACTCCCTCCCCTGTTCCAGGGGTTGCCGCTAAGCCTAATTTCATGATTATGCTCAGTGCTTAATACATGTCAATTTTACTTATTGCTAAATCCGCTAATAAACATTTACTTAAGGGCTAAGTCCCTGAGCCCTGACCAGTGCCTGAGGCAGGCCTGGGGACGGGCGCCTGGGATTCTGAGGCCTTCTTGGCTCTTAACATCCCGTGGGGTGGTCAGGCCACACAGAGCCAGTGTTAGCAAGGCTAGAAGTTACCTATTGCTTCTGACCTCCTTTTTCCTCGCTGAGCTAAAGGGCCATCCCTTGGGTGGCCAGGGGAGCAGGGGCTTGGGGAAGGAGGAGGCAGCCTGGTCTTGGCCAGCATGCACTCCCTCCACCTTCACCCACGGCATCCAGAGCAGCAGAGGATCAAAGGGCAGGGAGGGAGCCCTCACCCGGAGCCAACCTTGCCTCTGCTGTGGACAGACTTTGGGGCAAGTCACTTTTTTCCTTTCCTTTCCGGCCTCCTCGGTGTCCTCATCTGGAGAATGGGAATTATCATGCCCGCCCTATAGCCATCATCTTCATTTAACACTTTAAGAGGGGGCAGCTTGGGCGCCTGGGTGGCTCAGTCGTTAAGCGTCTGCCTTCGGCTCAGGTCATGATCCCAGGGTCCTGGGATCGAGCCCCACATCGGGCTCCCTGCTCGGCGGGAAGCCTGCTTCTCTCTCTCCCTCTCCCCCTGCTTGTGTTCCTGCTCTCGCTATCTCTCTCTCTGTCAAATAAATAAATAAAAATCTATAAAAAAAAAAAAGAGGGGGCAGCTTTCGCCTGGTCAGAAGGATTTGCCTGGGGCTGCTTTCTGTTTCAGTCAAGAACCCATAGGGAAGAAACACAGCTTGCTCTTATTTAGAGGATGCATCTGGCTAGGAAAGATGGCCTCAAACACAGCGTAACTCACATCAAACATGGGCTTTTTGTTTTTAATTAAGTGAGGTAAAAGCCTAGCAGAAGTACTTTTAACTAAAGTTTAGGAATAAAGTGTATTTTGAAATTAGCATGTCTTCAAAGGCAGACTTTTAACATACCATGAAAAAAAAAAAAACCTCTGAGTGGGAATTTAGGTGGTTCCTGGTGCCTAGAAATACTCTGTACAGATCTGATGGCAACAGGAGGGAGAAAAAAAAGAGCTCTCCTTCTGCAAATAGTTATCGGTCTTTAAACTATGGTAAAACGTACAATATATAAAATTTACAATTTTAACCATTTTAAATGTACAGTTCATCGTGTTAAGTATAATCACATTGTTGTGCGACTCATCTCAGAAACTTTTCATCTTGCAGAACTGAAACTCTAAACCAATTAAAAACTCCCCATTTCCCCCTCTTTCCAGCCCCTGGCAACCATCATTCTCCTTGTTTCTATGACTACTCTAGGTACCTCATAAGTAGAATCATACAGTATTTGTCCTTTGGTCACTGGTTTATTTCCCTTAACACAATCTCCTTAAGGTTCATCCATGTTACAGTATGTGTCAGAATTTCATTCCTTTTTTTTTTTTTAGAATTTCATTCCTTTTTAAGGCTGAACAGTACTCCATTGAATTACTTCATTGTATGTGCCACATTTTGTTTATCCATTCAGCTGTCAACAGACACCAGGGTTTCTTCCTTCCACCTTTTGGCTATTGTGAATAATGCTACCGTGGATATGCTGTAGAAATATCTGTTTGATTCCTCACTTTCTTTTTTTTTCTTTTTTTTTTTTTTTAAAGATTTTATTTATTTATTTGAGAGAGAGAGAGAATGAGACAGAGAGAGCACATGAGAGTGGGGAGGGTCAGAGGGAGAAGCAGACTCCCTGCCGAGCAGGGAGCCGGACGCGGGACTCGATCCAGGGACTCCAGGATCATGACCTGAGCCGAAGGCAGTCGCTTAACCAACTGAGCCACCCAGGCGCCCGATTCCTCACTTTCAATTCCTTTGCTTACATACTCAGAAGTGGAATTACTGGGTCACATGGTAATTTTATGTTTAATATTTTGAGCAACCACCATGGCTGCCCCCATGGGAATCTGAGGGGCCTGTGCTGCCCACACAGGGTGTCCACTCACTCCCACCATCTCTAACACCTCAAGTCACCTCCCGCATTTGGAATTGTCATCGTGAGCTGGAGGATTTCCTGGGAAGAATGCTACATCATGGAAGCTTCTGGTGCCAGGGGAAATCGCAGGCCCAGTTCTGAGGCTATGAGCTTCAGATGCCAGCGGCTGCACCATTTTACATCCCACCCACCCCGCCCCAAGAACACACAAATTTCCCATTTCTCCATATCGTTGCCGACATTTGTTATTTTCTGGGTTTTTTTTAACAGTAGCCATCCTAATGGATGTGAGGTGATATCTAATTGTGGTTTTGATTTGCATTTCCCTGATGATGAGTGATATTGAGCATCTTTTCATGTGCTGTTGACCATTTGTATGTCTTCTTTAAAGAAATGGGTGCTTAAGTCTTTTGCCCATTTTTAAATTGAGTTGTTTTCCTGTTAGTAAGTTGTAGGCATTCTTTATATATTCTGAATATTAACCCCTTACCAGATATAGGATTTACAAATACTCTCCCATTCCATATGTTGCCATTTCTCTCTGTTAATGGATCCTTTGATGCAGTTTTAAATTTTGATATAATCCAATGTCCCTATTTTTACTTTTTGCCTGTGTTTTTAGTGTCACATCTAAGTCATCATTGCAAAATCCAGTATCAGAATGCTTTTCCCCTAAGAGTTGTGGAGTTTTAGGTCTTACATTTAGGCCTTTAATCCATTTTGTGATCCTTTTTGTATACCATCTAACTAAGGTCGGGGTCCAAATTCATGTGGTTATGAAGTTTTCCTACAAAGAGTTACTTAAAGATAAGATTTATGATTAATGGTGACAATGCACCATATTTGACCATATCAGGTTGAATAAAATATTTTATATACCTTGATAACAACACAAAACAAAAAGCACTCAAATTCACCTTGTAGTTTCTGTTACTTCTGTGTTCCCATCTTTATACTGGTGCATAGAAATAGTCTTCATTTGCAATAACACAGCACGTTGTCAACTGGTTTCTTTCTAAACAATATGAACCTCACGGAGGTGTTAGGGGGAACGTCGACGACTCATCCAGGCCGTGAGTTGCCAGGCGCCTGAGTCCATCATTTCCTGCCCGTAGACAGGATCCTATGCCCTGGCTCTCGGTTCTTTCCTGGTGTTCCTGGCGTCACAGATTTTAAGGGCAAGGGTTAATGTCAGTGCTCTGCGTTTGTTACCATGGGCTTCTAAACAAAGCTACGGCCAGACAGCCTCCACTGGGTACCCGTTTTCATGGGTTTCGGCCCCAGAATCAGAGCCCGTGAGCCAAATTCTGAGCCCTCAGTACAGTAGACAGAGAAACCCAGAGGTTCAAAGCATTTCAAAACTCTTGCATTTGGTCATAATTTAACACTCTTCCTAGAAGTTTGATTCTTTAACTTTAATGTTGGCTCATACTCACAAGGAAAACTGATCACCGCTGTGTAGATGCCGCCAGAAGTGGGAATCTGAGGGGCCTGTGCTGCCCACACGGGGTGTCCACTCGCCCCTACCATCCCTAACGCCTCAAGGCACCTCCCGCATTTGGAATTGTCATCGTGAGCTGGAGGAGGACCCACATTTCCTGGGAAGAATGCTACATCATGGGGGCTTCTGGTGCCAGGTGAAATCGCCCGGCCCAGTTCTGAGGCTGTGAGCCTCAGACGCCACCTCCAGAAGCTGCCATCACCATGGCTAGTGCAATCTGGCTGGATTTTGCCAAAACAAAGGAAAGGCCCTCCAGCAATTTCTGTGGATTTGTTTTGCAAAATTAAATTGTCTGCTTTTAATTCTCCTTTACCAGTTTAATACCTATTGGAATTTCAAAACCAGTGACATTCAGAAAACCCACTCTGGGAGTAGGTGACAGATTCCACATGAACTGCATTTCAGTCTGGGACCCAAAAAATGAGACCATGGAAACTTCCAGGGAGTGGGGGTCTTGGCAGTAGGATCCCTAGGCTTTGGAGCTCCTGGACCACCCCGATGTGTACATGCACTCTGAATCCATAGGGACTAATAGCTGTTCCCACACACAGAACAGAACAGAAGCTCAGCCGACTTGCCCACTTCAGGACCCGACCCCAGCATGGCTCCAGAGCCAAGTTCCAGCTTGTTTGTGTTTCCAAGCGGGGCCCCTGGACCTCTTCCAAAGGAAGAGGCTGAGCCCAGGGGCAACTGGCCTCCTCTGCGCCCAGCCCTGGGTGGGTTCTGCGCGAGCACAGGAGCCAACTGCCCTTCCCCCATAGAGATCCAGGCTAGTGCAAGAGACAGGCACTCAGACAAATACCAACCAGGCAGACCCAGAAGCATCAGACCAAGGGAGTTCCAACAAGGTCCAAGAACCAGCCCGGGGGTATAAGGAAGGCTTCCTCAAGCAGATGATACCAAGGGTGGGTCTTGAAGAAACAGCGAGTGTTGGCTAAGTTAATGAGGAGGAGCGGGTGCCCAAGACGGGGCCGTGCACAAACAAAGGCTCACTCAGAAGTTTCAGAGAGTCGGATGTCAGGAGAACCACAGGAGAAGGAGCAGGCTGTTACCCCCTCAGCCCTCTGCATAAGCTCCCGGGGTTCTGCTCTCATCATCGCTCACAGCTCCTCCTGGCTCTTCCCCTCCAATCTCACCCTTGACCCTGTCAAAGCCCCAAAGGCTGGTTGATGCAGCAGGTTGGCCTTCATCACCCAGCTTGTTTTCCTGTCTCTGCTGTCCTGTTGAATGTCCTACTTACTAGGGTACAACCACAGCCCCTCATAAAGCACAAGTGGTCACCGCCCCCCGGGACCATCAGAGAAAGGGGCTGCAGCATCGAGCTGTGACGTCTGGATGGTTCCAAACCCAGAGGACTTGCTTGGGTTCACGGCTAGAGGGAGGAAGTTGAGTTTCGGGGATTTATTTTCCAGACAAAATACGCAATCTTTCTCAGAATGTTCTCAGCCTGTTCTGAGATGCAGACTCACGGAGTGAAAGGCTTTTTGTTTGTCTTGTTTTCATGTCATGTTTTGAAAAAGTAATGGATTCACATAGTTCACAATTTCTGAAAAGATAAAAAGAAGCAGAGTTGCAAGACTCTCTCACCCCTCCCATCAGGTAATAACTGCTACAACAAGGTCCTGAGCATCCATCCTTCCAGATATTCTTTATGCAAGTACAAGCAAACATGAATATACAACCTAGCCCTGCCCCCTTCACTCACAAACACCGTCTGGTGCCTTGCTTTGCAAAGGTGTCCCTAAGACCAGCAGCTCACGTTCTCCCCAGGGGTTTCTCACTCTTAAACCTGTTCTCCCTGTCCTATGATATTTCACAAAACTAGCCCCAGCCACGACAACAAATATTTCATACCCTTCATGCATGACCTTTTTCACATGTGCTTTACAAATGTGCGTCTTCATTCTGAACCGAACGGCATGGGAAATATGTCTTTTCCACATGGCCACTAATATAATATAAAAAGCATTTTCCCTTTCCCTTGGCCCCCGGGGGGCACTCTATCATGAAAATGGAAAAGTGATGAGAAAATGAGAAATCCTGCCAACAGAGCTCCCTCTCCAAGTGGTTTTCCAGAGGCTCCCTGGGACTGTGTCACCTCATGAAGCGTAAATCACCAACGAGGCCTGGCGAAGTTGTGACCCAGTGGCCTAGTGCGTGGCTATTTCTGTCTGGTGGCCATTGACTCAGAGCGTCCCTGCTGCTTCATAAGCGTGGTCCTCTGTCCGCCTCTCTGCCTGCTGCCAGCCGACCTGTCCCTGGGATGGGCACCTACTCCCCTCCGGACCCATCTGCACAAAGACCTGGGTTTCCACTTGAGGCCCAGGACCACTGTGGTTCTCACGGCTCCTCCTCGCTCCTCCCCTCCAGTCTTGGGACACTTGCTCCTCCTTATTAACTTAGTCAACACCTGCTGTTTCTTCAAGACCCGCCCCTGGCATCATCTGCTTGAGGAAGCCCTCCTTATACCCTCAGCTGGTCTTGGACCTTGTTGGAACTCCCTCGGTCATTCAGAGGCAAGTCCTGCTGCTGACAGGCTCACTGCAGACCATGGGATGCCTCCAACACCGTAAATAAAGCCCAGGGGCTGCCCCTTCCTCCTTGGCAGGCCTTTGTGAGCGTTTAGTACAAGCCAAGACCTGGCCTGCCCTGAAACCTGGGAACCTGGCTACCAACCCAGGGCCAGGGCTTGGCAAATGCCAGCCTCATCCTACCTTTCCTTCCCTCCCTAACCCGTCCCTCTAACCCCCATGTGCACAAGTTATGGATAAGCGCAGTTCGCAAAAGCAAAACATCCCCCAGGCTTTTGTTCTCTGATACTTAACTTCCAAGCCCCACTCTAAGCAAGCTTATAGTTTGTGGATGCTAGGGGGCACTGTCGGGCCCAGAGGTGGGGTTTTTTTTGCCTGTATGTTATTTTTAATGGACTTAAATTTTTAGAGTGGTTTTAGGTTCACAGCAAAATTAAGCAGAAAGTACAGAGAGTTCCCACATACACGCTGCCCTGACACACAGCCTCCTCCCCTATCAACATCCTGCGCCAGAGTGGTACATGGATCATAATCTATGAACGTGCATGGACACGTTGGTATCCCTCACCGCCCACAGCTTACATGCGGTTCACGCTTGGTGCTGTACATCCTACGGGTTTGGACAAATCACTGCCCTAAACACCCTCTGTGCTCTGCCAATTTTATGCCTCTCTCCCCTGTAAACCCTGGCGACGACGGATCTTTTTACTGTCTCTGTAGTTTTGCCTTTTCCAGAATGGCACGTATTTGGAATCACACAACACATTGCTTTTCCGATCGGCTTCTTTCACTTAGTAATATGCATTTATGGCTCCTCTATGTTTTTTTCATGGCTTGATGGCTCAGTTCCTATCAGCGCTGAGTAACGTTCCATTGTCTGAATGTACCACAGCTTATTTATCCATTCACCTGCTCAAGAGCATCTTGGTTGCTTCCACTTTTTGGCAATTATGAAGAAAGCTGCTAGGGACCTCCATGAGCAGGTTTTTGTGTGGACCTAAGTTTTCAACACATTTTAGTAAATAGCAAGAAGCACAATTGCTGGATTCCTGCCTGTACATTTGGAGGACAGGTTGCTGAGTGGGGCAGTCAGCTCACTGGGACCCTAGCGGAGTCCCTCCTCTGTCGGGGCCAGAAGTCCCCCTGCCTCACTTCCTCTCTCTCTCAGTGGCATCAACCCCGTCTGTCTTCGTGCAGTTGGAGAGGTGCCTGGGAGATGTGAGGGAGCAGAACTGCATCTTGCCAACCCCCAGCCCCCTTTCATTCTGTACTCCACAAGTTCAAGGGCCTGTAGGATGTTTTGGTATGAACTGAATTCCCCCCTCCCCCCATGCCAACACTTAAAAAAAATCAAGAACACAATGTTTCATTCATTTCTGGTATTTTCTCTCATCACTGGAAAGACTGTGAGGACTCTTATTTAAGTGTTGCAAACACACAGCTGCATCAGCATTCGAACTGGTTATGGCGATTTACCTGGGGGTGGGGGATGGGCTCCCCCATGGAGCCCCAGGGGAGGCTGTCCTAACTTTCAGGCACCTGTGATAACGGTGTGGCAAAACTGCTGAGAGCACTCTACACACATCGATTAATTTGAGTTCTTCAATAGGCCTATAGAACAGAACAGGGGGCATTATTATCCTCATTTTACGGATGGGGAAAACTCAGGAACAAAGGAGTTAAGTCACTCATCCAAAGTCACACCAATGATCCATATAATGTCTTTAAAGTCTGTGACCTTAACTCCTGATAAAGGTGCTCTGAGGGCTGGATGGGACCCCTCAGGCAAGTCGCATCTGGCCCCTGGGAGTGGAGGGGAGCTATATAGGGTCTCCCCAAGAGTCCAGGCAGGAAATGGGGGGATGCTCATCAGGACTCAGATCAGATGTCTCGCAGGGAAAACATTGGAGCGAAACTGGCCGGTGGCTGGGGGGAAGACCCCCCTCCCCACTCCCTACTTTGCCCTCACAGCAGGCAAACCCACCTTTCCGCCTGCCTATCTACTTCATCCCAGTCTCAAATGCTATGAAGGGCTGTCACGTACTGTATTCATTGTCTCATTTAACCCTCTTGATGACTCTATTATGTCCATCTGTCACCCCCTTTTTATGGCGGAGGAAACTGAGGTTTGGAGAGGTTCCCTCACTTGCCTAAAGTCACAGAGTTCATCAGCGATAGAGCAGGCTATGAACACAGTCATCGACTGAGATGCTCAGACCCCCACCACTTCTCTCTCCAAAGTTTGCCCCTTGTCTCTCGCATTCCGTTTCCCCTCCTTTGTTCTGATTTCTGGCCCAGCTTCATCCCCAGCTCCCAAGCGGCCCTGCAGCCTCTCCTGTCCTCTCTGAACCTTGGCCTGACTTCAGCCTTTCATCTCCATTCATCCATTTATTAGACCCAGCTTCTAATTGTGACTTTCAAATCTACCATCTTATTCATCTGCCATTTGACCGATCCATTTTTGAGAGGAACAATACAATCTCCTACTATGATTATGTTCTCATCTCTTTCCCCTTTCGATCCTTTTAATTTAGTGAAATTTTGCTTTATCTATGGGTCATGCTATTGGGTGTCTACACAATCCCCAATGGTTTTCCTCTGCTTTACTATCTACTCTGCTCATAATGTAGTTGTACCGTATTTCTTTTGATTAATGTTTGCCTGCTTCATTTTTTTTCCATCCCATTAATTTTTCTGATCTTTTGGTTTAGGTGTAGCTTCTTTCATTCAGTAATTTAGCACATGCTTATCGAGCACCTGCTGTGTGTTGGGCGCTGGGTTTGGCCCTGAGGATTCAGTCATGAACTGGTGGGTTGGGACGAGACTGTTGCAAGAAACTACCACAGACTCTATGCCCATACTGTTCTGGAAGCCAGAAGTCTGAAATCAGTATTACTGGCCTGGAAGTATCAGCAGAGCCATATTCCTTCCTTTTCCTCCTCTACAAAATGGAGGCAGAATGGTGATTGCCTTCCAGCATGCTTACGAAGATTTAAAGAGCTAAAATAGGCAAAGGGCTTACAGCAGGGTCTCAGACTAGGAAATACTAAATACTGTGTTAATTGTTGTTATTTGATTTTCAGTTTCTGCAGGAGACAATTTGAGAGCAAGCTATTACTTTGTTTTCTGAAAAGGGGAAAAAATAACAAACAGGACATCTGATTTTATATAGACAAAAAGCCAGATGCTGTTTTGGGAGGGGGAGCTTCCAGGCAACAAAATAAAAATACTTGAGAGTTTTGTTTTTTACCATCACGTGAAAGGTGGTCTTCATTCAGGGTGGAACCGTGTCTCTGGCCGGTTTGCTTGCAGAAATACAAAGGAAGCAATGTTCCTCTCAGGAACTCAGAAAGCTGGTTGTTTCTGAAACTGGGGGAGCACAACATGACCAAGCTCTCCCTTGTGGAGGAGGTGCTAGCCAGGGGCCCCAGAGAGAGTGGGTGAAGAGGAACCTGGGGCCGGGCTGGCTTTAGGACTTTGAGCCTGGTCATTTCTAGGAGCTATTTGGGGGTTTCCCAGCATGCTCTGTGGTCCCCATTATTCTTTCAGGCAAGTCTGGTCCTATTGGGTTTTGGGGTATCGGGGGAGCATCCCTGGCCACTCTTGAGGTGAGGAGGTCTGGGGATCAGCAGGACCTAGGAAAGTTTGTTCTGAGGTGGCACCAGAGGAAAGGGAGGGGGGCGTGAGTCAGGAGGTGGCACAAAGGACCAGCAGCAGCCAGAATTTGAGGGAAGAGCAAATTCAACCTGCAGACTCCCAGAAACACTGGGGAGGGGAACCTGATCAAAGCTGGCCATACTACGACTGAGTAAAGCGAAGGCTAGGTCTCTTGCGCTATTTGGGCATGAAAGAGAAGCCTGACCCTTGGGAACAGTGCGTGTCTGGGCAACCGGGTTGCAGATGTGATTTTCTTCTTCACCGTAACCCTATGACCATGGAGCTTGTTTTTCAGGTGGGGACACAGAGGCACAGAGAAAGTACCATGCCCTACTCCCCCCGCTCGGTCAGCTCGTCCCTGCCAGTGCGAGAAGCTGCCTGTAGATGGCGCTCGGACCCCACTCCCTGCTCTGTGCTCAGCAATGCGGCGCTCCAGTCTCCAGATCCCGAGGTCTGGCTCCTAGGGGTCCCAGAGTCATGCAGGGTCGCCAGCCTTCAGAGGACGAGCTGCCTCTTCACTGTTCTTCTAACAGACACTTATGTGACACCTGCTGAGTATCAGGGCCCATGCTGTGTGCCCAGTGTTCCCTGTTCACAGTCCATTTAAGGCCGTTGCAGTTCAGTGGGACCCCGACCAGGACGGTAGGGTCCTGAGCAGGAACTTGGGAGTTAGGGGAACACTGAACTCCTGGGCTGGGTGGCCTTGCACCATCTGGGGAGAAAGCTGGAGTTAGTGTTCTCATAGGCTGTGCCTGAGGGAATATTCGGGACCAGGCACCACCAGGAATACAGTCGGCGCTTAAGAAATGAAGGAGATCCGAGGAGGGCATTCTGGAGGCTGCTTGTCACCAGCAGCACCAGCAGCCCCAATAACAGCCGTGCGCTCGTTTCCTGGGCACTTTCTGGCTCCCTTATGGCACTCTGGGCACCTTCTCTGTAGCTGCTGCCACCCTAGGGCTCAGAGCTGCCCCTGGCCTTGACCAGAGATTGAGCTGCAGGGGAGCTGGGCAGAAGGGAGTGAGGGGAGGGGAGATCGGGTTGACAGAAAGAGGAAATAGTATCCTACATTCGACTCCTCTCCTGTGGCCGGCATTACACTAGGCCCTGTATCCTGTATTATCCTCACCACAAGCCTTTCTGGAGACATCATCTTTCCTGTTAGGCAGATGGGACCCCAGAGGTTCCGGGAAGGACAGTCTCGGGTCTAGGTGCACTTGGGGTGAGAAGCTGTGTTGCCATGACGGGGATGGGGTACTTGGGGGCCTCTAGGGCCAGTGATGGAGAGGGGGCTTGTTAGCATATCCGTGCGGAACTCCTCCCGAGTCAGGCCAGCTCCTGACTACATGCCCCAGGCCAGCTCTGTTTATGCCCCGGGCGCCTGGCCCCCAGTGGCACACCGCCTCTGGGGACCACCGGGTACAGAGGGTAGGTAGGGGGACGTGTCCTCTCGGCACCTGCAGCCCCTTCTTTCCTCATCCAGGACCTGGGTCACCTGGCCCACCTTGAAGGGCCCCCAGGCTTCCACTTGCCCGGATCTGGCTCCTGGTCGCAGTTCTGTTTACAGCCCTGCCTTGGTGCCCGAGTTGACCAATAATGACCACAACCCACGCCGTCTCTAACCCTCACTCCCGAGCCACTTCTCAGAACCAGCCCCTTGAATACTCTCCCAGCCGTGCTTGATCCCCAGTCTCTCGCTTTTTTTTCCCTCCCTTCAAATAGTTCACTATTTTGCACAGAGATTTTGCTTTTCTTTTGACTTTTTTTTTTTCCTTCATATATAACCCGATAAAAGGGCTCCCGTTATTTCAGAATATATTCTGGGACCTATTTTGTGCTCAATTACACACCATCTATAGTTGATTTTCATGAAATTTAAATAACAAAGAGGGATGCTTATGTCATTTCTCCCTTATAAAAGTACGCCCTTGAAATCCTCTCTCACTGGAAAGCCGCAGCGTGTCCACCGTCTAACAGCTTGCGTGTGTGCGTGCATGTATGTGCTGCTTTGTTAGAAGTGCACATAGAGCGAGGTGTGTCCTGGTCACAAGAGCTAAATTTGCACTCACTGTCCCCAAGTGGAAACAGACTGCCCAGAACGCTGGGGCTCGGCAGCATCTGCCACTCTCTGCACCCGTGTCAGGCCGGGGACAACCTGATGGGGAGGTCAGACATTGCATCCCGTGGGCTAGAGACCCAAGGAGAGCGTGTGTTGGCAGGGACGGGGGGAGCTGCGAGTTGACGGGGCAGGATCTCTCTCAGGCGCAAGACATCCAACACCCAAACTGGACTCACCAAACCTCACGGGCCCCAGGTGGCAACTGGCAGCTTGGGGGTCCGCATGCCTCATTGCCCAGGCAAAGGAAGGGTCTGAATCCTTGAATCCTTGACCAAAGTCCTAGAGCTGAGGGTGGCGGCTAAGAAACAAGAAAGCTTTATGGGACCCTGGTGATGCATGGTTCTGTTGAGCCATGAGATAATGATATTTGATATCCAATTTTAAATTTCCCTCTTCTGGATTAAATTCACCATGTAGGGCCCAGCGGAGAGAAGCAAGGGGAATGAGTCCCTGGGTGGGGTGAGGGGAATGCCAAGGGCTGGTGATAGCAGAAGTATCTAGCCTTCTAGAAGAAGGGGTTCTCATGAGAGATTATGGACTCCGGGAAATAATCTGAGGGTTTCAGAAGGGAGGGAGTTGGCGGGGGGGGGGGGGGGGGGGTAGCCCGGTGATGGGTATTAAGGAGGGCACGTGTTGTAATGAACGTTGAGTGTTATACGCAAACAATGAATCATGGAACACTACATCAAAAACTAATGATGTAATGTATGGTGACTAACATAACATAATCTAAAAAAAAGAAGAAGAAGAAGAAGGGGTCTGCTCCAGATGTAAGCCCTCATTCCTCACATCCCAAAGCCCTCTGCCTGTGCCCCTTAAGGAGGGACTCCTCACAGAGAAACTAAGGTGCTTGGCTCTAGATCATGATCCCAGGGCTCTTCCAGGGTCCTGCTCCCCTCAGGCTTCACTGAGCCGGAAGACTTGGTTCGTTGTACGCTGAAACTCACTCCAGGTCTCCCCTCAAGGAAGCTGAGGCAGGAGCAGAAATCACCCGCTCCAACAGGAGCCATTCTGGGTGACGCTTGGCATCTGGAGCTGGCCCCTGTGGGCCCAGCCTGCCATCCTGATAGCTTGGAGGAGTGGGCTGCACCTGGACCTTACATGGCCTGATGCCTGAGAGAGCAGAGAGGGGGTGTCTGTGTGGAGGGACAGCGTCACAAAGACCAGGACAGGACAAGTTTGGAAGGAGGGAAGAGCATTTGCAACAGCGAAGTTTGTAAAAGATAGTAGGGAAGTGTCCCAGAAATGTAAATCAGGATGAAAATATGTATTATTATGGGATTAGGAAAAACTATACAACTATGTCCAAAAGCCCCACACTACCTGGGCCCACACCTGAATAAGAGTTGCAACAAGAGTTAGTAGCTAACTTCTTTCATGAAGCTAACAGGCTTCATGAAATCAACAATGATGGAGCAAATCCTGAAAGTTGAACCAAATGAACCTAATTGGTATTTCCAATATATCATGACCATACTGAAGGAAGAAAAAGAAAACTAACCCATGTAACTTGTGAACACGGTACTTTGACTATATACCCTCAGTTCAAGGCAAAAAAGAAGTGCAAACATTAAACTCTACTTAGAATGTGTTTTTCACGGTTGTATGAGTATAGCAATTTTCTGTGTATTGCGGGAATAAGCAAATGAGTAAATATATAGATAATGTTGAGAGTCAGATTCTCACTGTTGGAGAAGGGAATAAAAAAGATGGAATAGAGGAAGGCTTGAAAGAATTCTGTGAGTTGGATTAGAACTGTACGATTGGAGGGATCGGTACATACAATATATGTAATATATACATATATGAACAAATATACATATATACACACATACATACATACATTTTCTAGCTTTGTACTATGAAAACATCTAGAAGCAAAAGCTGAACCTCAGTTACAACGAGCACACTTAATATCTAGATCTTGGTTGCTAAATACCATTCCTTACTAAAAAAAGAATCTCGCTGGAGGATGGCTGGGTCAGGAAATGTACAAGATGAGCATGAGACATCTGTTTATGCCAGAAAGCACGATAGAGACAAATCAAAATGTCTAGAAGCCAGCCGGAAGAGGCCCCCACAAGTCCTACCTGGAACAATTTGAACATCAAAACAAATAATGATAGTAAAATAATGATTGAATAAAATAAGAATCCATGAGTCCAAAATGGAATAAATGGATGCATGAATGAATGAATCAATAGGTGAATGAATAAATGGGGGGAAAGAGAAACATTTCCTTACAGTACAATGCCAATTAATGAATAGAGAAGGAATGGTGGAGTTAGAAAACATTAAGTAGGGGCACCTGGGTGGCTCAGTCAGTTAAGCATCTGCCTTCAGCTCAGGTCATGATCTCCGGTCCTGGGATCGAGTCCCACATTGGGCTCCCTGCCCCACGTGGATTCTGCTTCTCCTCTCCCCCATGTATCGCCCTGCTTGTGCTCTCTCTCTTCAATAAATAAATAAAACCTTAAAAAAAAAAAAGAAAACATTAAGTAATAATTGATACAGGCAAAAATCAATAATGGATGCTAAACCTGTCTGCAAAAGTTTGATGCAAATAAGAATATTTAGAGTCTCAAAGAATCTTCCCACAAATTACTTACTAATTATAAAAATAGTAACTATACAATGGAGAGTCCTGGAAGACATCGCCTTAACCAAGTGCTTAAAGTTAACATCACCAACGTAGGGACAATTCAATATCAAGTGCCTCCTTATCTGATGCATTGAGAAGTCTCACTCATCACTTCTGTGGTATTCCTGTCAAAATGTAAAACCTGAATCTGATGGTGAGGAAACATCAGAAAAGTCTAAATGAGGGACATTATACAAAATAATTGGCCTATACTCCTCCAAAATGTCAAGGTCATGAAAAATAAAGGCTGAAAACCCCATCTCGATTAAGAGAGATTAAGGAGACATGACAACCAAAAGATTCTAGATAGAGGTGGGGGGGGATAATAGGACATTATTGGGACAATCTGAGGAATCTGAATACAGATTGGACGTTAGATATTAGCATATGTCAATATTAAATTTCCCAATTTGGTAATTATCCTGAGATTTTTTTTTTTAAGATTTTATTTATTTATTTGACAGAGACAGAGATAGCGAGAGCAGGAACACAAGCGGTGGGGGGCGGTGGGAGAGGGAGGGGAGAAACAGGCTTCCTGCCGAGCAGGGAGCCCGATGTGGGACTCGATCCCAGGACCCTGGGATCATGACCTGAGCCGAAGGCAGACGCTTAACGACTGAGCCACCCAGGCGCCCAAAGATTGTTTTTTTTAATAATAAGAAGAATCTGCCAGAAGAATTCTTTTTTTTTTTTTTTTAAGATTTTATCCATTTATTTGACAGAGAGAGAGAGATTGACCACGAGCAGGGGGAGCGAGACAGAGAAGCAGGCTCCCTGCTAAGCAGGGAGCCCAACGTGGGGCCAGATCCCAGGACCCCGAGATCATGACCTGAGCCAAAGGCAGCCACTCAACCGACTGAGCCATGAGATTATGTTTTTAAATGTTCTTTTCTTAGGAAACACACACTGGAGTAGTTATGGTAAAGGGCATCTCTAGCCCAGTGGTTCCCAAAGTATATTCAAAGAACCCTGGGAGGGGAGGGGGGAGTGTCCCTGAGATCCTCACATGGAGTCCACAAAGTCTTTGTCTTCAAGCTACATACTTATGTGAGATTGCATTTTCATATAGTTCAAAATCATATCAGACCAACTTGAATGCAGAAACAGATATGTGAATCTAGTTTCTTCTATTAAGCCAGATATTAAAGAGATTGCACACTCGTAAAGCAATGTCACCCTTCTCACTAATTATTGTTTCAGAAATAAAAGCTCTTTCTCATTAAAATGGCATAACAGATATGCCCGTTAACATGAAATGAGATTATGACTTCATTCATTTATTTAAAGTTTCAGCTTTATTGAGGTATAATTGACAAATCAAATTGTAACATATTTAAAGTGTACAAAGTGATGATTAGATATACATATACATTGTGAAAGACTTCCCACCACCGAGTTTATTAATACAGTCGTCACTTCGCATATTTACTTTTTTTCCCCTTTGTATTCTTTTTGGTAAGAACAATTAAGTTCTACTCTCTTGGTAAATTTCAATCACATAATATGGTGTTATCAACTCTAATGTAAAATGTTATATTTAGATCCCTAGACATTATTCACCTTATAACTGAAAACTTATACCCTATTAACAGCCTCTTTTATTTCTCCCACCCTTCAGCCCTTGGCAAGCACCATTCTACCATTCTACTCTGTTTCTGTGAGTTCAACTTTCTTTTTTCTTTTCTTTTTTTTTAGATTTCACAGGTAAGTGATACCATGCAGTATTTGTCTTTCTCCGTCCAGCTTATTTCACTTGGCATAATGCTCTCTGGGTTCATCCATGTTGTCATAAATAGCAAGATTCCCTTCTTTTTTGAGGCTGAATAATATTCCTGTGTTTGTGTGTATGTGTGTATCACATTTTCTTTATTCATTCATTTGTTGAAGGACAGTTAGGTTGTTTTCTTACCTTGGCTATTGCAAATAATATTGCAGTGAACATGGGAGTATAGATATCTCTTCGAGATAGTGATTTATTCTCCTTTGCCTATATACGCCGGAGTGGGATTGCTGGATCATAGGGTGGTTCTATTTTTAATTTCTTGAGGAACCTCCACACTATTTTTCATAGTGGCTGCACCAATGGACATTCCTATCAACGGTGCGCAAGGGGTCCTTTTTCTCCACATTCTTGCCAGCATTGTTACCTCTTTGGCCTTTTTGATACACACATTCTAACAGATATGAAGTGACATCTCATTGTGGTTTTGATTTGCATTTCCCCGATTAGTGATATTGACAAACTTTTCATGTACCTGTTGGCCATGTGTATGTCTTCTTTGGAAAAATATCTATTCGGGTCCTTTGCCCGTTGGCTTTTTGCTATTGAGTCATATGAGTACCTTGTATGTTTTGGATATTAACCCCTTATCAGATAGGTGGTTTGCAAATATTTTCTCTCATTCCACAGGTTGCCTTTTCATTTGCTGATGATTTCTCTTTGCTGTGCAGAAGCTTTTTAGTTTGATGTAGTCCCACTTGTTTTATTTTTGCTTTTGTTGTCTTTGCTCTTGGTGTCAAATCCAAAAAAAATCATAGACAGGACTGATACCAAGGAGCTTGTTCCCTACATTTTCTTCTAGGAGTTTTATGGTTTCAGGTCTTATGTTCAAGGTCATTTGTTCAAGACCAAAATGTTTAATCCATTTTGAGGTTTTGTATATGGTATAGGATAGCAGTCCAAGTTTAATTCTTTTGTTATTTTTTTTTAAGACTTTATGCATTTATTTGACAGAGAGAGACACAGTGAGAGGGAGAGAGGGAGAAGCAGGCTCCCTGCAGAGCAGGGAGCCCGATGCGGGGCTCGATCCCAGGACCCTGGGATCACGACCCGAGCCGAAGGCAGATGCTTAACGACTGAGCCACCCAGGTGCCCCAAGTTTAATTCTTTTGTATGTGGCTGTCCGGTTTTCCCAATACCGCTTAGAGACTAACCTTTCTCCATTGTATATTCTTGGTTCCTTTGTTGAAAATTATTTGACTACATATGCATGGGTTGATTTCTGGGCTTTATTTTTGGTTCTATTCATCTATGTGTTTGTTTTTATGCCAGTATTATACTGTTTTGATCACTATAGATTTGTAATATAGTTTGACATCAGAACATTGATGCCTCCAGCTTTTTCTTTTTCTTTTGTTTTGACTATATGGACTCTTTGTAATTATGCAAGCAGCCTACTTTGTTCTTAGGGGATCCCAGTAGTTGAGGGTGTGCCAAGACCAATAAGTGTCCCAAAGGGGAGAACCACAGTCCGCCCATGGGTGCAGGCTGATTAGATGGTGGACCCTGAGACAGGGGCTTGTAAATATGTAGTCAGACCTCTGTTAGGAAGAGATGCACAGGTGGGTGATTTTGCCCATTTCCAAGACAGAAGAGAGAGTCTGGATGATGAAACACTGGGATTTCTGGCCTATGCAAAAGGGATGAGTGGTCACCAAATTTTTCAAACTATTCCTATGCCCACTACAGGGATTTGGGAAAGGGGAAGACATGTATGTCCATGGGAGAAATGTTGGGAGTTCTCAGGAAGATAGCCACATAAGCACAGATAATGCATTTCAGTTCTGGCTTCCTTGATTAACCAGATAGCATCAGGTGATGGCTGACTAGGAAATCCCTGAATCTTAGCACCCTTGGTTAGTGAAGCTTGTAAAAATTAAGTCCCAGCATCCACTACTTTGTCTGCACACACATGAGAATAATTATAAGCACAACAAAAACCTCCCAACAGCAGGATCACTATCACACCTTCAGCCTGATCTGGCAAGAGAGAGGGGTAGGAGGCCTTGATGGGGGGTCTGGGGGAGCAGGCCTTGATGGAGACCCAAGTCAAATGCAACGGGAGCCCCAGACCAGCTCCAACAGCCAGCTCACCCCCGGGCTTGTATCGTACACAATTCTAACTCAGGGCAATGAAAGCACCTGCAGCCTGAATTCAGCATGAATCCAAGCATCAGTTGCCTGAAGCTGTTAGAAATCATCATCAATATGGTCTTTAAACTGCATCTTCCTGGGAACTGAAGCTTCCAGACTTGGAGTAAAAAGGACAAAACAAACAAACAAAATAAAAATAAAACAAAACTAAACACAGAATTACCATATGATCCAGCATTTCCACTTCCAGAAAAATTGAAGGCAGGGACTCAAGCAGATATTTGTACCCCTGGGGCATAGCAGCATTATTCATAGTTGCTCACAGTGGAAGCAACCTAAGTGTCCGTTGACAGATGAATGGATAAACAAAATGTGGTATATACAGACGATGGAATATTATCCAGCCTTAAAAAAGGAAGGAAGTTCTCACACATACTACAATAGGGGTGAATCTTGAAGACATTATGTTAAATGAAATAAGCCAGTCAAAAAGGACATACACTTAGGATTTCATTTATATGAGGCACCCGGGAAAGGCAAATTCAGAGAGACAGAAAGTAGAATGGTTGGTTGCCAGGGGCTGGGGGCAGGGGACATTGGGAGTTGTTGTTTAATGCGAACAGAGCTTCGTTTGGGGATGATGGGGTTGGATGGTGGTGATGGTGGCACAACATTGTGAATAGACTTAACACCACTGTATGCTTAACAATGGTAAATTGTATGTTATATGTATTTTACCACAATACAACGAACAACAGGAGCATGTCGCCTCGGCTCTCAGTCTGTAAAGGCTTTTGGTAAAGGTGGGACTGTGCTTCTGAGTGCACGTCCTAGAGGGGTCCCTATGACCCAGGCTCAGAAGCTTTCTGGGCTGTTCTCTGGCTCTGATCAGACACAGGCAGCGGAAACCCAAGAACAGTTTTCTCCAGAATTTAGGCTTTCTTTCACCACCTTGGGGGGAACTGCCACCTCCCAGATCAGACACCAAAGAGCTGAGGGGAACAAAAGTCAGGAGGGTAACTTAAAGGTGCCCTGACCCCCTTCCACCCTCCCAGGGGCAGCGTGCACTGTTGTACTGGGCTCTCCCCCCTTTTCTGCCAGGTACCAGGTATCTATGCATAAATATGCATAGATAAAGGAGACTCCAGTCCCGTCCCAGGTCTCCAGCTGGGCTCAATCGTGGGGAAGAGGCAGGTCCTCCGAGGAGTCAAGCAGAACGCACGTTTCCAGCTGCGAAAGGTAACTCCCTGAACCTCCCCTCAGCCATTATAATTACCACGTGCAGAAGGGGTCTTATCACATAACAACTTGCTCACCCCGGGGGGCTGGGGGGGGTGCTTGCAACCTCAGGGACTGTGTCTCCCTTCATTATTTTCCCAAGAAGTGAGTAGAAAATTAAGGTTTGCAGATTAGCAACCAGTCAAGATGTGGGTCCACATCACCTCACCAAGCCCCAACCTAAGACACTCCCCTGGCCTCTTCTTTTTAATAGGAACCTTCCAGCCTTCCGTGAAGACAGAGGGAAAAAAGGGAGAAGCAGAGACGTAAGCAACCTTTCCTGCATACCAGCTCTCCTTGCAGCCCCACCGCGCAGCAACTCCTGGATTAATCTTTCTTTCTTTTCTTTTTTCCTTTTTCTGCTCAATGGATTGTGGTCAAGGCCATTGTAACGTGAGCAGTGCCTCGGAGGGGATTGGCCGAGGGGGCTGCGAGGGGCCCCATTCACAGAGGGCTAATTGCGTTTCAGACCACCAGTATTCGGGAGCTACAGATGTCTTCCTTCATTTGCCTAGGCAACACAATTGGACCCATCTGTTGCATTTATTCCCCGGGCTCCCCTGCCCGCCCCCGCCCGCCCCCACCCCTTCACCCCCATCCCCTCCCTTCCCTTGTCTGCTGGGCCTAAATTGAAAACTCATCAAAATGTAATCCAAGAGCAGTTTGGCTGCCGAGCTGCTGAGAAGGGGCTCGGTGGGAATAAAGGCCCCCCGCCACTTTACACACGGGCCAGAGCCTGGGGAGCCGGGTCACAGGCAGCCTTAGGGGGGAAAGTGAGAAGTTAGCCGGCAGATGGGCTGCTCCACGCGGCCCTATAACCTGATGCCTCGAAAGAGGGGCCCTAGCAACGGGTTGGCCCAGGCGGGAGGATGCTGCGGCCCTGGGGGTGGCGACCCCACCTCCCAGGCCTCGCCCCTGGCCCAGGATGCTTCGATTTCAAACGGGGCTGGGGCCAGGGCTCATCACTCTCTGACCCCCATCTGCCCTCTTGAGCTCAAAGGGATTTCCAAGGCAGAGAGGGCAGGGCCGGCGTGGCCTCGCAAGGGCTGGGGAATGTGCCACTGGGGGAGGCAGCCCCCCGCCAGCCCCACCCTCCTGCACAGCCCAGGCTGCCTCCTTGGGATGGACTCAGGCTCTTTCCTGCCCCTGCGTCTCCTTCTCCCAAGCAGGCAGTGAGCTCTGGAAGGTGTGGATGGGACTGCTCACCCCTTCACGCTGCCCGAGGTTTCGAGGCTGGCTGGGAGGCTGGCCTGGGGACTCTGTGCTGGACGGCAGGAAAAGCCCCAGCTCTGGTCTCTTTTGGGGGTCCCTTTTCTAATACCTGCTCGTCCTGGGCCAGAAATGGGGCCATTACCCTGAGGAGCAGCGGGCCATTGCACCCTCCCAACAGTCTGCTGACGACTTCTGGGGGAAGGCAGGCTGCCAGCGGGCCTGATGTTTTGGGATCAGGAGACCTGAGGAAGCAGCTACAGGGAGGTTTCACTGCTGGGCCCGTCTGTGAACTGCGCGCCTCGAGCTTTGGAGAGGGCACGCACATCTCTGTGTTGTTGCAGTTTCCAAGCCTTTTTTTTTTTTTTTTTTTTACTGAAACCCATAGTAAAATACATACATATATATATAATATACATACTTTTTCATAACAATCCAATATACATACAGATATATAACTAAAGCAAAAGTTTCACAAAATAATACTTCCCCCAAGTCTATGTGATGCGCTCTGATATTTCCTATTCTAATATTCCATTCCATGGTTTATTTTATTTTATTTTTTTTAAAGATTTTATTTATTTATTTGACAGACAGAGACATAGCGAGAGAGGGAACACAAGCAGGGGGAGTGGGAGAGGAAGAAGCAGGCCTCCCACTGAGCAGGGAGCCCGACGCGGGGCTCGATCCCAGGACCCTGGGATCATGACCTGAGCCGAAGGCAGACGCTTAACGACTGAGCCACCCAGGCGCCCCCCATTCCATGGTTTAAAAGGCCGATCATTTTGATGCACCACATTGCTCTTAGCACCTACCAGAGCAGGGGTTCACAAACCCTCGCAACATTAGAACCCCCTGCATCCCCCGGGCTGCATGAAAATACAGGCCCCCTGGGCCCATCTCTGAGAGATGGTTTAGGGGCACTGGGCTGGGGCCCGGGAATCGATATTTTTGTCAAGGCTCCCTCCTCATGAAAGGGAATTCTACTGACAAACTCTGCCCCTTCTAGTGTGTTCTGTGGTCTCAGTGCCATGGTCTGAGCTGGAAACAATAGGTTGCCAGGATGGGCAGCTCAAGGTGAGGCCTGCTGAGGTCACCACCTCCCCACCATGTCTTAATTAAATCCTCACCCAGTGAGAGTGTGGATGTCAGGTCTGGCTTGGCTGGCTTTTAATTGAAGTGTTAATTTGTAGCTGCCGAGTGAGGGCCCTGCGGTTCTGGAGCCTTCATTTGCTGCCATCCTAAGCTGATTAGCTGTGCTGGGGGGAGAGAGGGGCACAAGCCATCAGCGGGGGAGCTAGCTGGGCTAGAATCAGGCCTTGGAGGTGCCTTTGCCGAGAGGGGGACAGGCCAGGGCCAAAACCTTCTGCACCTGCCTCATCCTGCCCACCAGCCGCCAGGCAAACACCTGCCCCAATGGGCCTCCAAGGCACTGACCTAGTTCCTGCCCCCTTCCCCCCGCCACTCCCCAAGTCCATCTCGATGATAAAGAGGCACCTTTATCCTGTGAGTCACACACCATTGTCTACGGGATAAATAAGCAGCTCTTTAGCTTGATGCTCAAGCCCTCCCAGAAACTGGCCCCAAGAGCTTCTCCCAGTGTCCTCCTCTCCCTTCATCCTCGCTGAGCCAGGCTTCCCTCAATCCCCACTCTGGCTGCGGACTTCTGTTCCAGTCCCTAGCCCTTTGATCTGAGGTGCCTCCACCTGGAATGCCCTTGCCAGCTCTCGCCCGTCCCTCAAAACTCAGCATCACCGATAGATACCTCCTCCAGGAAGCCTTCTGTTCTGTCAAGTTGTCAGGAGCAGGACTGACTGCAGAATCAAAAGGGCTGGGGACAGAAGGAATTGAAAGGATCCACTTTGGCCAGGCACACAGGGATGCTAGATAATCAAGCCTTGGCAGCTCTGGGGTGGGCCTGGTCCTTCTGTCCCTTACTCCTTTCCCTCTTGGCCTTTCTGCCTATCCCTGGATATCTGCCTCTTGTTGCTGGTGTGAGTCTGGCTCAGTGGTTGTTGGCTCTGGAAGTAAGTAGTTTGGGCTCAAAGCCTGCCTTGGCTGCTCACCAGCTAAGCGATTCTGAGTAAGTGACTTCACCTTCCTGGCCTGTTTCCTCGTTTGCAAAATAGCAACAGCCCAGCCCTAGCTGGCCCTGAACTGGAGCCCTGTGGGAGCTGCATCCTACATAGGAGGCCCTAGGCACCCTCTACCCCATTCAATACAATGAGGAATCAGAAACCCTGTGAATAAGCCCCACTTCTCAGCCTTGCCACCCGCCCACCCCGATGCCCCAGGACAGCCTCGGTCCCCAGTGAAAGCAGCTTTCATGGATCGGACTGTTATTGTGAGCGCTGCACTGTGCTAAGTGCTTTGCACAGCTCGTGGTCAGGAATTGCACCATTACTATGTAACAGAGCAGAAACCTGAGGCTCAGGGTGTGTGACTTGGTCAGGCTGCACATCTACATTGTCCGAAGCCAGAATGGTCTTTTAAAAACACAAACTGATCTTGGGAGCCCCTGTCTCACTTCCCTCCCTCAGTGGCTCTCTGTGGTTCTGGTCCCTGCTAAGCTCTCCAGCCTCACCTCTCACCTCATGCTCCCGCATATTTTCTGCACTAGGGACACATTGCCCTTCTTTTTAGCCCCTAGTATGTAGCACTCTCCCCATAACCACGGGGCCTTTGCACATGCCATTCCTGCTGAATGAACGTCTTTTGGCCTCGCTTCCAAAATGAGCTCCCACATATCATTCCTCCAAGTAGCCCATCCCCTTGACCAGGTCCGAGTTCCCCCACCCACAGCAGCCTCAGCCCTTGTACCTTTCCTTGGTGGCCCTTGTACTAGTAAGACATTTACCAAAAAAAGTCTGCATGAACAGGTTGTGAAAAAGCTCTCTCCCCGCCACACTCTAAGCTCCATGAGAGGAGGGCCTGTATTGTTTTTCTCACTGCTTTTTCTTCGGGTCTTTGCATAGTGCCTAGCACAAGGTAGGTACCCAGTTACTCCTTAACGAATGCATGCATGCAGAATGACAGACCTAGGATTTGAACCCAAACCTGGACTCTCAACCTGGTCACATGGGCTAGGAAGGCATGTCATGGGATCAGCAGCTTGGGGCTTCCAGGCATTCAGAGGTCATCCTCAAGTTGGGGCTGCAGGTAGCCTGAGGGTGGGGGCAGTAGACATCGCCACCGAGGGAATGGGATGAAAGCATCTGGGGGTGGGGAAGGGCCACCTCAGGCTGATCCTGCTCTAAAAGGGTTCACGGAAGCCAGCTGGTTCTAGCCGCTCAGGCTGGTGTACCACACGGAGGGACTGCCCAAAGTCCTCTCCAACCTCTTCTTCTGCTACTTTGCCCTGCACGGGTGTGACTTACAGGATTAAACAAGCAGTATGGAAGTGAAGAGTGTAAACAGGTGAGGCACCCCTCCTGACCTGTATGCCCACTGCCTACAGGTAACCAGCACCCCGAGCCAGCTAAGGGCCTCTTACTATCTCTATAACTTTGCTCTACATTGAAAGCTCTGTGTGCCTCAGTTTCCTCAGCTCTAAAATGGGACTAATAACATTACCAATCCCACTGGAATGTTGTGAGAATAAAATGAGATAAAACATGTGGCGCTCTCAGAATAGTGCATTTATTGAGCACACCCCAAATGCACACACATAAAAGCTGTGTTTAGTAATAAACTCTTGTGCGTGTGGCTTCCAGAAAATTTCATGTAAATCCAAGCAACTGTGGGTGTCCATCCCTTAAAATTCATACACTTATTGGGAAATATCAAGTACCCTATTCTACACCTCACCTTTTTCCTGGTGCTCCTATGATGCCTTCAGCTCTCTCTCTCTCTCTCTCTGTCCCACTCTGTCTCCCTTATTTCTTGGCTTTGCACCTCTCTGTCTGGCTTTGTTCTCAGACAGGCTCTCCCCGTGGAAGGCAAGATCTATTCCAGGGTCACATCCTACCAGCTAAACCTATGAGCTAAGCTAAAAGGAGGGTGTTAATTTCTTGTTTATTCCAGCAAAGGTCCTGGAATGGCATCTAACTGGCCTGGCTTGAGTCACTTATACCTTCAACTTTGTACACACATGACAGTAGATCTAGAACATATTTTATTAGAAATGCAATGATGGGCCAAAGGGAAGGCTCACTTGCAACATATTGAATCTTCTCTGCCAATACCTGGACATCACAGAAGCCCTTGACTTCATGGCAGGTGAGGAGGTAAGGGAAACTTCTGGCCAGCTTGTGGCAGGGACAACATAGGCAACCATCCAGTGATGGCTCTCAGGTTCCTCATGGTGCCCAAGTGGCTGCAAGAAGAAGCAGACTCCCGGCCTGGCCGTCAATCACTCCTGAGTGCATCACCCAGAACCAGCTGACTTTACCAGCCTCATATCCTATTGCTCCCTTGCTTTCCAACCATACCAGATCCCTCACTGTCCCCTGAACTTGATACCCATGGGTCCTCTTAAAAAATAGAGCGCAAGGGGCACCTGGGTGGCTCAGTTCGTTAAGCAACTGCCTTCGGCTCGGGTCATGATCCTGGAGTCCCGGGATCGAGTCCCGCATCGGGCTCCCTGCTCAGCGGGGAGTTTGCTTCTCCCTCTGATCCTCCCCCTCTCATGCTCTCTGTCTCCCATTCTCTCTGAGATAAATAAAAATAAAAAAAAAATCTTTAAAAAAAAAATAGAGCGCAAAACTCAGGTGCTAACATTTTATTGGGAATTCAATCTCAGGAGAGCAGGAGTAAGGGGAAAAGGGAGTGAGAGAAGCAAGGAGGGAAACAAATACTAAGGGAGGGCATCATGAGTTGGCTGCTGCTGTCTTGGGAGACGTCCTCAGAGAGCTGTATGAGGCAACTGGCCTCTAACCAGTCCAGAGGAGGCAGGGAGAAGAATTTGTCTTCTGGCTTCCGTCTCTCATTGGTTAAAGTTCACCTGTGCAGAGTGTCAATTCTCCTGTCCTTCTAGGCTGTGCCACCTGGCCCTCTAGAAAGGAAGACACCAAGTCCCAAGACAGCAGTGTGGGCATCTGCAGTGTGCCCCCCCATGCCCACCCACCTATATCACCTTCCGCTTCACAGGCCTGGGGGGATGCGCTGGTTGGTGTGCCTGTGTGGGAAGTCCCTGGGCAGATGATAAGATCTGGTCATGCTGTAAGTGACAGGAGGGACCAGAAACAGCCATTGTAACAATGCAGGCTAGAAAGGAAGGCCAGTGCTGAGTAAGCACACTGTTTTTAACACTTATCTTCCCCAGGTAAGTCTTTCATTCCAAATCTTCCTATCTACTCATCAAGCAACCATTTGTTTATCCATTCACTATGGAGTGCCTACAATGCTCCTGGCTGGAGGGATACAGTGTCAGGTAGATACACTCCCTGACCTCAGTCTAGGGGCAGACCCATGAAAAGTGACTGTATCGCGGTATGATGTTCTCAATACACCTGCAGTTTAAAGAGGGCACCATGGAAAGACAGTTTGGAGTGACACAAAACCCAAAGCAAGAGTTGCCTAAACAAGTTAAAAGTTGCTTTTTCTCCCTGGATTTTCTGTCCATGGCTAACATGACAGCTCTGTTCCACGAAAGCCTCAAGAATCGGCTTCCTTCCATTCCTGGCCTGTGGACTTCATCTCATCATCCAAGATGGTGGCACTCGCTGTTCCAGGTGGCAAGATGGAGGAAGAGATGAAGAAGAGGCAAAGGGCGGGCGCCTGGGTGGCTCAGTTGGTTAAGCGACTGCCTTTAGCTCAGGTCATGATCCCAGGGTCCTGGGATCGAGTCCCGCATCGGGCTCCCTGCTCTGCGGGGAGCCTGCTTCTCCCTCTCCCAGTCCCCCTGCTTGTGTTCCCTCTCTCGCTGTGTCTCTCTCTGTCAAATAAATAAATAAAATCTTTAAAAAAAAAAAAAAGAAGAAGAAGAGGCAAAGGGCACATCTCCTCTCTCTCTTGGAAAAGGTCCCCGAAGGCTGCCACGTGTCACTTTTGCTTACATTCCATTGGCCAGAACCTAGACACATGACCCCACTGAGCTGCAATGGAGGCTGGGAAATGTAGTTTTCCTCTTGACCATTTACCCAGCAAAAAATTCTATTACCATGGGAGAAGAGAAGACAGCCATCTCTGTGTCACAGGCATAGAACACAAGGAGGTGGCAGTGGCAGCAGGAATGAGGGGAGGTTTCTTGGAGGAGGCGGCATCTAAGGTGTCTTAAAAGATGAACTGGGGGGGACGCCTGGGTGGCTCGGTCATTAAGCGTCTGCCTTCGGCTCAGGTCATGATCCCAGTGTCCTGGGATCAAGTCCCACATCGGGCTCCCTGCTCCGTGGGGAGCCTGCTTCTCCCTCTGCCTCTGCCTCTCTCTCTCTCTATCTCTCATGAATAAATAAATAAAATCTTTAAAAAAAAAAAAAAAAAGATGAACTGGGGTAGGCGATTCACAGAGGAGGGGAAGGATGATCCAGACGGGGGGACCATGTGAGCAGAGCACAGGGTTGAAATATGGCAAATGCTGTGTGTGTGCACAGGCGTGTGTGTGTGTGTGCAAACATACACGCACCCATGTTGGCAGGCGGCAGCGTTAGGAGCTGATGCTGGAAAGACGGGCAAGCCTCAAGTCGTGTGCCCTGTGCACCTGACAAAGGAATTCGGCTTTATCTCCAAGTGTAGCGTATCGTCCAAACTGCGCCAAGATGTAGTTCAGTTTCTAAACAGAAATCTTCAAGAAGTCAAATCTGCAAGAGAAGACGAAGCAGGGAGAGGAAGTGAGGGGAATGGGGAGGGCCTCACCGGGTCCTTGAGCTGGGTGACCCGTAGATGGAGGAGGACCAGGCTGCGGTGGCAGGGAGAAGAGGGGTTCCCTTTCTGGAGTTTGTGGAAGTTGGCCAGGGATGAGGAGAGCACTTGGGGTGGAGGAGTGTCCAAGGAACAGAGGGTCTAAGAGGTGGACAGAGAGAAGGCTGGACACTGAGTTGGGGGGGAGGTTGTAGTGGTATGTGTGTGTGTGTGTGTGAATGTATATGTGAGGTTTCAGAGGTGGAGGGAGCAGTGGTGAAGGATGACCCCATCTAGAGTGTGGCTATGAGAGGAACAGCTCACGTGGCAAGAGCTGAGGGCCACTGGTGGCCTGGAGCTGTGAGTAGCCCTTTGGGGTAAGGGCTGGTTGTCCCACCAGGCACTGAGATCTTCAGAGCTAAGGCCCAGTGGAGAAGAAGATGGAGCCCGGAGCAAAACATTGCTCAAGAACTAGTCGTTCTCTTAATGTGACTATTATCATCCTTGATGTCCTTGTTGGTCCGTGGCGGTGAGGAATGTGTGTGTGGTGTCTGGGGGTGTGAAGAGATATTGCTTCATGTGTTTGCTCCTGGATGTGAAAACACATTCCCCGGCAAATCAAGGAGAGGAGCCTGGCCCTGGCCAGGCCACAGTCAAGAACTGTGGGTCAAGGTACCAGCGCCTGCAGTCGGGTGGGGTTTGGGTCGCTAGGAAACCAGGCAGGCCTCTGCCCGGCGGAAAGCTCCCTGTGTGGAGGGCCCAGCGCTGGGGCCTGTTCTCCCAGTGCCCCAGGGATAATAAGGACTTCAGAAAGGACAGCCCTGAGTCAGGGCTGAAAGAGGCTTTAGTTCCTTGTTTGGCGGCTTAAAAAAGGCAAACAGAAGCTTTTCTCCTTTGGGGATCAATGTGAATCCCAGAAAATCCCATTATTTCCCTTTGAGATCAGTGGCCTGCTCTTGAGGGCTTTCTCTTCCCCAAGGCAACAGCCCTCTCCTCACTCTGTGTGATCATCCTGCCCCTGCATAGCCCCAGAATGGGCTGAAGTAAGGGGCTGGGGTGGGGTGGGGGGGTGGGGCACAGGTGAGCCCCCCATTACAGCTGTTCCCTCCTGCTCACTACTTATCCCTTATTCCGATCTGATCCTTCCCTGCCCCTAAGAGCAAGGGAGGGGGGTGGGCCAACTAAGCCACTAGGAAAATGTTTTTCAATGTTTTCCTCTTCCAGGAAGCCATTTTTGAGTCCAAAAGATGCCTGAGGGGTGTTGTTTATCTAGAGGTCTTGCTGCATCATTTGGGGCCTGCATCTGGGTGGTCACCTCCCATCAGCATTATAGCAGGTGAGATGCATATCATCGTGGAAGGATGATCATGATGCTGATAGAGGACACTTATTGAGCCTTTACTATGATGCCTGGCCCTGGGCTAAGTTCCTTTAATGGGTCTAATGACTCCATTATTACCACCCATTTTACAGATAAGGAGACTAAGGCATGGAGAGGCCAAATAATTCTCAACTCAGGCTGCCGTAACAAAATACCATGGACTGGAGAGCTTAAACAACAGAAGTGAATGTTCTCACAGTTCGGGAAGCTGGAGGCCTCAGATCAGGGCGCTGCCATGGTCGGGATTCTGATGAGAGCTCTCTTTTCCTGGCTTGCAGATGGCCACCTTCTCGCTGTGTCCTCCTGCAGGAGGGAGAGAGGGACAGAGGGACAGAGGGAGAGAGAGAGAGGTTCCCCTCTGTTCTTTTTTTATAAGGCCACCAATCCTGTTGGATTAGCATCCTACCCTTAAGACCTCATTTAACTTTAATTACCTCCGAAAAGCCCTATCTCCAAATCCAGTCACCTTGGAGGGGAGAGCTTCAATATATGAAGGGAGAGCTTCAGTATATGAAGGGGAGGGTCATTCAGTCCATAGCACCAAGTAGTGGAGTAGTGGAGGCCTGACTGATTCTGAGGGAGTGAGGAATCTATCCTGCACCCTCAGATTTTCTGGGAAGCTGACCCTATTGAGCCTTCTGTTGGGATGAAAAATCCCGGTGTAGCTTTTCTGAGAAGGAAATCTATGGATCATGCCTGAGCTCTTATCCAAATTGGTCACCAAGTGCCAGCCACATGTCCGGTACACACCCAGGGCCCTCCTTCCCAAAGCCTTCATCCAAACCCGCCCATCCTGGGTTCTTAGTGCTGAGCGCAGAGCCAGGGACCAGAGCAAGGCTCACCACAGTGGAAATTCCTCCTCGAGGGATGGCTTGCTTGCCGTGTGCAGGCCCCGTGCCACATGCTTTCCAAAGCACCAGGCCTCAACGAGAATCCTCACCTTTGACAGACACTCTTGGTCTCAGAGCACAGTTAGGTACCCTGCCTTGGAGTGCAGAGCCAAGGCAGGAATCAGGGGCTGACACCGGGATCCACCGAGGTCCCCGGCATAGCTAAGCGACATCTCCGGTGCAGCTTGGACATTTTTTCCCCCTGGCTGACTGCCCGATGCTCAGTGGTTCTCCGGGAAGGGGCAGGTTTCTTGGGAGTGATTTCTAAATAGGTGAGATGTTGGTGGCATGTCCTTTCCCGTCTCAACGCACACTGGCAGGGTGTACGGGGAAACCCCAGCCCTTTTCTGGAGCCCGTGTTTGACTCCTAGACACTCACACACAAAGGCACACAGACACACAGTAGCTACAAGGAGGTCTTTTGGAGATGTGCTCTAATGAGCAGAGAAGAAGGATCCTTCATTAGCATAACAAGAGTTTGCCATGAAATAGGTACTCCAGAGAGTACTTGAAAGCTGTTTGTTCTTTCAAGCAGGCTGAAGTCCCCTCCAGCCTCCAGCTTTCCTACAGGAGCCTGCTCTAGATAGGGCTGTGGGCTTTTCAACCCCCGATGCTCCCCCCGCCACCCCACCCAGTGCTGGGAGCATCTGCGCATCCCCCGGCGTGGGCTTTGGTCCTGGGAATGTGGATGGAGGGGCCCTGGTGGGAGCTAGGAGCTGGGCCTCCCCAGCTCTTCCCTCCTGCTGTAATTTCCTGCCAGGCAGCAACCTCACCCCCTCCAGGGGTGCCTTCACTTCGCCAAGGCTGATCGGCTTAAAGGGGCACTGTCCTTGCCAGGCCTTTTGGCCTCTCTGTCCCCCCAGGTGGCCTCTGCACAGGCTGATGCTGGATTTGTACTCACTTAGCCTGGGAGATGGAGTTGGGGCCAAGAGGGGACTGATGGCCAGAGATCAAAGGTTAAGAGGGGTTAAGCTTTCACCCCAGAAGGTCACCCATCAGCCCTGAGACAAGTACCCCACAGGTATTTTCCTAAACCCTAGAGCAGAGGTAGGCTTGCAGGGAATGTCCATTCATTCACTAAGGAAACACCATCTTCCTGGCTTGGACACTCCTTCACCTCAGTTGCTTGTTACTAAACTGGCTCTGATTTGGGACAAGTCCCTGCCTCTCTGGGTGTCTGTTTCCCCACCTTTCCAGTAAGGCGCTTGCACTTGATTGATTAACAGTCAATGGCAGATGGCTCATTGTCTGGGTCCACATGAGCCCTTAAACATATTTCTGCTCTTGGGCAGTGAGAGGATGTTAGGCTGGACAAGGTGGTTAACACGGAAGATGGTTGGCAGATGTCCCTGCAGAGGCTGCAAGGTGTTTTTCCTGCGAATGTTGCGGATCGGGGCAGACCCTGCCAGTCTGTGAGGGAGCAGTGAGTGGGATGAGCCCCAAGCTGTGCATCAGCCGCTCCCACCTGCCCATCTGGCTGGCTCTCATTCAGAGGGGCTGGAGTCCAGCAGGTCCCACCAGTGGGGTGAGATCAAACCCGACAACACAGCAGGGTCCCTCCGGTAGGGGTAGTGGGATATTTCTCCCACCTGCTTGCCCCTGACCAGCTAGGTACAGTGCCAACACGTAACATCCCTGCCACCTGTGTAGCCCAGAGGCTCAGCTCTCACGTGGAAGGAGCGCACTGAGTGTTGTGAGTGGCTGTGGGAAGCACCTCCAAGATTGTCCCTTTGATGAGCATCATAGAAGCAAGACAAGGTGGAGAAAGAAAGGGAGAGGAGATAGTTCTTAGCTTGTCCTCCCCCCCCCCACCCAGGGGGCTTTCTGTTCTCATGCAGGGGAGTGCTCGAACCTCCTCTGCTGGGAGTTTGGGTCAAGGCCACAGGCACCCCCAGGACTGCCTGGAATTTCCCATCTCGGTGGGTAAGAGGGAGGCAGCTGGTCTGAGGAAAGGGCACCCGATGTGGACACAGGACCGCCCAGGGGCCTACGGGGGCTTCAGAGCGTGGCTCTGGAACCAGGAAGCATGAGGAGCAATCCTGGCTCCGTTACTGTGAAATTTGGGCAGGTCATCAACCTCTCTGTGCTTCTGGATGGGCTCTCCACCTGTGCACTGGGGTAATTCGGCATGTCAACGAGGTAAGCCTGTGGAAGCACTGAGACAGTGTTTGTGCCACGAGGAGTGCTCCGTAAATGACCCGCACAGTAAAAATAACAGGGAGAAGCAAGGATCGGATATTGTGCTTGATGTTCGAAGTTCTTGGGGAAGTCTCTTTCCAGCCCAGGGTGGAGCGGGGGGAGAGTGTGCTGGTGGATGATAAGACTTGCTGACGTCTGTGGAGTGGTTCCGCTGGTGCAGCTGCCAACTGTCTCTACTTTTCAGGGCATTTATTCCTATCAACAGCCCCGTGGAGGAGTGCTGATCCCTATTTTACAAATGAGCCCAATAAGGCTCCGAGGTGGGCGGGGTTTAAGCCAGATCTTGGGTTCAGAGCCTGAGCTTTATTTTTTTTTTTTTTAAAGATTTTATTTATTTATCCGACAGAGAGAGAGACAGCCAGAGAGGGGACACAAGCAGGGGGAGTGGGAGAGGGAGAAGCAGGCTTCCCGCTGAGCAGGGAGCCTGATGCGGGGCTCGATCCCAGGACGCTGGGATCATGACCTGAGCGGAAGGCAAAGGCTTAACGACTGAGCCACCCAGGTGCCCCCAGAGCCTGAGCTTTAAAACAAAAGCTCCCATGACCATGAGCTGGGCACCCCCTACAATCTCAAGCTGTTTCAGAAAGTGATTTCGGGTTGGGCAGAGAAGAGGAAAACAGAAGTCCCAGCATTGCCCTGGTCCTGTGGGGGGAGAGTACACAGAGGGAAGCCCACTTTGCCTTCCCCCAGGAAGGGGCACTGAGGCTTCTCCGATCCTGGGCCTGGGGCAGGGGCCTGGAAGGGGCGCTAGGCTCTGCGTGCCCTGGCCTTGGCCCTGGGCACGACGATGCTTCAGAGTCAGAAGGCTGTGTCCCCCCACCCTTATCATGTTCTTCTGTGAAGAACGGTAGGAGCGGGGGAGGAAGGCCTGTATTCACAGGATAGAAAAAAGGAGATGTGAGAACAGAAGATATTTTAAAGATTTTATTTATTTATTTATTTATTTATTTATGTATGTATGTATGTATGTATGTATGTATGTATGTATGTTAGTGAGAGGGTGCAAGCAGGGGGAGCGGAGAGGACAAGCTGACTCCACGTAGAGCCCCATGGGGGGCTCCATGCCCGGCTGGATCCCAAGACCCTGAGCCAAAACCTGAGAGTCCAAAGCTCAACCGACTGAGCCACCCTGTGAAAATAGAAGATTTTAAAGTCAAAGGAGTTGTTGCTCTGATGGCCTGGTTCCTGGTTGCATTAGGCCAGGACCCAGAGAATGTCCCAAAGACTCAGCAACTCAGCAAGGCTCAGACACAGACCAGAGAAAGTGGATCGAATGGCTGGATTGAGCAGCTTCCCTGATGGGGTTTTGAGAGTGAATGGGTGGGGGCAGGCCCCACAGTGTTCCCTCTCCCAGTGGGGCTCATCAACCTCCTCCCCAGCAGTGATTGAGACGGCAGTGAGGGACAGATGGCAGTCCCCAGAGAGGCAAATGGGAGAGAGAAACCTCTGCTTCATTGAAGGAGGAGGGTTAGGTTGCTAGCAAACCTCACCCACAGACAGTTCCCTCTCTGGCATTTCTATCATTGGGGACCTTGCCCCAGGGATCCCCTAGAACACCCTGGGGGCCCCAGTTAATGTGGCTCTGCCAGGACAGACAGGAAGAATGGTGAGCAGAGCTGCCTCACCCTGGCTGACCTCAGGCAAGCCCTCTGTCCAGGTCTCTTAAATGAAGCTGATGCCCTGCCAGGTGTCCTCAGGCCCAGGGACATCCGAAGGACCTCCCTCAGACCAGGGCTGGGCCTTTCTTGTCCACTTCTCTGCCCATTCACTGCCCACAGAACTCTTCAGAAATCTCTTACTATTACCATGGGGATGCTGAGGCCCAGAAAAGGGAAGAGATTTTTCTTACTGTTATTTCTGACCATGGAAATATCTAAGGGCTGTAGACCCTAAATCAGGAACTTTAAGGAGGTGAATCAGGATGGGTCGTGTGTGTGTGTGTGTGTTAGGGGGTGGGTGGGAGGTGCTCTTTTTCCCTTGGAGGATTTGATAACATGGGCAGGAGACTGGACGACACTTGGCTTTAGGTGAGGCTGGGCACTGGGGCAGTCCTAGACCTACAGCAGAAAAAAAAAAATCTCCCACTGGCTCTAGCAAGTTCTGGAAAGCTGTCTGGAAAGCAGTGCTCCAAGGCCAGCACCAGTCTCTGCCACCCCTCCAGGAGCCCAGGGATCTTCTCTTCATACTTAAGAGACAGTCTCTGGGAAGACCACCTCTTCCTGGTACCCCTGCAAACTAGCCTCTCTGTGCCCCTCCCACCCCCCATGCTGCCCTTCCTCTCAGGTGCCAGAAACTCAGAACTGGGAAAGACAGACAGACTACCAGACAGAAACCACAGGCCCATCACTGCGTGGCCTTGGACAGGCTGAGTGACCAGAAAATCCTTGCTTTGCTTCCCACCTCAGGGTCTCCAGCTCCCTAAAGGGGGGGCCTGCCAGTTTGCCTGAGAGGGTGGGGGTAGGGGTGAGGTGGGTGCAAGGCAGGGCCAGGGACCCCAATGAACCAGTCACAGAATAACTAGGGACCTACCTGCCAGCCTTGGATTCCATGTCCCTGGCTCCCAGGTGAAGTTTACAAGGGAAATTTTAAGCCTTTAAAAACTTCCTGAGCCCCACCCCATATCATATCAAGATATAAAAATGCCTCCAGATCCCGTGTTAAATTTTTAATTTTTCGGTAACTCCGTAAGTTGAGTTGACTTACACTTGACTAAGGATGCTATATTACGGACATTTAATTAAATGTTTATTAATTTCAATTTTGCTGGAGTTTTGTTGTTTTGCCGTTGAGAGCTAGTCATGTTTTTCAAGTTTCAAACATTTCCTTAGGGCCCGTGATAAAGCCCAAGGCTTTGTGCTTCTGTTTTGCGGGGCTGTGGCTGCAGGGGGATGGGAGGGGGGGACCGCCTGTCCCCCTCCGCCAGCCTCCGCGGGCCCTTCGGGAGGCGCCAGATTGTGTGGGCGGCGTCGCCTGGGGATGGTGGGATGTGGCTCCCACCCAGCTGAGGGCAGGAGAGTCTTACTGGCTCGCCGGGAAGCTCGGCCCGAGTGGCCCCCTCCCCTCCCCCAGGCCGGGGAGGAGGCCGCCGAGAGTTCCCCAATTGGAGAGCCTTTCATCTCTTTGTTTTTACAGTGATTAACCCGTCCGAGCGCGCCCAGAGCGTGGCTGCAGGCAGCGCAGGGGGAGGGGAGCCGAGGGCAGGGCCAGGAAGGGAGGGAGGGGCTCTGGGCTTTGTCGCTTTCAGGGTACTCTGCTGCCATAGCAATGGGGCTTTCTAAGGCCTGACTTTCATTCGATTCCATTAAAAAGCCTGTCTGCTCAGTCTCGCGAGTGGAGAGGGCGTTCCGGCTTCCCCAGTCTTGCCCGGAGCCCCTCGCCCTCGGGGAGGGGAGGGCGCAGACGGGGCTGGATCGCTGGCCCCGAGGGGGTGGGGAGGAGCCGAGGACTTGATTTTGGGCACACAGCACCCTTCCCCGGGTCGCCAAAGGTGGGAGGCTGGCTTCGCCCGCCGGCGCCCCCCGGGAGCCCCTTTCCCTCCAGGGGCATTGCGGTTGGAGAGAGGCAAGCAGTGCAGCCCTTGTCCGGCCGGAGGGAGGCCAGGGCACCTGCCGGTCGGTCGCTCCACCTCTGCATGCATTTCACACTTTCTATCCTGTTAGGCGTCCGCACCCCTATGCCTATGCGGACTTTTTCCCCTCTGGTTTTTATGTCATGTGGATTTAATCTAGTTAGACGATTTTCTGCTTAAAATTGCATTGTTAACCGCAATTGTTTAAAAAGTGGACCGAGAGCCTGGGCGCCCAATCTTTGAACCGGACGGGTTTTTGCATGCCTTTGCTCCGCGCACGAATCGGCCAGCGAGGATCCGAGCGGGGAGGGGGAGGGCGACCAGAACAATCCTCGGGCTTTCTTGCTACCGAGCCTTCAGGACCTTTTCCCCCAGTGCAAACAGATGCAAATGTCTCTGCAAACATTGCACAAAGCTATAAAGAGAGAGGCGGCCGCTCCAGGCCTCAATAGCCCTTTAAACCCAGTGCAATTGCCCCTAAATAGAGGTAAAGGGTCCGCACGCATTTTTTCACTTTGGCTGGAAGGGGGGCCTGAGAGGCGAGGGCCTGCGGGAGCGGGGGCTAAGGGCTCCCTCGGTGCAACGGTTTGTGCCATCTACTCCAGCTGCGGCGCACAGAAGACGGGCTGAAGGGTGCCGTGGGTCTGGGGACGCAGCGCCTCGGGCCGGACGGGGACAGCGATGCCACCGAAGCCGGTGCCGCGGGAATGCGCGCCCGGAGAGGCCGCCGGTCCTTTCAGGCCCACAAAGGCCGCGCTAAATCGCGGCGCGCACAATAGCATGAAAGGGCGCGCTGAGGCCGTTCAGGAACAAAGTGGGATCACACTGCTCCGAGGGGACTAACGAGCTTTTAACTAGTAGGCACGACGGCGTCCCCGCGCCCGTTGTGCGTGCCGCACCGCGGCGAGACCGGGTGTGTCCCCTCCCGGCCCCTGGGGGTACGCAGACTGTCCTTCCGCGTCCCTCCGGGATCCAGGGGCAGCCGGTGAGCGTAGGACCAGGCATTTGCTTCTCATTTCTCGAGCAGAGGCTCCGGGGGCCTGCGGGAGTGCCGTTCTTAGCTCCCCCCCAAACCCCTGCGTAACTGCGCGCGCCCGTGGGCCTCGCGACCCGAGAGGCTTGGGCACTTCTGCACCCCTCGGAAGACCCTGTGGAGACTTTGAGATCCTAGACCAGAGGAGGATGTAGCTCCAGCAAAAGAGGCCCGCGTGGGTGCAGACTCAGCTGCTGGTCCCCAGCCTGTGGCCAAGCGGCCACCGCCTCCAGTCCAAGGCCTTCCCTCTCGTGCACCGCTGGCGAAATGTGCCCGGGGTGGGGGTGCGCTGGGCGGCTGAGCCCCAGCAGGCGCACGCCAGTAATGGCCCGGTCTCCTTCACCCTCTTCCGTGCGCTGTGTGACCTAACATCCCATCCGTATCTGTTGAGGCCAGGGGGTGGGGGTGGGTTTGGGGGACTTGTGGTCCTACTCTCACAGAACTTCCGGCCTGGTGGTCTCAGGGACAAAAATCAAATTATACATTAGGTGTAGCTCCAGAGAGCCACCAACGCTTCATACCTCAACGGGAGTCAGTTTAATTCCAATTGCTGCGGGTAGGAAGAAATGATCAGCCCACGGAAGGACGGGAAACTTTGGGCTCCAAGCGGTGAGCCCCGGGGTGTCTAAGTCTGCAGTTGTCTCTGGTCCTGCTCAGTCCCTAGCCTTTACCTTGAGGGCAAGGATGTGGACCTTGAGGATGTTCACCGGGTGTGTGTGGAACAAATGAATGAGTTGCGTGGAGGTGTTCTGGACGGAGAGGTTTCCCAGTCGCCCAACGGGGAGAGACTTTGGAGCCTTGAGTGCCAAGGAAGGGGAAGCCTTCTCTTGATTGCCCCCCACCCCACCCCAAACCCTCTCACACACTAGCCTTCTCTGCTCCCAGGCTCCTTTCCCCCTGCCACGGTGTCACTTTCACTTTTGCCATTCGTTATGTCAGCCCCGAGCTGTCATTTTCTGGAAGCAGGTAGATCCCAGCTCCAGACGTGATCCAATCACTTCTCTCCTAAAGCTGACGTTTTTATGTGGCCAACAAGCACTCTCCTTCCACCACCTCCAACGCCTTGGGCCGCCTTTAATGCCCAAAAAGCGTGGTGGCAGCGTCTGCTTACCTACATCAAAGGCTGGCTAATGTTGGCCATCATTATTTACTGAAGCTTTCTTTGTGCAAATGTCAACAGAGCTAACCCACTGAGGTCGTACCGGTGTTTGTCCCCACGGTACAGAGGAGAACATCCAGGCTCAGAGTTGCTGTCCCTTGTCAAACAGTGGCAGTCAGGACCCGAACCTTGGCATTTCGTTCCAAAGCCCAGGTTCTGTTCCGAGTTGGTTACAAACCGAGCTTCTTTCTTCTCTAACTCCACCCCCGCCCGCGGTACTAGAGACCATGTCCCCGGGCTGGGGGGACGCAGCCTGTCTCCCAAGAGGCGAGTCCCGGTCGCCCTGGGCAGGTGCAGGGCCAAGGCGGGCGCGTAGGGCGGGGCGGGGGCGTTATCTCCTGACCGACGGAGGCCTGCACATCTGTTTATCTCTGAAGCCGCGCTGGATTGGATTTCTCGATGTTTATCTCCCTCGGAGGAGCAGTGCGCTGGGGCCGCGGAGCGCGCAGCTGCGAACCCCGCCGTGATTGACAGGTCGGGAGCCGCGCCTCCCGCCGGTGCCGGGTGTGGGTGCGGGCCGCTCGGCTGCCCACCGCTCACCCTGATCCGCGAAAGCGCTGCAGGTGAGCGTGCCAGCAGCCAGGTGCCTCGGGTTCCTGGTCTGTCGGGGCGCCGGCTGGACCTCTCCCTCGTTAAGGATCACTTAGCTGAGCCAGAGAGACAAAGTTGATTTAGCGATGCGGATGGGGACCGCGGATGGGGACCGCGAATGGGGTTTAGGGGGCGGCGGGCAGTGAATAGATGGATGAAAACCTAATGAATCCGTTCCCTAACCTGTCAGGTAGGCGGCGTCAGGGAACTGAGGGAAGACCCTCAGAGTGCCCTCTGCTCCCAAGATTGCCTGGGGTGAAGAGGGGGGCCCCCTTTGGGGAGAGGGGACTATGAGGCCACAGGTACTTCCAAGTGGGGTCACTTCAGGAGGCTGCAAAGGTCAGGGAAACTAAGATTTGACCGTTGAGCTACCTCTCCTGGCCATACCCCCACCCATTCAGGTGACCGTTCAGGTCACCTCCCCTGGTCTTTTGTCATTGCAGTTTATACTTATGTACGTACTCATGCTGTGGTTGTGTGGCTGATGAGGGCAGGGCATGGGTCAGTGCTGAGGCACCCTGGCTTATTACACGAGTGTCAGCATATATTGGTGGCTTAAGTTCCCCTGTCCCAGTGGATGCCTAATAGATATCATTGGTCCCGGGCGCCTGGGTGGCTCAGTTGGTTAAGCAACTGCCTTCGGCTCAGGTCATGATCCTGGAGTCCCTGGATCGAGTCCCGCATTGGGCTCCCTGCTCGGCAGGGAGTCTGCTTCTCCCTCTGACCCTCCCCCCTCTCATATGCTCTCTCTCTCTCATTCTCTCTCTCATAAATAAATAAAATCTTAAAAAAAAAAAAAAGATATCATTGGTCCCTCTAAAGCTTTCATTCCAATTCCCTCACTTCACCCACCACTGAGCAGCCATTTTCACTTTCCAACCCCCTTTAGAAAGGGATTACCGGGTACCCTCTGTGCTCCTGATGTTAGGGACAGATTGGCACGTCTGTCACAGCCCATCCCCATCCCTTACAGCAGCCCTCTGGGGTCTTGAGCGACAGGAGATAGGACACTCAGCGTGGGCAGTGCATGCTCTACCTAGGCCACTTGCTAAGATCTCCAAGTCTACAGAGAGCATCACTTGGTGTGGCCCTGTATCTTCAGTGATGACATACAGGTGCCTGGATGTATCATTTCAACCAGACTACATTGAGCTGGCTAGTGGCAATAACTCCAAAATAAACTGAAGTGTTGTTGTGATCGGCAAATGGATACTGGGTGGCTCCACATGGGACAAATGTCCACCTCCCCTGGCTGAACGGGGGCACTGACTTTCTGAGCTGGAGGACCAACAGATTGTTCTAGAGTGCCCGGAAGTCGAGATACGACTGTTGTTAGCAACCTTGGTTGCCCTTCTAGCCCTGCGCTGGAACGGCTGTCTAATGGCATTTGGGGTGGGAGTGATCCTCAAATGCTGTCATGTTCCTTTCCTTGCTCTTTGTGCTGATCCTATGGAAGCAGACCATGGCTCTTCTGAACATTTACTGAATCAGAAACCACAACTTCCACGCAGGGCCACCAGGAACAGAAAACCAGGGCTCATACACTGAGGGATGAAATGGCCCAAGACTACGAGTGCATTTCTACTGAGTGTTTGCCTCTCGGTAGAGAGGCAAGTTTGCCTTGCCACCTGAGACTCAGACCTGGTTCTCCATAGCCAGGAGCTCTGCTGGGAGATCTGAGGAGCAGGGAAGGCCTCGCCTGCACGCTTTCTTGTCATTGAGTCAAGTTCAGGCTATTATAAAACAAAGCCTGTTTGAGACATGACTAGCTGTGGCTGATTCAGGCTTCCAAATGGGGATTCTGTTTTCCTTTTGTGAGTTCGGGTGGCCTCTGTGAACAGTCGCCATTAAAAGTTGGCATCCACCATGACAGAGGACAAGACAGGCCGAGGGAGGGCCTTGTCCTCCCAATTACCTGGGACAGGTGGAACTTAATCCATTCTCTCTGAAACAAATCATTATGTCCCTGAAGAGACCCTAATGGCCTCTTACCATGAGGAGGCTTAAAAGGTTTTCCCTCTAAGGCCAGGTCACGAACATCTTGAGGTGAAGAGTCAGGAATGGGAGGAATTTAACCATCCTGAGTTGCTGACCAGCTGCCAAGGGAGGGGCTCGGAGCTTTGTTTGGAAAACAGACTCTATGGGTGGCTTAGCTGAAGAGAGGAGAGAGAGAGGCTGAGCGGCTGAAAAGAGGGGATTGGGGAAGGACTGAGGAGTGGAAGGACTCTCTGCCCTCTGGAGCCTTGAGAATATTTGCTTTTAGAGAAAGATGCATGGAAATCATCCTGGGCACCATGCCTAGACCTATGGAGAGCTGAAGGCAGGTGCCAGGTGCAGAGGCTCCTTGCAGGTGTCCTGGGGAATATGGGCAGAGGCTCCCTCATTTGGCTGCTGGTTCAGCTCTCCCCACACCCTGGGTCACCTCCATCATGTAGGCCACAGTACTGGTCTGACTGCTCCTACTCCCTGTGCCCCCCCCCCCCGCCCCCATTGCAACGGACCCTTTATCTGACCAAGTCCTTCCAGTTGGAACAAAGAGACAAGGGTCTTCTCTTTTTTTTTTTTTTAAAGATTTTTATTTATTTATTTTTTAGAGAGCAAGCGAGAGAGAAACAGCATGAGAGGGGAGAGGGTCAGAGGGAGAAGCAGGCTCCCCGCTGAGCGGGGAGACCGATGTGGGACTCGATCCCAGGACCCTGGGATCATGACCTGAGCCGAAGGCAGACGCCCGGGTCTTCTCTTTTCTAACTATTTACCCTGTTGCCCTGAAGAATCATTCAGATGGCCTTGGTGTGGGGCCGCACAGGCACAAGCCCCTCCCTCATCCCAGTGTGCTTGACATGGCCAGTGGTTCAGGCCACCGTGCCTCACCATTCCAGGACACAGGGCTGGAGCAGCCCCTCCGTCCCACACAAAGACCCCGGAGACCTGCCCCAGACCTGGAGATGGGAGGCCTGGCGAAGCAGCAGGCCCGTTTTCATTGGTTGGCCTGAGATACTGGGGAGGTCTCCCTGCAGAGGGCCTGGGCAGGCTGGTGGCTGGGAGAGCTTGGGAGGTGTCCCCAATGGCGAAGCCTTATTTATTTTTTTCTTATGTGGTCAAGGGGTCGTTGAAGATTGAGGTGAAAGTTCTTTGAGTATCTTAGAGTACATGATAGGTGTTGGGCCTGGCTTTTCTTTCAGGGTCCTCAGAACCTAGGCTAAGCCTGACACCACAGCAGGTGCTAGGAAATAACCAGCAGAATCATGGAGCAGCTATGGGAGTGAGGAATCAGAGAAGAGAGAGACCCCTTCACAGAGTTTTATTGCCTGGGGCTCTGCCATAATGTCCCGGGTAGGTTGTAGCTTTTTGTATCTGTAGAAGACATTTTCTGGAAAACTGCACAAATCAGATTGTTGTAAATTGGAGCCTTGCAGTTATCCTAGATCCCTCAAAACTGGGTAAGGGGTAGCCTCTGAGGGGTAATTAGGCCATAAGGGTGGAGCCCTCATGAATGGGATTTGTGCCCTTATAAAAGAGACCTCAGAGAGCTCCCTCAATCCCTCTGCCATGTGACGGCACAGGGAAAAGTTGCAACTCAGGACGATGGCCCTTACCAGAGCCAGACTGTGCTGGCACCCCAGTCTCAGACTTCCAGCCTCCAGAGCTGTGAGGACGAACTATCTGTTGCTTAAAAGCCACCCAGTCAATGGTTGTTGGAAGGGGTCATCAAGAGGATGTGACCGCCAGCTGACCCTTGAGCTGGACCCAGGCAATCAGAGACTCCTTATCTCCTACCCTGTCCTTGGAATGTACATTCCCCCCCACCTTCTGTTCCTGTAGCAGGAGCCACTTCAAGGACACAGGCTTGAGAGGGTAATGTAGTATTGAGACCAGTGTGGACTGAACCCCCTTAAGTCCTGTACATAAACTGTTAAGATTCTGGCAGGAGGGTACCGAGATTTACTGTCCTTGCGACCACCCAAGGCAAGCCTCCTATGTACATTCCCTTGCTTATTCAAATCGCCATCTACCAATCTCTAGCCGCCTGCCTCTTTCTTCAGGTTCTCCTTGCTCTCCGTACTTGGGCCAGTTTCAGCTTCCACCCCGGAGAAGTCCAGAGGTTTCCAACCAATAGTAGGATTTTGTTACAGCAGCCGGCGCTGACTAGGACAAAGATGCAACTGGATGTCGTTTGAAGGGATGACTGGAGTTGGAGGGTGCGCTTTCAGGATGGCTCACTCACAAGGTTGGCCGGTCAGTACAGGCTGTTGGCAAGGGCCTCAGGTCCTCTCTGTGTGGACCTCTTTATTGGGCTGCTTGGGTGTCCTCAAGACATGGCAGCTGACTTCCCCCAAAGCAAGTGTTTCAAGAGACACCAAGGAAGTGTCTTTTCTGCCACCCTCGCCTCAGAAGTCATAACCATTTTCACAACATCAGTTGGAGGGGACCACTACACAGGAGGTGAGGGTGAGTGTCAGTCTTCTGGGACACTGGCTCTCACACCTTTTTTTTTTTTTTTTTTAAGATTTTATTTATTTATTTGACAGAGAGATAGAGAGAGCCAGAGAGCGTAAGTGGGGAGAATGGCAGAGGGAGAGGGAGAGGCAGGCTCCCTGCTTAGCCTGGAGCCCGAAGCGGGACTCAATCCCAGGACCCTGGGATCATGACCTGAGCCTAAGGCAGACCCTTAACTGACTGAGCCACCCAGGTGCCCCCTCACACCTTCTAATATAGTATATCTTGTTTATCACATGCAGTGCTCATTGTCTTTCTTTCTCCATGAGCTCTTTGAGAGCAGGGCTCTTTGTCCTTTCAATTTCCCATGTGTGCACGTGTCCACATGCCTGCCACATAGAAGGCATTCAATAGATATTTATTAAACTGTGGTTAATTTGAATTGAATTATTTTCCCAGGGCCTGACTGGGGTGAGGGAGGTGGTAGTCAGTGCCTCTGACTTATGTTTGTAAAACAAAAAATCCACTGCTGCTCACTCTCACTTGTTAGATAAGCTGAATATTGGCTCTGGGGGTGCTTTTGTTTTAAGTAAGGCCTACCTGTATTTCAGGGTAGCTAGTGAGAGTTACAGGAACATGACTTTGTTCTTGCACTCCACAGGAACCAGAATAAAAGGAAGCTTCTTAATCTCCCCATGCCGTAGTGTTTCTTCATCTGAAAAATGGGATATTGCTGGGTATTTTTAAGGATTAAATGAGACAGTGGATGTAAAGCACATCTTAAGCAGTAAGCTCTCAAAATACATGTTACCATCATTTGCACTTCGGAGGTGGTTGAATCCTAAGACCGTGTAGCGAGAGAGGTGCAGAAATCCACTCGGGTGCTTGACCTGCTCGCCGCCTGGGTAATGCTTCAGGTGGTGTCCTTCCCAGAAGTATCTTGGACACCCATGCTGAGGTTCCTGCCTGTGAGCAACCCAGACACCTCCCAGGAATGTTCCTGGGTAAAGTGAGGAAGTAGTGGGGTCCATTTGCTACCTCAAGAGCACCTTCAGTTCTAGCGTAATAGGGGCTGGCCCTGGGCTTGTAGAGATAGATGGTACAGTCAGTCCTTAGCCTCATGGGACTCACAGTCTGGGAGAGGGGCAGGTACTAATAATCCTGGTACGGTGTGGGCAGTGTGGTGTCCTAACGGCTGGGGGGACAAAGGGGCTTAGAGACAGCCTTATAGAGGAGAGGATAGACCCAGAGCTTTGGGGACTGAGTGGGAGTTGGCGGTGTGAAGGACATGAGTGGGGGAAGAGAATGTCCCAGCAGAGGAAACAGACAAAAGCCTGAAGTCACAGAGAGCATGATATGGGGGGGTCGTTGGAGGCATAAAGAGAGATGAGGCTGGAGAGGCAGAAGAGGTGAACAGTCTGGAATTTTATCTTGTAGGATTTTTATTTTGTGGCCCTAGAAAGACTTAAAGAATGAGGTTGTCAGACCTGTGGTTTTTTTTTTTTTTTCTTTCTTAAGATTCATTTATTTATTTTGAGGGGAGGGCAGAGGGAGAGGGAGAGAGAGTCTTAAGTAGACTCCATGCTCAGCATGGAGCCTGACTTGGGGTTCCATCTCATGACCCTGAGATCACAACCTGAGCCGAAACCAAGAGGTGGAAGCTTAACCAACTGCGCCATCCAGGCGCCCCTCAGAGCTGTGTTATAAAACCCACCGGTGGTCTTCTGGAGGAGAGAATGGGTGAGACCTGAGGCAGGGAGATGGGAGAGGACACTGGGGACCCTGAAGCCAAGGGTAGGAAACCCAGCTTATAGGACTGTACAGGGATGGCCTAGGAGCCTTCAGTCTGATCTGAAAGGAGAGACCCTGAGGTCCTTTCCCTGGAGTCTGCCCAGTTACTGCTCAGTAATTGGGAGGCTTTGGGGAACAACACCACCACATGATAGCAGAGAACAAGGGGCCTGGCTGCCCTTTTTACTCCGTACCTGCTTTCTTCTACTGGAAGAGAGGGGACTTGTTTCGAAAGCACCCCACCACCTCTCTTCCCCCTTTTTTTCCCATCGGCAATGAAATGCAAGCCTTTCAGTGACCCTCTGTGCTGTCCCAGCACTTCCCCTGTGCCTGGCTCCGTGTATGCTTGGGATAAAGACAGTGATCGTATGGTTTTATTTCCTCTGAAGACCAGAGCCTGCCCACCATCTTTGCCTCCTCAACAACTTGTAGGGCAGGGTCTAACCCTGTTAGTGGAGGTCCAAACGATAGATGATGTGGGCAAACGGATTCAAGCATTGTCTTACAGCCCTTGTTGCAGAGTCCATTTTTGTGCATGCAAGTGCACGCGCATTCACACATACACACACACACACACACACTCACATGTGCATGCCCCCACCTCACGGAGCCATCTTCCAGAATGGGATTTATCAGATCCATCTCCACCCCATTCCCTCCCCACCCCAGGTTCACAGCCAGGGACGCGAAAGATGAGCCGTATGCTTTTTCTTTTGAGCCAAATGACTGGGATCTCGATTAAAGGGAGCCACATCTGTCATGCCCAGCCCAGGGACTTTGAGGCAGGCCTTTGGGGGCAGGCTGCAAGGGTCTTGAACCAGCTCTCTCCAATAGAGGGTGGTAGGGAACCTGACCGACCGTGGAGGAGGGTCCTTGTGGTCTCCTGCACTTCTTCCCTTCACCCTTGACCCCCACGTGGCCCCATGCCTGGCACTGGGCTCTCACCTTTGTGATCCTTACTTCTCACCCCAGTTGTGAGGCAGTGGGGGAGGAGAAGTGTCAGATTTTTGTGGCGGAGAAAGTCTGGCAGCCCTGAATTTATTCCTGAATCAACCATCTGCTGAGTGTGTTTTCCAGGATTATGATACATTTTTTGAGTGGGCAGGGGAGGAAAGGGTGATTCCTTCTTGACTTCTCCCCTGCTCTTCTCAGAGCCCTGGGAGGCTTGGCTTCAGACCCAGCATCAGGTCTGGCTCTGCCCCTTGCTTGCCCCTTGCCTTTAGTCTGTTCCCGTCCGCGAAATGGAGACAAACAGATGCACGCTGCTGTTTACCTGAGGACCCAGTGAGCTACTGTATGCAAAAAGTTCCATAAATGGTAGAGTGAAGTGATCCTACCATTTTTTCCATGCTGATGAAGGGAGGATGCAAAGAGCAGGCATTAGATGAGGGTGGGGCGCTCAGCAGCTTGGGGACTTTGGTCCAAGGTGTCATGGCAGCCTTTCCTTTCTAGCTTTCATGGCAGGGGAGCTGGGATGCAGCGTGGGAAGCTGGCCTGTGGTTACCAGTTAATTAAAACCCACTGACTGCCAAAGGGGGTGGGGAAGGGAAGGAGTGAAGGCAGTACCTGCTTCAGTGGAGTGAGCATGCCAACCCCCCCCCCAACCCTAACCTCCTGGGTTGGCCTCAGGCTCTGAAAAATGCCTTTCCTCATAGGAAGAAGTAGGGAGGAGGCATGGCCTGAAGCTGGGCCCCAGAAGGAAGGGCATGGTTGGATCAGATGACCCAGGCTTCTCTTTCCTGCCCCTTTGTAAATACTTCAGACCCCAGAAGAAAGGATTTCTCCCGCAGGAAGGGTGATCAGCTGTCCTGGTGTGTCCCAGACTGAGAAGCTTCCCAGGGTATGGGACTTACAGTGTTCACACAGGGATAGTCCCAGGCAAACCAGGGTAAGTGTCTCCTGAGAGTGTATTCCTCTTGAATCCATCCCCGTGACTACAGGAGGAGGAGAGGGAGGAAACTCGATTTTTTTTTTTTTATGAAGAATCGTTTGTTTTTTTTTTTTAGATTTTTTAATTTATTTTTTTGACAGAGAGAGACATAGCAAGAGCAGGAACACAAGCAGGGGGAGTGGGAGAGGGAGAAGCAGGCTTCCCGCTGAGCAGGGAGCCCGATGCGGGGCTTGATCCCAGGACCCTGGGATCATGACCTGAGCCGAAAGCAGACGCTTAACGACTGAGCCACCCAGGCGCCCAGGAAACTCGATTTTATCATAGGCTTCTGCATTGCCAGCGCCAGGGCTGGCGTCAACTGGTCGAAGGAGTGGATGAGTCACTCTCCGATTAATTTAAGGTTATCCACACAGGTCATGGTGAGAGAGTTGGAAGATAACATGAAATGCATAATTCATGTGAAGATGGTGAGATCAAACAGCCTTCATCCAGCTTCGTCTGAAGAGAAATCTGGAACAGAAGATAAAGTAGGTACATGTTTACCTTTTTCATCTAGAGCTGTAAGTGGTAACAGCACGTATTTAGGAGTCAAAGGTAAGCAGAGGTGACCTGAGGTGTTAGGGTGGGAAAGGCAGAGACTTTGCAAATTGACCCTCACCTGGGTCCTTGCTCTGCTGCTTTTGTGCTCTGTTCCCTCAGGCAAGCATTTGATTGTTCCCAGACTCAGTGGTTTATTTTATTTTATTTTATTTTATTTTATTTTATTTTATTTTATTT
>NW_023270426.1:19952381-20259877 GCF_011800145.1 Mirounga leonina
TTTATTTTATTTTATTTTATTTTATTTTATTTTATTTTATTTTATTTTATTTTACTTGAGAGAGAGAGAGAGAGCACACAAGCATAAGTGGGGGGAAAGGCAGAAGGACATGCAGATTCCCCGCTGAGCAGGGAGCCCGACTTGGGGCTTGATCCCAATCCCAGGACCCTGAGATCCTGACTTGAGCTGAAGTCAGACGCTTAACTGACTGAGCCGGCCAGGTGCCCCCCAGCCTGTTTTTGTCCACAGAATGTAACTTATTTATCATAGTGTGGCTTTGAGGGTCATATATCACATTGTCTAAAAATGCTTAGCCTGATCCCTGGCACATAGTAGGTATTCAATACCGTGAAATTCCTCAAATCTCTCAGGGACCTTAAATAGGTTTGGGGCGTGTTTGCTTTGCTTATACATGCTTTTTCAAGGTTTTGGGTTTTTTTTTTCTGACCGTGTTTTGTAATATTTGCTTCATGCAAGAGAACACATGTAAGGTATATATAAGTTATGGCACAAAATTTAAAAAAGAGTATCCAGAAACTTATCACTCAACTTAAGGTCTAGAGCATCTCTGTATTAGTTTCCTGGGCCTGCTGCAACAAATTAGCACCGGCTAGGTAGCTTAAAACAACAGAAATTTATTCTCACATAGTTCTGGGGGCTAGAAGTTCAAATGCAAGGTGTGATCAGGGCCACGCCCCTTCTGAAGACTCTAGGGGAGACTCCGTCCTTGCCTCTTCCAGCTTCTGGTGGCTCCTGGTATTCCTTGACTTTTGCTGGCATAACTCCAATCTCTCCCTCTGTCTTCCCATGGCCTTATTCCCCATGTCTGTGCCTCCAATCTGCCTCTTGTTTCTCTAAGAAAGTCACAAGTCCTTGGATTTAAGGCCCAACCTAAGCCTGGAGTGATCTCAGCCCAAAATCCTTAACTTAATCCCATCTGCAAAGACCCTATTTCCAAATAGGCTCATATTCACAGGGACTAGGGATTAGGACTTGGACATATTTTGAGCGGGGGGAGACACTGTTCAACACATGGCCGTCACCATTATCGGCATATCTACCCATGTGCCCCTCTAGTGTCTTATTCCTCTGCCCTGCTCTTGACCACCATCCTGAAGTTAGTATTTTCTGTTGCTTTATAAAAAGGGTATTACATTGTTTCAATTGTCTTTGTGACCTTGCTTTTTTCATTCAATATTCCATTTCTAAGACCCACCCATATTGGTGTATATAGCTGTAATTCATTTATGCTTATTACTCTGTTGTATGCTGGTACCATAGGATATTTATCCGTCCTCCTGAAAATAGATATTCAGATTGTTGTTTCCACTTTGGGGCAATTAAACAATGCTTCTTTACTCATCCCCTGGTGCATAAGTGCTAAAGTTTCCCTAGAATATGTGACTAGGAGCTGAATTGCTGGGCTCCAGCGGATGGGATATAGCATTTGACAAAATAATGTCAGTTGTTTTCCAAAGTGAATATACCAGTTTGTATTCTCATAAGCCAGGTACACGATTGTTCTCCATTCGCAAAGTGATTTTTTAGTGTAGGAAATGTAAAAAATCTCAGGATTTCTCTTCCCTGTGGTGACAAAATTAGATAATAAAATCCCATCTTCCCCCCATGATTTTCCTCCACAAAAGATGGCTTCTGGTGGGTCTCTGCCCTCAGAGAGAAAGCGCCAGACCCTGCAGTCTCACCTGCTTCTGGCTGCAGAGTCTGCCCGCTCTACAAATCCACCTTAATGGGTCATTAGAGGTGCCTGGAGACTGTAATTATGGTATAGCGTTTCACGGGTTTGCAATTGCAGGCTGTGTTTTCTAGACGCCCGAATCAAGTCTACTGTGGAATGATGCCTCTCAGAAAGCTTGCATATGATATTCTGGATCGTGAATAAAAGGAGATGCTTACCTTTAGCTCAAGGCACCACTTACTCCAAGGTGAGTGAAGTAGGATGCCTAGTTTAACATGTATTAATTTAATTACTATATCACTGAGTAATATAGCATAGTGTAATTCATATATAGTTTAGCTAATGTATAGCTAGTTTAGTATATATTAAAACTGGCAGAGGGGAAAGCATGCTGCTGAGCCATGAGAGCTCGTGGTAACTGTGTGTTCTGGGGATCCTTTTCTGCAGAGGAAGGGGGACAAAGCATCATTTCTCCCAGTTAGATCACAGAGTCCTCACTAGGGGTGACAGAATATGAGCATAGCAAAGGATCCTAATCAATTCCCTGACTCAGGGGACTGAAGTCCAGGGAAGAGACATAACCAGCTCCTACTTTCGATGTAGGCCTTGTGGGTAGCTGCGTCTTTTCCTGAAAGCCTTGTTAATTGTACCAGGTTGCCTTCCCTGAAAGCAGAGTCTGTATCAGGGATTCTCAAACAAGTGATTTATCGAATGAGTGTTCCCAGTGTGCACAGGGATGAGGGAAATGGGACAAGCCAGGGGAAGACATTAGGTCAAGATGTGGGTTCAGTTGCTGACCGGAGTCAGAAATGGTACAATGACTTTGGAAAGTGGCTTGGCACTTTCTTATAAAATTAAATATACTCTTATTATATGGCTCAGCTACTCCACTCTTAGGGGTTTCCCAAGAGAAATGAAAATACATGTCCCCTCAAAGATGTGCATGAGTGTTTATAGCAGCCATTTCTGCCATAGGTCAAACCCAGAAACAACCCAAATGTCCATCAACAGGTGAATATATAAACACACATGCAATGGATTATCACTTAGCAAACAGAATAGTTGGAATCACCGATGTACATAATGATATGACTAAATCTCAAAAACATAAAACAGTTCATATTATATGATTCCATTTATATGGAATTCTAGAACTGGCAAAACTTAACCTAAAGTGTCAGAAATCAAATGGGTGATTGTCTGGGGTCAGAAAAGGAAAACAATTGAACGGAAGGGGACATGAGGGAATTTTCTGAGATGATAGAAATGTTCTATATTTTCGCTGAGATGGTGGTTAAATGGGTACATTCATGTGTCAGTACTCAGCACACTGTACACATGATTGCATTGCCTTATCTTTTTTTTTTTAAGATTTTATTTATTTGACACAGAGAGACACAGCGAGAGAGGGAACACAAGCAGGGGGGAGTGGGAGAGGGAGAAGCAGGCTTCCCGCCGAGCAGGGAGCCCGATGCGGGGCTCGATCCCAGGACCCTGGAATCATGACCTGAGCAGAAGGCAGACGCTTAATGACTGAACCACCCAGGTGCCCCTGCATTGCCTTATTTTGGTGAGAAGAGAAATGTGGTTATTTTGAGGTGATGGAAGTAAAGATATTTTTTACTTTATTCTTAACATTTCTCTGTGTTTCTAAATTTTCTATAGTAATAATCTCATCACTTTCCTTTTCCAAAATACACTGTCACTATGAAAACGTGCTCTCCATCTTTGAAGCTTCAGCTCAGACCCTCTTCCCTTTGGGAGCCTTACCCAATGCCTCTGTCAGAATTAATTGTCCCCTCTTCTCAATCCCCGTTGACCTTGTTGGTGCCACTGCCAAGCCATTTGCATTCTGTCCTGGGCTAGTGTTCATGCGTGTGTACTCACTTTCTTGCCCTGTGGATGCCCAGTGGTAGGAGGGTTGTGCTAGCCCAGAGCCCCATACCTGGTTGGCCCAATTAAACTGGGATTTGTGAGACTGCGGGGAAGTTTCTGGGGCAAGCGCAGAGCTGTCATCACCCTCTGTATGCACTCACTGCAAAGGGGAGGAAACTGAAGCAGAACCCAGAGCAGCTGAGAACTTGACTTCAAGTCTAGCCAGTTGCCAGCTGGGTAACCTCCTTTGGCAAACCTCTTGAACCTCTATGTCCCTTCTGCAAAGTGGGGGCAATGCCGTCTCCCTGTTTGTTGTGAGGTCTAAGTGGTGCAATGCTTGGCACACAGTAAATGCTCAATTAACGCTGGCTGCTATTGTAATTATTGTCTTTATAACAAATAATAACAAGATAACGTAAGAGCCCTGCCCAGATGGGAAGGTACTAAGAAATACACAGGCAAATGGAGCAAGGGTTTTCTTCCTGATCAAAGACTTCTGCTTTGATTAGTGGTGAGTAACATTCATCTTTAAAAGCCGATCAAAAATTAATTTTCTTCCACATTAATGTTTTTTTGAGAAAATCAAAACCATTTCCCACAGAAGCAGATGTCCCGAAAGGACTTTGGATTTTGCTGTCTCTGCTCTTCATTCAGGTATCAGGTGGCAACCAAGGCCCAGCCTGGAGGAGGCTGGCTTTCTCTGGAGTGTTTGCTGGAGCCGGGCTGACACAGATCTGATAGAGGTTGTCAGATCTCCGAAGAACAATCGAATTTCTAAGCAGAGCCCCTTCTCCGAACTGCACGGTGCTGCATTACATTTGTGAATGCAAGCGCGCTGCTAAGCACGTCCTGGTGAATAGAAGTGTTTTGATGTTTTGTTTTTGGTTGGAGATTGAAGTCCAGTGTCTTGGGACCCAGTGACTTCGGCTGACCTTCCTGCTACACGGACAGGGCTAAATTTCAACCCCTGGAGGCTTCTGCACACAAAACCTCGTGCCTCGCAAGGGCAGGTGCAAGGAGACCCAGCGGAAATCTGAAATCTTCGCTGCTTCAGAGCCCCGAACTCGCTTCTGTCAGAGGAATTAGGTTTCACAAGCCCTTTTTTATGTAGAAAGCATATCATTAGGGGAATCTGGACAGGGCGACTTATTAAAACTGCTGCCTGTAGCTGAGAGAAAGCCGTAAATGCCTAAGGACATTTAAAAGCTACTGGTGTGCATTTTTATTACTATGAAATCTTGTAGTATCTCTGCAAGTGAATCACTTGGCTAAAGTAATGGGTTTCTAGAAGTTATTTTAGGTCTTGATGGTTCTGGAAAACCTGTTTTCCTCAAAACTTGTATTCCAGTTTGGAAAACAGTTTTCATTTATAATTTTTAATTGAGATTTTTGCATTTTTAATTTTTAACCTTATAAAATGCATAACTTTACCTTCTCACCTTTTTTGAGCTTCTGTTGACAGTTCTAACTCCTCCAATCTTGATTTTTTAACCTATGGCTAGGTTTTGCACTATTTTGATGAATGTGTATGTGAAGTTTGTAATCTATTTCCCCTGAGCATATTATTTAAGCTTTATGTGCCTACATAGTCTTCACAGCCATTCCTAGCAGATAATACTTTTTCCATGACATGATCCTGCTCTGTTTACCAAGTTGTTGCCCTGGGTTTGAGTATGTAGAAGTTTGTTAGGGTGGTTGTTGCTATCAGTGGATTTTTTGCACTTTGTGCCATTGAGTGTTTCTTTTTAAAAAATATTTCCTTCAACTGCATTAGAAAAGGTGGCTCTGGGAGGTGCTTGGACATTGCAAAGGTCCCCGGGCTTCTCCCCCCACCCTTACCTTTCCTTTAAAAACTCCAGGTTCCACATGTACCTGCAAGGTCTTCCTTGGCCCTTCTTCTGATGTCTGGCAGTGCCCCCCACATGTTGATGGGCTTGTGTAACCCATAATCAGGGGGAGACTACTTTTGTTCTTCAAGCAATCTCCAGGAAGGGGTTTCTGTATGAACCCAGGTCCACTGAGCTCAGCTGGTGTCACAGAATCTCTACTCTTGAAAAAGAAAAAAAAAAAATCCCATGGGATGCTTAATTTGTTAAATAACCATTCTCTGTAGATTTGTGCTACCTAAGTTATTTGTTTTTTTTTTCCCCAGCAAGTGGTCACCTTATAGATGACAGAGTTGCTGAGGCAAAAGTACTTCATGGTGCAGGATTGAGCACCTTCTTCAGTGTGGCAATCCTTGACATTGTGGCTGATGGATTCTGATTGTGCTCAGTTGTGCCCAGTGGCATTTTGACAGGAAACATCCTTGGAGCTTTATTAAGACCCACAGGACCTGGTCTCTCTTTCTGTTGTAGCCTCTACCACTTCCCTGCTTGTGGGAGCTCCTTCCATATTGGTCCTGTCACTGTCCTTTGAGCACACCAATCTTATTGCCCCTGCCTGAAGTGCTCATCCCCCTGATCTGAGCAGGGTTGAGTCTCATCACTCAGGTATCAGCTGAGAGGTTCCCTCTTCCAAGCTGTCTCCCCAGACCACCACTTCTTTTTTTTTTTTTTAAAGAGTTTATTTATTTATTCATAAGAGACAGAGAGAGAGAGAGAGGCAGAGGGAGAAGCAGGCTCCCCGCCGAGCAGGGAGCCCAATGCGGGGCTCGATCCCAGGACCCTGGGATCATGACCTGAGCCGAAGGCAGACGCTCAACCATCTGAGCCACCCAGGCACCCCAGACCACCACTTCTAAAGTGGTTTCTGTTCGCTTGTTAGCACATTTTCCTCTTAAGTTTTTGCTGAGCTTTTTGTCACGGTCTGGGGCTTTGTGTGTTGACTGTCTCTCCCACCAGTGAGTAAACCCCATAAAAGCAGGAATCCTGTCTGTCTCATTTTCCCAAATCCTAGAACAGAGCCAGGCACCTAGTAGGCACTCAATAAGTATTTATTGAAGAGCTGAGTGGACCCTTTGCTCCTCAAGCACTTACAAAGAGTTTCTAGGGAGACACTGTGCTTTTAGGAAATTAGAGCCAGATGCATGGTGGTTTTTAGTGAACGCTGGTGTTGATTATTTTGCAGACCAGTGGTCAGCCCCAGGAGAAGAGACCCACACTCCTGGCTATTTTCTTGAAGCGTTCTCTCTCTGGGAACGGCAACCAGCCATGGCTCCCAACAAATGGTATTAGAATATCTAAGACACAGTGGCTTGTACCCAAGGAGGGCTCGTTGCATGCATTCATCCACTTGGCCAGCACTTGCATGGTGCTGTCAAGAACTCTGAGTTTGACTGCATCCTATGTAAACTAACAAGTCAGCCTGCCCCAGTTTCATGCTGGTAGAAGATATGAGGCTCTTGGGTCAGAGGCAAAGGATAGTTTCTTACTCACAGCAATAGCAATAGCCAGAGTATTAGCATGTTTGTGATGGTTTCCCAAGCCCTGATTTCTAAAGGGTGACACAAAGAGGGTCAGCTGATAACCTGCACACACGAATTACAGGAGAGGAACCCTGAGCTTTGGGAACCTGATTCTCTTATCCTGGACAGTCTTCTGCACTTTCCCCAGAGGGAGACACTAATTCTATCTTCCAAGGCTGTTTGATATGCAAATATCTTTGAAAAAATAATCTGGAAACAAGAGTAGCCAGTGCCTCTGTTCACAAGATGTATTGAAATGCTTGAGATTCATGGAAAATTGTGTCACAACAAGAAGCATAGTAGGTCCTCAAATTTATTGAATGAACAAACGAACGAATAGCAAGTGTTGCATGCAGCACTATATGGTCAAAGAAAACATGGTTTCTGTCATTAGTGGCTTGCATCTTCTTGCTGGGGAAAGAAATGATAGGGCACTACAGTGGTTAAGTGCTTGAGCTCTGGGCTCAGATGCCTGGATTTAAATCCTGCCCCCCATCACTCGTTAGTTTTAAAGCCCTGGTCTCAGATTCTCTAAAATGGAGGTCATAGAGCTTTTGTGATTAGGTAAGCCCCACTGCAATTGTAAAGTGCTTGGCTTAGTGCCTAACTCGGGGTAAGTATCCAAATAAGTGTTAGGTACTAGGTTGAACCATACAAAATTGCCATTTCCGTAGTTCAGATATCAGCAGTTTTGTGTGGTTCAACGTAATCATCTCACCATTATTATTTATCTTTGGCTTGGTTACGAATCATGGTGTAGAAATGACGGCGAAGTGGAGGTGTGCCCCGGGTCAGGTGAAGCAAGCCTGGAGAGGCAGAAAAGTATCTGGGAAAAAGAAATGGGCCTAGAACCAGATGCGGCTCTGAGCCCCACCTTCTCCTCTCATTAACCCTGTGACCTCGGGTGAACCACTTAACCTCTGAGCCCCTTGTCTCATCTGTGCAATAGATACAATAATCCCTTCTACCTCGCTGGACATCGTGAGGCTAATATCAGATGATGGATGTGAAATTGCTTTGTAAACTGGAAGGCACTGTATTCATGGACTCATGCTCCATATGAAGAGGTCTTAAAGGCTGTGAGATTTGCGTCTGGCTTCCACCAGACCATCACTAGGTATAATTTAATATCCCTCCTAAGTACTCTAATCACAGTTTTACATTTGAAGTATAGCATTGGCCCCTAAACTCAAATTGTTGCACTAGAATCAAGTTACACTGGTCAGGTTTGTATCTAAGGCCTACAGCCTTCAAGCACCACAGGGACCATCTGGTGACCAAAGAAAGAGATCATCTCATTACAAAGGGTAATTGGCTTGACACTAAATCAGTCAATAGCTAACATTTATCAAGCTTTTTTAATGAGCCAGGCACAGTTTTAGCTCTTTATGTGAATGACTTCTCATTGAAACCTTGAAAAATTCTACGATGGAGATAGGTAATAATGTCCTTATTCCCCATTTTACAGATGAGAAGACTGAGGCAAAAAGAGGAGAACAATTAGAAGTCAGCAGTACTGGACTGATGAGTTACCTTGCCCAAGCACCCTTGATAATAGTCAGAAGCACCCGTGCCCAGTACGTTGGCCCCCTAAGGGGGAGGCCTGAGAGCCATCCCTCTGGGGCAGCTATAGTTTGTCTTCAGCTGTCCCTGTTGTCCTGGGAGTCCTGCCCCTCCCACCACCAGCCTGGGAAAGCCACAACCTGCTGGGCATGTGCAGGGAGAATGGTTCCACATTCTGTCTCTGCTGCCAGCCTGCCTGTGCCCTACCGAAGATGTGAGGACTTCAGGTCCTTGCTTTTGTGGGGACTCTCTGTGGTGGGAAAACTAAGGCTCACCGTGTTTGCTTTCGCATCTACTTTGAGCCTGTGCTCTCCCTGGAGAGAGCTTCTTTCTCACTCTTTTGGGACAAAGGCCTTAGCTCAGAGTCAGCAGGTAGTATGCCCTTGTGGTGATCCCAGACAGCTAGGGTAGGCTTCGGCTTCTACAACAGAGACATACAATGATATGGTGGCTTAAAGAACAAAGTTTATTTCTCATTCACCAAGAGGAGCATTCTAGGTGGCCAGGTGGTCTTGCCTCATGCAGTCATTCAGGGATGCAGGGTCCTCCAAGTTGCCTCACCATTCCTTAGGGCAGGGCTTCTCAAACTGTAAGTGGTGAAGGCCCCATTTTCTTTTCTTTTCTTTCTTTTCTTCTTTCTTTCTTTCTAAACATTTTCAATCCATTTCCGATCAGAAGTTTTGTAAAAGAAAAAATTAAAAGGAATTACTAGAACAATGAAGGGGGGGAACCTCCTAAAGACATACAAAATAGAAGCCTAAAATATTTTGTTATTAGATGTAACAGACTTAAATTGGTATAAATGTTGCTAAATATACCCTTTTCCATTTCTGTACATATCTCACCAGGGACTGGTGCTGGAAAACCCTTAAAGGGGTGCTGGCCTGGGTATTGTCATCATCCTCGTAGCTGAAACTGCGTTGTATCATGTCCAGGTGACAGTCGTGGGAAGGAGCTCCACCTCACGCCGTGATCATTTTTGTATTTTAAGTCAGTCTTACTGAGACATAATTTACATAAAATAAAATTCCCCCTTTGAAGGTGTACAGTTGTATGAGTATTGACAAATTGGGCAACCGTCATCAGAATTATGATACAGAATATTTCCATCACCCTCAAAAGAGCTCTCTTGCTCTATTTCCAATTAACTGGAAATCCTAATCTAATTTCTACTCCTACCGTTTTGCTTTTTCCTAATGCATATAAATGGAATCATACGATATGTAGCCTTTATTTTTTGTAAAAGATTTATTTATTTGAGAGAGGGAAAGAGCAGGGGGGGAAGGGCAGAGGGAGGAGAGAGAGACTCTCAAGCAGCCTCCCCACTGAGCACGGAGCTTGACGTGGGGCTTGATCTCACAACCCGAGATCATGAACTGAGCAGAAACCACGAGTCGGACGCCCAACCGACTGAGCCACCCAGGCACCCAGGGAGTTTATCCTAATAGAACCAAACAGAATATTATCAAGGGCTAAGTAGAGTTCTTTAGGTAGAGCAAAGATCAAATCCGAGATGACAAAGAAGTGGTGTCCTTTAGCTTGTATCTCAGTGACTTGAGACCACCTTGGCATAAGCTGGGTGCACATTGTCCTTTACTCTCAAGGCTGGAGAAAGACGTGTTGGTCAATAGCACAGTGAGCTTCGCCTGACAAAGGGATGACTTCAGCAGGCAGCCAGGATTGGCGTCTAACTGCTGCCACAAGCTCAGCCATGTGAAACCCCAACATCCGGTTTTTGCATCCTGCCTCCAGAGTTGCCTGGCTCCGGGACACCAGGCCAGTGCGCCGTCGGTAAGCTCAGTGCTGGAGCTAGGTGTTTGTTCTGAGCTGTCCCCAGGAAGTGAGCACTCCTAAAGTTACACGTACCTTGGGCTTTGGCCTCTGGGTTATACAGGCAGTTGGTGGAAGTCTGCAGGAGCAGACTTATTATTTCTGACGGAATGCAAATGAAAGCATTTGCTTTCAGGCCCCAGTCTTCACCATTGGGCTCTTTGATGTAGAGCTTTGGAGCTTCGATTCCCTATTTGGTCTAGGTTGGAGCTATCCCAGAAATATTTTCTAAAGGAGGTCTAGGCCTTGGTAAGATGTATGGGGACTTTCTAGCCAGATATCAATGATGAAGAAACTGTGTTTTCACAGGAGGATGCCACCAGGTTCTGAGCTCTGCTGGTTTTGCAAACTGAAGCAGTGACACCCCAGGTTCTTGCCAGAAAACTCACCCCACACACTCTGCAGGCTATCTCTACTTCAGTCACGACAAGGCGCATTCAGGTGACCATCCTTGCCTCTAGGCAGGGCTATTAGATGCGCTCTTACAGATTGTGCCCACAGGAGGGGCCTCTAGACAGGGCTACTAGATGTGCTCTTACAGATTGTGCCCACAGGAGGGGCAAGGGAAACTCCGTACCCTGCTGTGCACCTGGCAAGGCCTGGTACACAGGGGTGGGAGGAAGGGCGCTTTTCCTCATTCAGCCAAAGGCCCTGGCTTGCCCTTGGATCATTCTGGGCCTCAGAAAGCTAAACCTGTGGCCCATAATGCTTTCATTTGCATTCCTTCAGAAATAATCTAACAAGCAGCAGGCTCCCTGGAGCCAGATTGCCCAGGTTCAAACCCCAGCTTCACGACTTACTAGCTGTGTGGCCTCAGGAAAATTATTTGACTTCTCTGTGCCTTGAGTTCTCTCATCTGTAAAATGGAGACCGTGATATTATTGACCTCACGAGTTGTGAGAATTAAATGGATGGGGTGCCTGGGTGGCTCAGTTGGTTAAGCGACTGCCTTCGGCTCAGGTCATGATCCTGGAGTCCCGGGATCGAGTCCCGCATCGGGCTCCCTGCTCGGCGGGGGGTCTGCTTCTCCCTCTGCCCTCTTCCCTCTCGTGCTCTCTGTCTCTCATTCTCTCTCAAATAAATAAATAAAATCTTAAAAAAAAAAAGAATTAAATGGATGAATATGTGTCGTGTGTTTAGCAGGTACCTAGAACACTGAATAAGTGCTGTTTAAGTGTTAGCTAGGATGATGATGTCTACAATGACGATGTTGGTGAGGATGTTGTCTGTGACATCAGGAGCCCCTCTCCCTTACCCCATTGTGAATTTTCTCTGAGGCCTTATTTTTAGGTCTTGAGCCCAGAAGTTATGGTTCTTTTGAGCAGCAATCTGTCTTTAATCTTATGGACACTGCAACTCATGTTTCCGTCTTGGCTTGGGTGCTAAATGAGCGGTTTCCGCAAAATTAACCTCTTGTAAAGGGCTTTTAGGGATGGGTTCTGTGTGTTCATTGCTCCTGACCCCAGTCCTTGAAGGCAATCCTTTATTTCTCTCTTTCTTTCATAACCCAAAACAAATCCTATTGTTGGCTTCTCCAGAAGTTGTCCTGGTTCTGACCACTCTTCACCCCTTCTACCACTGTAAGCCTTTTTTTCAGGATGAATGTACAGAGGCTTAGTTGAGTCCCTGCTTCTGTCCTGGTCCCTGAAGCCTGCTATCCCTGTAGCAACCAGTGTGGCTTTAAAAAATATAAGTCAATGCACATCACTCCCCTGCTTTCAACCTTTCAATTACTTTGAGGAAAAGAATCATAGTTTCCACTGCCCCCCATCTCTCTCCATCCTTGCTCCCCCCACCACACCCTCTGTGCCTGTCACATCAGCCTCCTTGTTGACCCTCTCTGCACCATGCACAGCCAGGGTTTTCTCCTTGTGGTATCTTCCCCTTGGGATGCTTCCCAATGGATAATGCCATGGCTTGCTTCTTTCCTCTCTCATCTGAGCCTCATCTCATTTAAAGCCCTTCTCTGACCATCTTCTCTTTTAATTTTTTTTTTTTTATTATTATTTTTAAGTAGGCTCCATGCGGGGCTTGAACTCATGACTCTGAAATCGAAGCCTGAGCCGAGATCAAGAGTTGGACGCTTAACCTACCGAGACACCGAAGTGCCCTCCTGACCATCTTTTTTTTTTTTTTAAAGATTTATTTATTTGAGAGAGAGAGAACGAGAGAGAGTACATGAGAACGGGGAGGGTCAGAGGGAGAAGCAGGCTCCCCGCCGAGCAGGGAGCCCGACGCGGGACTCGATCCCAGGACTCCGGGATCATGACCTGAGCCAAAGGCAGTCGCTTAACCAACTGAGCCACCCAGGTGCCCCTGACCATCTTTTCTACAAGAGCAAACCCTCTTGAGCCCTGGCATTCCCTATTCCCCTTATTTTACTTGATTTTATGTTCTGTCCCTCAGCATTTACTACGCTCTCTGGGGAATGTATTTTGTCTTTCCCTGTGAGACTCTGAGCTCCTTTCGGTGAGCTCCTTTCAGGGTATCTTGCTCACCACAGTGCCTAGAATGGTGCTCAGCCCACAGCAGGGGCTTGACAAAGAGTGATTAAAGATAAGAGGGAAATCCTGCATTTCCTGGGCATCCCAGTCTTTCCTGGCCTTGTTTCTCGGAGCCTTGGAAGCAGTGAGTACAAATATACATTACACCAGGACAGAAGCAAATAGAGAGATCAAGGTGGAGAATAAATAAGGCTTCCTAGGCGCCTGCTGATTCCTCGGTGGAAGGTTCTGTTGAAGAGGTGAATCATGGCTGTCAGCAGGAAGTTCTATGCTCTATAATTGATTAGAATACTTTAGTAACCCCCAGCCTGTCTTCACAGATGCCAGGGGATGAACGAGAGTCTGCTGCAGGAAGAAAGAGGCCCCTGAGCTAGGGATAAGCATTTTAAAACACCTTGCTTTTCTCCTACTTGAGAGCTCCAAGGGCTGTACATATATGCTTTCTTCTTTGGAAGAACCATATTAACTGGGAGGGGTGGAGACACCCCCCAGCAGTTGATGTTGTGAAGGATGTTTCTTTAGATGGAAGGTGCTCTGGGCCCTGCACCTTAAGTTATAAGCTTATTTTGGCAACAAAGTTGGGCATATGGTTCGCCCTTCTACAGTCTGGGGGTAGTGATGTTTCCCGTTTTCAGTGCTGGCTGCGTCCCGTTGTAGGAGACAAAGGTCCTATTGCAGCTGTGAGCTCCAGGATGCCTGGGGGATTTTGGGGTGTCTGTTTACTGCTGGCTTTCCCAAGGATTTTGGACAATGATAAACATAATTAGCTGTTCTCTTCCTCTGGCCCAGATATGTGCACCTACCCCCTGGCTGAGCAGAGTCTCCATAGGGGACCTGCCCTTCTTGCAGTCCGGGGCTGAAAGGAGTCACTTCCAAACATCCTAAGCACAGGAAAGCAGAAAATCTGATGCAGACCATTTGTGTCTTTTGCTATAGGAAAATGCAAAGCTACCAGAGTGAATTAATTCTGAGACAGACAATAGAGTGGGGCCCCAGGCAGGGTCATTCAAGAGACACAACTTCTTCCTTAGAGCTTTTAGCAGAAACAACTCCATTCTGAGCCCTCACAACTTCTGAAGCTTTTCTTGGAGGCTTCTTTGTCTGCTCTGAGGGCAGTTAGAGAAGGCACCCAACTTTCCAGAACCTTCTGTAAAGGAGCCTTTTTATCGGAAAGAGGGCTCCTTGTTGGTGGCTGGGCTTTAGCGATGCCTGCTGGAGACCCAGCATCTGAGTCTGTGGATCCAACTCGTCAGGACATATGTGAAGAGGGAAAACACTTGCACAAGGGGAAAATACTATTCGTGGCTTACTTTTGACCCTCTGTTTCTGTGTACCTCCTAAACAGATATGATTTCTTTTACATGAGAGCATACTATTCTCCTGAACTCCTGCTTCTAAATAATTAAATTCCTGGAAAGGGGCAACCCAGTAGGGAGAAAATTGGTCTTCATGTGTGGTAACTTGTGAGCTGTGGGAACAGACAGCAAGGGCATTTTAGGAAGTAGCTCTTGTAATCATCCACATTCTGAAATTTAAAACAAAAGCTGCTAGTGGCCAATGCTGTTAGCTACTTGTCAGACAACAAACACACTGCAGTCAGAAAAATCCCCACTGAGTTTGGGCGGCTGATTTCTCTGGCAGCAAATGAAAGCTTTGGCTGTTGCCCTTGAAGACTGCTGAGCAAGCCGGGAAGGAGCCCACCGAATGTCTCCCTATTCGCCACCCCCACTCACTGTGGGCGCAGCATGTGTGTGTGTGGGGGTAGATGTGGGGGTGTGTGTGTGCAGGCACCCTAACTCACAATTTTAGGCAGGTGCACATCCCGTCCAGGAATACCACACGAGCATAATTCATCCCACACCTCACAGCCAGGGAGATCCTAGCCTCAATGGACAACAATTTGGAGGCATTGTTTACAAATCAATTTCTCCCTCTAAATAGGCTGTTATAAGAGTGGACCCTTCTGCTTGCCCAGCCTGGGCCCACCTGTCACTGGGACTTCCTAGCCAGTGGTCACACTGTATTGATCTTTTTAATCCCCTCTCTTTGAAACACAGAGCCAGCTGATGTGGAGTTCCTCAAAAGAAAGAGTCTCCCACCGCCCCTACCTCTACAGGTAGCTGCATATCCGGGGCTAATTCCCCACTAAAAAGTCTTAATTGGCTTATGGGGAGCCTGAAAGATCTCCCTTGTGTTTATACGGTGAAAGGAAATGATGGATCCCAAATGCCCTGGTCTGTCTTTATCCGTTTCTTGGTGGAAATCAGGTGCATTTTATTTTTTTAATTGTTTTTGAAAAGGGACTGGAAGGTTTGGAGGTGGGTAAGGATAGTGTTTCACTTTAGTGGTTGAGCCGCCAGGGGAAGGGAAGAAAGCCTCAGAGAGACACCAACATTAGGCGAGAAACTTGGTGGCTTATTTTTTTTTACTTGGTTTTTATTTACAGGAAACATCTGCAGTACAAAAATGTAAACTTTGATAGCTCATAATAATAGAATAAACTCTTTATGTACAAAAATACATTTTCATATGAAAGAAGCATCTTGAATAAATTAAAGTACTTTCCAGCCCGGTGCCTGAATAGCTGCGCAAGTCTCGGGTTCCTCCTAGAGCAAGCCTGCAGTGGTGGGGGTCGGGATCCATAATGCATGAAGCCCACTCCTTGTCTCTCCTTTTTAAGCCTTTTCATTGTATTGTCAGCCGGCTCAAACCGAATTTTCATGCTCGTTTTTCTTCATTAGAGTTCTACAAATTGTAAAATTGACTTTTCACCTCGTCTTCAGGGGCTGATCTGTCCCTTTTCTAAATCACACTGAAGTGGTGGCTGGGGTCAGCTCTGAGCCAGCCACAAAGGAGGTTTTGTGGAGTTCAGAAAGTGCAAAAGCAAAGGCCGTCTAAGGGCGGGCAGGAGGGGCCGGGGGCTGAGGGCTGGAGAAACAGACCAAGGGGCAGCCGTGGTGAGGGTGCAGCGACCTAACAAGCGTCTCCGGTATCTCCCACCCCTTTAAAGCTCCTGCTTCCTCCCTCCGCCCGGACTGGGGGTCCTGAGACTGAAGCTGGGGCTCCATCTACTGCCTGTCGCCTGAGGGAGGGGGAAGGTAACAGTGTCCCCAACGGGCCTAGTGGTAAGGGATGAAACAGGGCGTCGTGTGGAGCAAGTCTTTGGGCAGGCCGGGGAAGGAGAAAAGGGGGTCTCCGGGGCCGTAGGCGAAGTCTTCCGAGGCGGCGGGGCTACTCGGGTCAGACAGTGGCGAGGCGGCGGCGGCGGCGCAGGGGGAGGCGGCGGCACCGGAGCCCCAGGACTCGGCGTCGCTGGAGGGGCTCGGGGGCCCGGGCAGGCAGGGGGCGCCCTGCGGCGGCAGGAGGCGCTCCCGGGCACCGCCCCCGGGCAGTCCCTGGTCGGCTAGGCGCAGAGTCTCCGCCAGAGCCCAGATGTAGTTATAGGCGAAGCGCAGCGTCTCGATCTTGGTGAGCTTGGTGTCGTCGGGGAAGGAGGGCAGCACGCTGCGCAGCGCATCCAGCGCCGCGTTCAAGTTGTGCATGCGGTTGCGCTCGCGGTCATTGGCCTTGACACGCCGGCTCCTGCGCAGCGAATGCAGCAGCGCCTCGGAACGCACACGCGCCCGGCCCCTGCGCCGCCGCCGCTCCTGCTCGTCGTCCTGCGCCCGGGGAGTGTCGGAGGCTGCGGGAACCCCGGGAGCGCCCCTGCGCACTGGCACGGGCGTCCCCGAGGCAGAAGCTGCTGGTTGGAGCCTGCCACAGTCCTCCTCGTCGGTGAGGAAGCCGGATAGGTCGCTGCTGCTGCTGCTAGCGCAGTCCAGGTCCGAGAGGCAGGTCTCCAGAGGGGCTGGCATCGTTGCGTGGCGCAGGACCGACGGGCAGGTAAGAGGGCTCCTGGAGGACGGGAGCCCGCGCTGAGGGCAGGGTCGCCGGGACGCACTTACGTTCCAAACGCCCTGGGCCTACCCTGTGGCTGCTGCGGGCGCGAAGGCCTGGAAGGGCGCGGGGGCGCACCTGGAGTTTGGCTGCACCTCCTCGCCTCGTCTGCAGGGGCCACGCTCCCGGCCGCTCTCCCGAGTGATCTCGCCGGCGAGCAGATCAGCTCGTGTGAGTACCGAGTGTGGCACACGACCGGCCTCAGGACCCCTTAAGTACCCGCCCCAACAATGGGCGCCCCCCTCCCTTGCCACCTCCGCCCCCGCGGCAGCCCCCGTGAATGGAGCGAGGCGGCAGGTCAGCCCCGTGCGGCGCCCGGGTATTTGCATAATTTATGCTCGCGGGGGGCCGCCCCGGCCCCTCCCCCCTCCCGGAGCGTGCCCGTAATTACCGCGGGCCAATCGGCGGCGTCCCGCGGCCCCGGGAGCCGTCTCCGGGCTAAGCCGGCCGGGGCGTCTCCAGGCGGTGAAGCGGAGGCGGGGGCGCCCGGCGATTAGCGGCCGAGGCACGCTCCTCCGGGGGCGGGCCCGGCGCCCCTCGCTGGGGTGGGATGGGGAGGCGGGGCGCGGGCGGGCAAGTGTGAGCTGCGCAGCGAGTTGCGGAAACCTGCAGCCGGCTGGAAGCCTGGGTTCGCTTCCGTTCTCCCGCTGCTGACGGGCCCCGTGGCTTTGGCCAAGGATTTGACTTCACTTTCCCCACCTGTAAAATGGGGCAGAAGTCTCTCCCGTTGAGGATGATGTGAAATGATGTTCGAGGGACACTTGGAAGGGAGCTTTTGTAACGAAGCGCTGGATGAATGGTTGGCAGAGGCAGCGTCCTCAGAACCGAGGGAAGACCCTATTCAAAGACGGAGAGTGGCCGGGTGAGGGTCACAGAGCAGAGGGCAGAGATAAGTTAAGTGCTCCTGCTTCTTCCAGGTTGGTGAAGAAATAGGGGAATATCTCTGCTGACCCTCACCTAGGGGCCAGGGGTGGGAGAGAGTGGAAGAGCAGTTTGGAAAGTAAAGGAACAGATGGTTTTTCAAGTTGAGTGCAATTTTGGCCAAACACCCCTAACACCACTCTAGTCCCCCAGCTTTCCTACCCCAACACTTTCCAATGACTTTTAAAGTAACAAAAGCATGAGACTCCCCTCCCCTCAGAGAGCCCCCTGCCCCCCTTTTACTCTGCCTCTCTTGAGAGGGGGTAGCAAGCACTCAGCGGAGCCGCTGCCCCTCCCGCTCACCATTCCGTTCTCTCCCTTAGCGACATAAACGCACCTGTTATAGCAGAAGGTTTTCACCATGTCTGTCAACAGTCACTTTTCTCTGGTCACCAGTGCTCACTTTGGAGCAGTAGAACCCAGGCACCCCCAACTTTGTACGTAGGGGGAAATAGTCACTAAGGAACAGCACCAGATTATGGGGGTGGGGAGGTTAAAAACAAAATGAACAGGTTCCCGTGATATCTGGGTGATGGCCTCAGTTTGGTCCCTGCTGTCCTCAGAGCTGTCTCTGCCTGGGACACTGTCCCCTTTTCACAGGGCTGTTGTCTGGAGGCAGAGCCTGCCTTGGCTTGCTGTCCAGTGCTGGTTTTCCGGCTTCATGTACTCTACCCAGCCCTGCCTTTCCCTCTGCGGTGCCTTACATGTACTCCCAACCTGGAGAGAAGGCTATACATGCTCATTTGGAGGGGTTTAGGTTTGTTACAAGTCACCAAAAGTGGATTTAATCTGGTTAAGCCAGAAAGGGAAATCGTTGGGTGATACTAGGCATTTCAAGGAGCACAAAGGTGCGGGCCTTTGTGTGAGCCTGCTGGAGCTGAGGCATCCTCACTCCACTTCTCTGCGGCTCCGATGCACTCCCACCAGCCTTTGATTTGACATTGCTGGACCCCTCTATTATATTCCTGAGACTGTGGTACTAAATCACCATGAACTAGGACCTTCAAACAGTAGACATTTGTTCTTTAGGAGGCTGGAAGTCTGAAATCAAGGCTTCAGCAGCGTTGGCTCTTTTTGGAGGCTCTGAGGGAGAGTGTGTTCTGTGCCTCTCCTAGCTTCTGGTGGCTTCTGGTAATCCTCGGCCTTCCTTGACTTATAGTTGCACCCCTTCAGTCTCTGCTGCCTCCTCTGTGTTTCTGTGTCTTCTGTTGCTTATAAGGACCTTTGTCATTGGATTTAGGGCCCACCCTAGTCCAGGATGATTTTGTCTTGAAATCCTTCCCTTAATGCCAGCTGCAAAGAACCTTATTGCAAATAAGTTCACATTCTGAGTTTCTGGGTGGACATATCTCTTGGGGAGCCACTATTCAACCTACTACAGCGTCTTTTCTAAATTCCTGAAAGAAAATCTGTCTCTTCAGGGGAACAGGGTCACTGGAGTGGCCATTTGTCATTTCTTGGCTGCCTTGCACCTGAAGGGCCTTCCTGTGAAGGAATTTGAATGCATGAGCACCTACCTCCCTCTCCGTTCCTGGCAATTGGGGTATGGCCATGTGGCTTAAATGGGGTCAATTGCATGCCCCACTTGGAACTTAGGCTCTGAGCTGGTGACAGGTCAGAGTATACATGTGTTGTGGCAACAACCTGGATGGGCCAGTGGCCAGTGGTGGAAGGTGTGGCCAGGAGCCAGTGGGTATCCTGCCCTAGCTCTTTCACGGGCCTGCCTTCAGCTGTGGTTCTGCTGCCCATCCCCCAAGCCCTCTATATTCCAAGCCTGGTTCTCTATCTTCTCATTGACTGTGCAAGAAACCCCATAGGACTTTTCTTAGCAGGGTTCTTTTGCTTGAGTTGGCTAGGTTTGATATCTGAGGTTTGCTAAATAAAACACCAAGTCAAATGTTCCGTTGCCAAAGCATGGAGACTGAGGCAACCCATATACCGTATTGCTTGCCTATTCTGGACCAAGCACTGTGCCAGCCAGGATGAAAACCTGGCTGATGGGGGTCATGGGCTCTGAGCCTCATTAGCCTAGGGTTCACTGCTGGCAGAACTCTTAGAGATTATCCATCCGTGCACTGCACCTCATATCTAGGAAACTGAGGTGGGAGATGGAGGGGTCGTTTCTCCAGGTTACCCCAGGGATCGCTGGTGGTCAAACTAGGGCCAGAGTCGGGAGTCCTTTCAGCCCTCATTCCAGGTTTTTCCATCACTGTTGATAAGTACACAGTGAGTGCTTCTTGCATGCTGCCCTGTGCCAGATGCTCTGTGTAGAGTCAGGCAGACCTGTAGTCATGGAGCGGGGGAGACGTGGCCAGGGGAGATGTGGCCAACAGGGGAGACCTGGCCACAGAAGGGCCACCTGCCACTGGCTATGAGAAGTACTGAGGGCCCACTTAGGGAACAGACCTGAAGAGCATTGTGTACCTCCCAAGGGAAGTGGGGTGGTCAAGGAAGGCTTCCTGGCAGAGGGGGTCTTGAGAAGACATTGAAGGATAGATGGGATGTGAACAGACAATTTAGATAGAAGTGGGGGAGGTATGAGGATGACTGTGGCAACAATGTAGGGGCCAGTCTGGATGGGGCTTCTATGGAGTCCCAGTGGGAAGAGGGTAGGAGACAGTTGTGATGGGCCTCAAATAGCCATGGCAGTCTTTCTTCTTCCTCTTTGCCTCCTTTTCCTGTTGCTTTCTCTGAGCAGAGCTATCACAGTGGTTCCAGTGGTTCACTGCACAAGAGCATCCAGTGCAAGTGGGGACTAAATTCTAACCTCTCTACCACATGCCGAGCCATGCACCGTGATGTGGGATGGCATCTTCCCAGAGAGGTGTGGTTTTCAAATGTGCCCAAAGCACTTTATGAGCTAACAGTGGCTCTATGCTCTCTCCCGAGTGAGCCCCACTCCTCTGCCCGAGCCTTAGTGACCTGACTGGGCAGGCATCTGAGCCTTGCCCAGCCTGCCCCTGGCTCTTGGGCAGTGCATGGGTCAGCTCCTCGAAGGACATTAGTGTCTGCCCACTTTGCTTTTCATAAGTAAGTAAACTGAGGCTTGGCGGGCGATGGCAGGGGGGAGGGGTGTCTCCAGCAGGTGACCCACTGAGGATGGAGCTAAGCCCTGGGAGAATGAGAATAGGATGTTAGCTTAGGCTCCCATGTGTTCCCTTTGAGGCTCAGAGCTCTCCCTTCCAAAGAAGAAGTCTGAGAAGTTTCTCTTGCCCCCCCCAAATCCCTTGGAGGCTAGTACAGAGCACATCTGTGGAAGCCCTCATTCCCAGAGCACACTAGGATGCAATCAATCCAGTCACAGCAGACGCCGAGGTGGCGAGGGCTGCACCAGGTCTTCTGGCTGCCTGATGTGTGAACCATCCAGCTGTCAGTCGGCTGGCGGCAGAGGTTGGTGGGTGGGGCAGATGTTCCAAGGGACTGGATGAAACCAGAGTTTCTCACACTGTGGTCACCTGGGGCGGTAGGGATGATGGGGGACCCTATCCCAGATGCCCTCATCAGAATCTGGAAATATGGACCACATGCTGTAGTGGCGATTGATACTTAGAGTCTCTGTTTGGTCCTCATCTTGGAATAAATGCTAAATGCCTTGCTTTAGCATCCGCCCTCCTATCCTGTGCTTACCTAAGCCCGTGAGGCAGATCAGACATGCTTCTCTGACCGCTCAGAGGGGCTCCAAGTGATGCCAAGACTGGGGCTTCTGTGGTGTTGCTTGCCTGCGTGACAACTGGGGAGCGTGAGGGGAGGGGAGGATCCCTGGAAGGGGCGCAGGGGCTGAAAAAGGCATGCCTCTTCCAGGCAGCTCGGGAGGTCTGCCTCATTCAAGACCACTGTGGAACCAACAGGAAGGTGATTCCAGTCCCTTACTGGGAGGACCTTTGCAATGTCAACACCTGGTGAAGGAACCGGCATTTTGGAGAGATGGGAGGAGAAGCTCTTTGGGTTGAGCAAGGCGTTTAATGTTTCCAGGGCCTTCTGAGATTCTCGGTGTTTTTTTTTTGTTTTTTTTTTTTGGGGGGGGAAGAAAGGCCAAAATAGGAGAAAATAGTGGCAAATTGTAAATGTTTACCTGCAGTAAATGAATGTGGTTGGCATATACAAATGCAAAGCTGTCTGTGCCGCTCATAAGATAATTTCAGAACTTTTAAAACATTTTATTTTTTAAGAAATCTCTACACCCACCATGGGGCTGAAACTCACAACCCTGAGATCAAGAGTTCCATGCTCCAGTGACTTAGCCACCCAGGCACCCCAGACACTTTCTAAAAGACCATCAAATCCGCTTGTGTATAGGCATGGAAATGCAGGGATGGAAGCAGATTTAAATTTGTGGGTGCATATCTTCTTCCTTTGGCCTTGTCAGTGACTCAGGGACCATGCGTGTGACTTCATTTGGAATTGGTACCCATAGCCTTTGAGCCCTTTTGTGGACATGAAGCTGAGCCAGATGGCTTCCTCGCCATCCTCCCTTTTGATGATCAGAAACATGTAAGCCTGAGGTTGAACAAACTAGCTTTTAGAGATGTTGCTGTGGGAATGAGGCTGAGGGGGTTAGGGTCCTGCAATTCCACGTGCTGGCATGATAATCTGGATGTGTTGGGTGGGCCAGGGCGGGGGGGGTGGGGTGGGGAGGAAGGACATCATCACATTTCATACTTTTCTCCCAAACTGTTTTAGCTGAGATTTAACATTCCCCATCCACACCAATTTTTACATAGAATATTAATTTCAAGAGTGCTGTGGCATCTACATGTAGATCTGGATTCTGTTACAGGCAATGTTCTTTTTGCTTTTACAGTATACGTGAACTCTCAGATGCCATTTAGGTTAAGGGAGGTGAAGGGTTTTGGCGCCTTACCCAGCCACTCAACCATCCGGGTCTTGGGCACAGGGCAGTGCAGTGCACTGAGTTTTTAAGGCACGTTTTTTGGCACAAAGCAAAGCTGTACAAGGGCCACCCTTTCCACACTGTTCTGACTACCATCATCGCGTTCTTTCTGGAGCTACCTGTGGGGAGGGATGGCATTGGTTTGGTGGGTGGCATTTTAGAAAGAAAACATTATAATCTTTTTTTTTTTTTTTTAGAAAAAAGGAAGAAAAAGGTGCAGTTACTCCAAAGAAAGTGATGAAGGAGGATGTTGGACCGAGAGGCACACAGTATTCCTTTCAGTCTGTTAAATACACCCGCAGATACGCGTTTCCATCTAAGAGAAGCAGGATAGGGTTGGGGAGTGGAAAGGAGAAACAATTCCCTGTTTTCTTTACTGATGACCCATGACAGTTGTGGAAGAGGGGGGGTAAAAAGGAGGGGGGAGACCAGGCAGGAGAGGGGAAACAGAGGGGTCTTTCAGTGACAGAGCAAGGAAAATGGCAAATTATCCATGGTTTCCAGAAATCCGTGGAGGCCCCCTCGGCCCCTGCCCTGCTAAATACAGTGCTGGCTGTATGCATTTCCCACCTCAGAGAGGTCTGCTTGAATATTCTGTGGCATTGTATACTGATGTGTTTGGTTGTGTACAATCTGCCTACTTGTGGGATGAATGTTGGCCTCCAGGGGAAGTCCTGGTGCAAATCAACTTTATTCTAGTGCTGTGTAAGAAATGTCTTCCAAAAACACATTGGTCAGTTCTGCAGCCAAATAAATTCTTTCCACAAGAAAATTTCAAATTTGATTGGAGTTCTCCAGCCTAGTGGCTGGGACAATGTGTGCTTGGGCTCACCCAAGTTTTGAAGTGCGTTTGTGGTTTGGGCCAGTCTTGGGTAAAACAATGTCCTTTTTGTGCCCAAAGTACAGTGAGCGGGGGGATGTGAAGGGGGTGTGCACACTTGTGCAGGGAGGGCTCACGGGGTGCAGACCCTGAAATGAAGAGGGAACGGGCAGAAGGTGCTCATCCCCCACCCCCCTCAGCAGTGAGGCCTGGAGTCATATTCACATCAGCCGCTTGAGGCTAGAATCAATCCAGAACCTCCTTCAAAGCCTCTGAGTTTTGGCTTCGTAGATTTCTTAAAATCTTCTGGGCTCAGATTTAGAAACAAAACAAAACAGAGACCCCCGCTGTTGCTGTCACTAGATTCATCTCCCCAAATCCAGGCCACACCTGCCATGGGATATTGCTAAAGCCAGAGTTCATTTTTGTCTGTTTCATGTGTTTGAGTCCTTAAGAACATCATCAGTGGAGATTAAAAACAGCCCCCTTCCCTCCAAGATGCTTGTGGGTCAAGTGTGGGAAAACTGTGCCAGGGTGTTTCCTCCTTTGTGTACAAAAGAAGTCGCAGTGAAATTTATCCTAATGGAATTTGACTATCGTTTTATGGAGAGAATTCTGAAAGAGAGAATAGAGAAATAGCTGAAGTGCTTTTCTTTTGCTTTTCTCTTCCTTAACGCTGCAGCTACATAAATTCATGTTGGGTTGGAACACAAATGCATTTTGTTTGTAGTAATTAAAATGTTTTAATGAGACAACCATAAAATCCACCATTAATTATTTTATTTCAAACACTTCTGCCTTCTTTTGAACCAGGTCTATTTAGAAATAGTTTAGAGAGTAGCCTGCAGTTTTATTCTTTCCTCTGCATTATACACAGGAGTGGAGAAGTCATTTATAAATAATTACACAATGTTTTGGGTCTTTGGGCTTGTATAATATATCAAAGCGATTAGTACACTTATTGTTCCATTGTAAAAGCTTTTTTTTTTTTTTTTTCTCCTTTCAGTTTCACTTGCCTTGTCTTCTAGCTAAACCTTTTTCTGGAAATCTTTTGTCTTCTTCATTCTTTTTGCTTGTTACAGTCCGGGAGCATTCTTCTTATTCAAACACTCGCAGCAGGGGCAAAGAAAGCGACTTCGGCCGCATCTTAAGTTTTACCGTAACTTTCTGGCATTTTCTTTTCTTCCAGTTTTCCCAGACTACCTAGGGGCAATGAAGAATTATAACATACATGAATTATTGGTACTCCCCTTGCGTTAAAGGGGGAAGAAAGTGCCTCATTTTCTATGCCCCCCCTCCCTCCCCCGGGACCGAGCGAGCTGGCGGCCGCGAAACAATGTATTTATCACTTGGCCCGTCTTTGGGCCGCCGCCGCTCCCGCGCGCCCCCTCCCTCGCCGCCGCCGCTCCTTTCACGGAGCCACCAATACAGGCTCCCGGGCCGGTTCGAGGGGGTCTTGGCCGAGCCGCGCGGCCGAGGAGGGCGAGAGGGCCGGGGCGCGGCGGGGCGGGCCGCGTGCGCGGATTAGGGCCGCACGAGAGGAGACTGCGCCGCGGCCTCCAGCCACGTGAGGAGGGACTGGGCTTCAAAGGTGCCCCCCCAACTAATCCTTGTTCTCCGGCGGGCCTGCTGCTCGCGGGGCTGGCTCCCCCGCCCGCGCCCGGTGGGGCAGCCCGGGGCCAGCCTGCGGGACGGCGGGACGGCGGGACGGCGGGACCGGGACCCCCGAGCCCCGCAGGCCAGGGTGCCGTTGGGGGAGCTCGGGCACCGGGTGGCCGCGCGCGTGGGGGCGCTTCCCGGAGAAGACGAAGTTCGGGGGCGGAACACCCACGGGGGCGGGCCCGCCGCCCCCCACCGCCGGGGGGCGTGTCCGAGGCCGGCGCGCGCCCCGCCCCGCGGCCCCGCCCCCGCCGCCCGAGCGAGCGCCCGGCGCAATCTGTCGGGCCCTCGGCCGGTTTCCATATGAAGGGCGCGCCGGGCGCCTTGGGAGCGCTGAATGGCCGCTCGCGGCCGGGCGGGCGCGCACGCCCCGCGGCCCGGGCTGGATTTGACCGCATTTGCATAGCAGGTGCTGATGCTTGTCCATTCGTACTTAAAGAAGTTTTAATATGGGATAAATTACCAGGAATTAGGAGCAGGCGTGGGTGGGAATAAAGGAACCGTGTCGCCCGTCTTCTTACCGCCGCCTGGCGCGGGGCAGGAGAGAAATACTAAGTGAGATCCGACTTGAGAAGTCGTCTCCTTAACAAGCTACAGCCTACATGCCCCCCTCTCCCCCCCGCCACCTCCCAAAGAGCCAAGAGAAAACAGGAGGCAACTTTAAGCAATTTGATTTTTAGAATCTCTTCTGCAGCCAGTAAAGCAATAATCCCAGGGATAGTAATACGATTAGCGATCGAAGATCTTTGAGTCAGAAAGTCGGCTTGAGTTTAAAATGTTAATCCTGACCCTAATCCGCCCTGTTGGCGGAGTGGAGTGCTGTGCCACAGAGTTTCTTTTCTTCCTCTACTCTTAAAGGACCATCGGGTGAGGCCCATGTTGGCCCATTTCTTGATGACAGGGAGGGCACGCCGGTTTGTCCAAGGGGACAGCCCCCCTTTCTCTGGGCAGGGGTGCTGGGCTTTCCCTTCCCTCTGGGAACCAGGCCCATGTGGTTGTGCTGGCTCCCAGGGTTCATTCCATCTGTTTGGAATCTTGCAAAAGCTTGGAGCAAAGAGGATTTTCAAAAAGATGGGATTTTGAAGGAATAGGGTTGGGACAGCTCATCCACCCAGCCCTGTCTCCCAGACTTCTTTAAGCCAGAACCCGGGGTGTCTTCTTCAAATGGATGGCTGGTTTTCAGGTTTTTAGGTTCCTAGGGACCGGAGAAGGGGAGTAGCCTGCCAGATTGTGGGTCTGCTTATCATATTTGTGGGAGAAATGCCTGGAGTCTGGGACCCTTGTGGGGTCTCCACATACTTGGGGGACTGAGTAGGGGCCGTGGTGAAGAAAGGGTAGACCCAGCATGAGCACTGCTACCCCAGTGCTCTCCACACCAAGATTCTGCCAGACATGCTCTCATAGGTCTGGGACAGCAGGCTGCCTTCTATGTGAGGGATAAATGTCAAGTGGTTCTTCTCTCCTTTGCCTTCTTGCTAAGGTGCTTTTCTCCTTCCCTCTCAGGCCTGCACCCTGCTTTTCAGAGTTCAGGCGCCTCTGATCTCTAGCAGTTTCTCTGTCCTGGCACAGACTGATCTCACTTTGGGGCAGGATTGCACCTGTGATCTTTCGGGCAGGCCTCTGGCTTGCTCCAAGTGTTTCCCAACATGCCTGCTTTTCCTGGAAGGCAGTGTGAGATGCCCAAATGGACCATATGGTTTGGAGTGAGAGCCTTGGAGGCCACAGACAATGGGGGAAGTGAGAGGCCCAGGTCAGTGGCAGAGCTCACGCGGCTGCAAACCTCTCTTTCAGCCTAATGAAGCTGTTGTCTGGGGGTAATGATGCAAATGCCCCGGCCCTTTCTCGCCACGATAGTCTAGAACGTGATTTGTCATACAATCTGAATCTTTGGGAGGCCTTTAGACGGAACCTCCCCCAAAGATGGAGATGAGCCATATGTGCACTTTGCATCTGAAGTGGGGGTGGGGGCGGTGGGAGGGAAGACACAGCCCACTCCGACTTCTCAGAAGGACTGCCTTCTGACAGCCAGGAGGACTCGGTCCCCAAGAGCCCAGTGCCTCCTGACCCCAGGGGGCTTATGACTGGGTGCAGTGCCCTAGTATCTAATGACAGATTGGCAGGGTGTGTTGGAAAAAAGATGCAGAGGACCTGGATATTCCGAGTAGGGCGGTCACTGTGTCTCTCATTCCTTTTTTCTGTGCTGTGTGATGAGGACAGGGAAGGGGCCATTCTGGATGAAATGCTCACGTAATAATGCCTAGATTTTGCTGTGCTGAGTGCCCCAGCTGATGTTAATTGTAGCCAGGGTGGACACTTCAGTATTTCTGAAGCAGAAATAGTAAAAGAGAAGCAGGCACCAGGCGATAAGCATCAAGAGCCTGGGGCAGGTGGGGAAGACACAAACCAGAGTGAGAAAGATAAGCAGGAAAAGTGTGAAAATCAGTTCCCACTGTGTGTGTGTGCTGAAGGAGAAGGTAGTGATTGCTCTTCGCAGGAAGGGAGGCAGCTTCACTTAGCACCTGCAGCTCAGGCCCTGTGGGTGCCCACAAAGTCTGGGCACCGAAATATATTACTCATTATCAATCTAAGTAAAGCAGACTGCCATGGAATGCATTGATCTAATGGCCCTTGTTTACTGGATGCAATAGAGAAGCACCACTAGGCCCAATATGACCCTAGTAATAGCAATAACAATGTGGGGGTGGGGGGAGAGAAGGGTCTGTGGGGTGGAGTCTGCCCTAGAAAGGGAGCAGGAGAAGCAAAGATGACGTGGTCACATCTGCCCATAGGTGAGGCCTTTCTTTTCTGCCATACCCTCTTTGTGACCTCAGGCAAAGTGCCCGGCCTTGCATACCTGGTGCTCAAAGGGTATTTGCGGAGAGAAGGGTTTTGTGTGTGGGCACTGCGTGTTCATACATGTGTGTCTGCCTGTGTGTGGTTGACATGCATATACACGTGTGTGCCCACACCCGGCCCTTCCTCACCTGTAGAGCAGGGAGTTAGTTGGGTTGCATCTCTTCTCTGGGATCACCCCACCTCTGTAACCTGAGAGTTGGCTCACAAGTTGGCAACGCAGCCCCACGCTCTGCTGGGTGCTCAGCGCCTGGCTGCCAGAGGCTTGCTGGGTGGAAATCTGTTCACTCATTCCGTGGTGGTGTAACTTTAGGAGTTAGAATGGGATGGGGTGGGAAACGGAGGACCATAATCCGAGGAGAGGTCCCTAACTACCCCTGCTGGCTGTGGGGGTCAGGCAAGGGCAAATCGAAACCCTGGTCACGCCTTTACCGCCAATCATACCCATGGCCACAGGTAAGTCGTAGCCAAGCTCTGCCAAAGCCCAGGCCACATGATACTCTTTCTGCTCCCACAGATGTCCCCAGCCTCCTCTCTGGACACCGAAGGAGAGAGGAGAGGGGAGCTACTGTGGTGACAACATCAGCTCTCAAAGCCCTGGCCACAGGCTGCTCACCGCAACACCTGGACACCTGTTACCACCGAGGGGTGTATCCCAGAGTGGGGGCTGGGAGGTGGCTCTCCTGGAGTCTGGGATGTGGTGGGGGTGGGATGCTGGGAAGCCAGCCGGACTAGACTTCCTGCTCATTTGCGGGCTCTGCAGAAATCTTTCTAAAGCATCCCTGTCTTCTTTCCTGCTTTAACAAATATGTTCCAGATACCCCTGGTTAGCATGAAACCTGGGAACGCCCAGGGTCCAGATGCTCGGTAAAAGTCCTCTGTACTGCTTGACTCCACCACCATCATCAACATTCGCATTGATATAAATACTGTTTCTGAACAATTTTTTTCAGAGGGACGTTGAGCTTCACCCTCAATATGCATAATTTTATTAAAGTTGCAAGCCTGTGCATTTTAATCTGCCGTTCAAATATGAGGAGACTGAGGCCCAAGGAGGTTTTGATACATGACCAAGGTCATGGGGCTGGCAGGCCATAGAACCAGAGTTGGAGCCCAGGGCTATCTGGCTTCAGTGCCCATGGCATTGACCGCTCGTCATCTCCCTTTCTCACTTTATGTGAACACTCACTCCGGGGCCAGCTCCACCCAGGGGCTGGGACATGGGATGGAAACCACAGCCCTAACTTTGTGGGGGAGGGCAGCTGTCACAGGTGTGGGTGAGGGAGAAGGTCTGTTCTTGTCTGTTGGTTGGTTTCTCTTGTGGAGAAGGGCTGTGACCATGGCGTACAGGAGACATTGTTGGCTTTGAAGTCAGCTTCTGTCCTTGTTTTCTTGGTGGGAATCGAGAGGTCTGGGTTCCCTCTGCTATCTTGAGAAAATCCTTCTTCTCTCAATCTCTGAATCTCAAAAAGGAATGATGTGGTAGGAGATGGAGGGGTGTTAGGTGTCCCCAGGGGCTTGCAGTCCAGGGGGAAACCTCCAGGCTCCAGTGCTGCCCTCATCTGAGGTCTTGTGGGGTCACCTGGCTGTGTGACATTAAATGTTTCCCTCTCCTCTCTGGTCTCGCTGTCTGCCTGATGGGCAGAGCTTCAGAGGGGCCAGAGAGGTGAACCACGCGGATGAGCTGAAGCCAGCAGCCTCTTGAGTGACCAAGGGATACTGTCTGTGCTGTGTTTGGTGTGGAGTTCATGGTTCTAGAGTTTGTGGGCTGTCCTAGGCTTCTTGTCCCCATGTCCCTGAAGAACTCAGCATGATCTTAGCACTGAGAGACTCTAAGTGACTCACGTTCATTGGTTCTGTAGTTGTTCATTCAATTCATTTATTCGCTCATTCATTCATGGCCAGGATGTTAAGTCAACTTCTCCTGAGTAGAGAAGATCATTTAACTTCCCTGCCTAAAACCCTTCAGAGGTTTCCCATGGCCCTCAGTATAGAATACCCCATCTTTTAACTCTAGTTAACAAGGCTCAATGCTCTCTGCCACCTGCCAACTTGGGGGTGTCTTGTGGGTTATCTCAACCTCATGGAGAGGGCCAGTTCCTCTGCCCTGTGCCTTCTGGGTTCCAGCAACACTGGTCTCCATTTAGTGCCTTTAGATGCTCTTCAGGGCTTTGAGCTTGTTCTCCTGGAGCGCTCTCCCCATGCTGGCCTCTTCTCAGAGGAGGACCTCCTGATGAGGCTGGCCAAAGCCACCCTCTACAAAGCCCAGCGATCACTGCATCACAGTGTTGACTCACCAGCCCGTAAGTGTGTGGGTAGTCTGCATGCTTATTTGCTTGCTCTGCCTTGCCTGTGCCTCTGACTAAACCGAAAGTTCCACGTGGGGCAGCAACTGCTGTCTCCCCCACGACCAGAACAGTGTTTGCTGCTTAAGAGGTGCCGAGTATGTTGTGTGGTTGAATGTGGACCTGGATTTGGATCTATTTTAAATGGTGAAGTGTGTGTGCCTTGCTGTTGTGTCTCCATCTCCCCAGCTCCAGGAAAATCTGGGCAGAAGAGAGAGTGCGTCACTTGTGTGATTCCAGTTTTACAGAGGGTGCAGCTGGGTGCTTCTGAGGGGAGTATGTCCAAGATGGGTGTCTCTCTAGGCATGGGGACATTTTCTGACTTGGCTGGACATAGCACATTTCTTACTTGGGCTTGCCTCCCCTAGGATGATTTTCTGTCTTGCTTGAATCCATGGGGCTCCCTGAATCGAACTGTTTGTGCCCAGAGGGGACTGCTGTACCTGCTGGAGTAGGAGATGTCTCTTCTCTTTATGAAAGAGTTGTGAGGGCATGCCTCTCTAAGCAGTGTGGGAATGGATGGGGACAGGCTTTCCCATCCAAAATGGAGAATGGACATTCCTGGAACACTCATGAGTTGCAGGAAAGAGGAGGGGCCCCTCAGTGCAGAGTAGGGGCTGAGCAGTTGCTGGGGGCAAGGCACACCTGGGTGGGTGACCATCAGCAGGAAGACAGCTGGGACTGGTTCTAAGGAAGGCCATTCGGAGTGGTAGGGGCCAGGGTGCATCTCTGTCACTTCCAGGAATCCACATGTGATGATGTGTTTAGGGTGGGAATGTCAGGGGCCCCTCCCACCAACAAGCCCTCAGCAGCCCTCTCAGTTGCTCCCCTCCCCCCAGGTCCTGGCTCCGCCCATTGAGGGCTGCACGTGGGAGGAGACGCCATTCCTGCCCTCAAAGAGCTGGTCGTGTGCCTGCGAATCAGAACACGGGTGTGCAAAGCGGCCAGTGGACGGAGTTCAAACATAACCCTGCCTACGTGCTCTCATCCACTCAGCCAGTCATCCACCAGTCAGCTATGGGATACCTCCCGGGTGCAGGGGTCATTGTGTGCAGTGCTGGGAAACCCGAGGAAAATGAAGCTGCCCTCCTGGAATGCACTCCAACAGGAGAAGAGAGCACAGTCACAAAAATGAGTGCACACCTAAGATAGCAGGTGGTAACAGGTGCTAAATAAGCAGGGTGCCACTGGGGGAGGCAAAACAGGAGATCCCTACTTTAGCTGAGGTGACAAGGACGATCTCTGAGATGACTCAGAAGCTGAGACTTAAAGGATGAGAAGGAGCCAGCCATGGGGGGATCAAGAGGGAGAGCATTGCAGGCAGAGGCCCTAGTAAGTGCGAACTTTGGGGCAGGAACAAGCTTGTAGTGTATGACGACCTGATGGAAGACCAGTGTATGTTGAGAAAGACTTCCCAAGCGAGGTGCGAAATTTGGGCAGGCAGAGCAGGTCAGTGTAACACCTGCAGTGTGCCTAGCACGCTGCTTGCGTGACACCTGATTTAATCCTCCCACCTGCTCAGTGAGGTGTGTAGTGCTGTCCTCCAGTCCTGTAGAGGAGGTGGTGGAAGCTCAGACAGGTGAAGCCAGTTGCCAGAGGCCACGCAACAAGGCACGTGGTGGAATCGGATTTTGAACAAAAGTCTGATTCAAGAGCCCAAGTTCATAACTACTGGGTGCTCTGTCTCCCAGCGTCCAGGGGAATGAGGCAAACTGTCTGTACCCGCAACATGGGAAGGGACCGAGAAGGGAGAAACCAGAGAAAATTGTAGTCATGGCCTTAGGCTGTCGGAGGATCATGTAGAGAGGTGTGTGGATAATCATACGGCTGAAAAGCCATCATTTATTCCCAGAGTGAAGAGTTTATTACTCTTGCAGGAGTTGTGCTTCCTGTGGAGCAGATTAACTGTCTAAAGGCGGAAAGCAGTGCCACCTGTTGGTGGAAGAGGGTGACGAATGTACAACTCGAGAGGACCCATGGCTCCATCATCACCCATGAAGTGTTAGTCATCCCCTGGGTGCAGGCCTGCCCTGGACGGAGTGGGGTGGGTAAGGGTGTGCAGGAGAACCTGGAGACCCAGCTCTGCCTCTAGCACGGAGAGGGCCAGGTTGGGAGGTTGAGCTGCTTACTTTGGTCCCTCCTCCTGGGCACCAGTGGATCTCAGAAAATGAACGAGTGTGGGATGTGCCAAAAGTGAAGGATCTGGGTTAACTTGAGGAACATGGAGAGGCTCTGGCAAAGTGGCAAACCTGAGCAAGCACATATTTTTGCAGAAGCTACTCACTGCGGTATTGTTTGAAATACAAAAGGTGAAAGCGATCCCTGAGAGAGGAGGAGCGGTTAATAAAGTATGTTGCATCCATATAGAAGAATACTGTGTAGCTGTAAGAAAATAATAAAAGACCTCTACCCATGTAGAAAAGTATCCAAGGTATATTAAGAGAGAAAAATAGGGATGCCTAGGTGGCTCAGTCGGTTAAGCATCTGACTCTTGATTTTAGCTCAGGTCATGATCCCAAGGTCCTGGGATCGAGTCCTGCATTGGGCTCTTGCTCAGCGGGGAATCTGCTTCCCGCTCTGCCTGCCTCTCCCCCTGCTTGTGCAAATAAATAAAATCTTAAAAGGGGCGCCTGGGTGGCTCAGTTGGTTAAGCAACTGCCTTCGGCTCAGGTCATAATCCTGGAGTCCCGGGATCGAGTCCCGCATCGGGCTCCCTGCTCGGCAGGGAGTCTGCTTCTCCCTCTGATCCTCCCCCTCTCATGCTCTCTGTCTCCCATTCTCTCTGAGATAAATAAATAAAATCTTTAAAAAAAAAATCTTAAAGAGAACAAAACAAGAGCAGAGACTAACAGAGTATATACTCTGCCGTAGTGTGTGTGTGTATAAAGAGGGAATATAAAATAAATATTCATCTTGCTTGGCTAAGCCTAAAAAACCTCTGAAGCATGCATGGAAAACTGTTAACACAGTGGTTGCCTGAGTGTGTGGAGACGAGAATGGCAGGGAGACCCTCTATCTTACAATGTATCTTTAGATTATTTTTTAGTTTTCAAATTAAGTATATTATTCCATATTCAAGTTAGTGGTTTTGAAAAAGGGAAGTTATAGATAAGCAAAAAATCAAATGGAATTCTGATCTCACTGCAGCCTGACCCTGCTTATCCTCCCTGGGCCTTTGCTGCCTTGGGTCTAGAGCTGATAAACCTTGGTCGGTCATACCTGGTCCAGAGTTCTAGAATCTGAGAACTTTTATGGGAGGATTACCCACTGAACTGGAAACACTGTAAACCTTGTATGTGTAAGATAACTTGTTTCTCAAAGGATTCTTGTTACGCTTTGTTCTTCCATATTTTCTGATTCCTTGATATCAAGATTTACCAAGTTGCATTCATAAGCTTTTTGTACTTTATTGTAATTAGGGATGAGTCCAGGTAGCTATTCATTTAGTTGGTGTCAAATATTTACTGAGCACCTTCTAGGTTTCAATACTGTGCTTATTCCCGGGAGTGTCCCAGAGAAGGCTTGGCCTTGGGTTTCACCCTTGGGGGCTCATCATCGAGGAGGAGAGCAGGGAGCTCTTGGTGACCCCCAGTTAGGGAGTCACTCAAGCCTGCCTGACAGAACTAGGAAGGCTTCAGGGAGGAAGGAGTGCTTACATGGAGACTCAAAGCTTGCGTGGTAAGCAAATGTTCCTCCAACATAGAAACACATGACTTCTGCTTCTTTTTCTTAGTTTCCATTAAAATGATTCTAAGGACTACTTTCTCTCTACCCTGGTCGTAAAGAGGTGGTTGTTGCTTCCAGTTTATAGGCCACAATGCCTCTGGCAAAGCCTCTGATCTTCCTGGCCTGCCCTGTGGCCCCCTGCTTGCATCCTGGGCCTGGCTCTCTTCACCACAGCAGCTAAGACACATGGCCCTGTGGCTAGTGCCAGGGCCTTGGTCACTGGGGACTCAGCCTCCTATTGTTATGCAGCATGTGGTGAGGGAGCCTCCTAGGATACTAGGGTATTGTTCCCCTGCCAAGGCCTCATAACTAGGCTGTGTTCCCTTTGTGACCTCAGTTTACCTGTTTGTGAAATATGAGGGTTGGACAAGGGGACCTGCTGAGGCCTTCTAGAATTCGTCTCCTAGCACCATGATGCTAAACACGTGGGGAAGCTCATGACATTTCCCAGGGAATGGGGTCCAGTGTGGGCATGGCCTCCCTCCACCTTTCTGTCACAGTAACGATGATCTTTCTCTGAGCCTCAATCAGGGACAGTGTGGCTCCTTGAAAGGACATTTGAGAGGAAGTTGGGGACAGATCTGGGTCTAGATTGAGGCCTTTCCCCTTTCAGGCCTCAGTCCCTTGTCCTGGGTCACCAAGAAGCCGATGGATGAGGCCCTTTCCAGAAAGCTCCAACTTTACCAGAAGCATCCCTGGTCCCTCAGTGCAGGTGTGGAGCCCGGGTCCTTTAGGCCAGCCCTCCCCTTGGCTACCCGGATGTGCTTTCTGAACATCTCATGGGAACGAATGGGAGCTCCGTACGTGTGCAAGCTCTTACTTAGCAAGTGCTCCCTAAAGGGGACCTAGGGGGCACCTGTAGGGGCAAGGGGCCTGAGGGGGCAGGGGCAGGAGAGTCATTTGGCCCCTCCTGTCACACAGAGAGGGGCTGCCGTTTAACTTTGAACATTATCTCCAGTAAGTTTATAATTAAAAATGACAGGCTGGAGAGAAAGTAGGTAGCCTACAACTTTGAATTTGCCTCTGTTTCCAGATCATACCATATTATACTACGAATTCACAGCTCTTTTCATTAGACTGTCTTCCATACTGTTGGACTTTTATTTCTGTGCATATAGTACCTTTTCAAAAAGCAAGGGCTTTTTATTTTTATTTTTTTTTTAGGATTTTATTTATTTATTTGACAGAGAGAGACACAGCGAGAGAGGGAACACAAGCAGGGGGAGTGGGAGAGGAAGAAGCAGGCTCCCCACAGAGCAGGGAGCCCGATGCGGGACTCGATCCCAGGACCCGGGATCATGACCTGAGCCGAAGGCAATCGCTTAACCGACTGAGCCACCCAGGCGCCCTGTTTTTGTTTTTTTTTAACAGCAATGCTTTTCTTTCTCTCTTTACACATTTGGGGTGCTTTTTTTTGCAGAAGATACTCACTGCAGTATTGCACGAGCAGGGTGGAGGGATACAGGGAGAGGGAGAAGCAGGCTCCCGGCTGAGCAGGGAGCCTGATGTGGGCCTCGATCCCGGGACCTGAGCTGAAGGCAGACGCTTAAGGACTGAGCCACCCAGGTGCCTCCACATTCATAGTTTTAAAAGTCTGCCACAGTCTTAGGGGTCCTGTGACAAAATTTCATGTCGTGTTTACCAGAGGTTCAAAGCATTCACTTATTAAATGTAGAACAGAGATGCCACAGCATTCTGTTTTGGCACTTTGTCCTGTCGAAGGTCTCGACGGAGCAGTGCGAGAAGGCCCTCGGGGGGGCTTTTAGGAGGTGACACGCAGCCCTCGTCCCGGGTGGGACCTGGGCTAGCCTCCACAGGGGCGAATTTTCCTCCGAAGGCACCGTGTTGAAAGGGTGAGAGGGAGCAGGAGGCAAAGGTGGCCGTGAACTTGTGGGCGAAGTCTTTCTGTGGAGCGTTTCCCAGCCCTTGCGCTCCCCCGGGGACCCCCATGCCACGTCCAGGGAGCTGCGTGAGCAGCCACAAGGGGGAGCCCGGCTCGCGCCTCCCAGAGGCATCTGCTCGCTCCGGGAAGCCTTTTCCAGACTCCAGGCCTGCGAGGTGTGTGCAAAGGACTTGGAAAGAGAAAAAGTGTTCAGAAGCAGCCCCCACCCCCACTCCAGTCCCTTGACGGGGATCACAAAATCTCTGCCTTGAAGGAAATCCCCTCTCCTTGGCACCCACACCAGCCCCTCCTGCCCCGCCACCTTAGGGGCCGTTTCCTTCCACCACGGGCCAGGGAACGGAAGCTCAGAGGGCTTGCCCAGTTCCCAGAGCCGATCTGGGGCAGAGCCCAGCTCCCAAGTGCACGTTTTCCCCGGCGCGGATCCTACCTTGCATCACAGGGCCGTCCGTGCTTTCCCCATGGGTTGCTGCATGGCCTTTTCCCAGGAGGTGTCTGTCTCTCCTCAGCAAATGGTGCTCCCTGAAATCATGCCCTGTGGTGGCCAGTTACTGTCCCACCAAATGAGCTCTGCACTTGCTAGGCATCCCAAATGTGTAAAGAGAGAAAGAAAAGCACTGCTGTTAAAAAGAAAAACCTCGCTTTTTGAAAAGGTACTATATGCACAGAAATAAAAGTCCAACAGTATGGAAGAGAGTCTAATGAAAAGAGTCTCCCTCTGCTGACCCAGTTGCCAGCATCCTTCCCTGGAGGTAACCCCTGTTACCAGTTACTTGGGGGCTCTTCTGGGAATACATATATGTACCTGTGCAGAGAGAGAAAGAGTGTGTGTGTGTGTGTGTGTGTGTGTTTTAATAATTGGTGGCATCTTGTTCTGGATACAGGGTGCCCCAGGTCCACGTTCTACCTTTCATTCCTCTGCATGGTGCTCTGGAAGATAATCATTCTGGGCTTTGTGGGGGAGGCGGAGGCTCCCACACCCTCTTCTTTCAGGTGGGCTCCATCAACAGCAGGCCAGAGGTGGTTGGTGGGAAGGGGCTGAGATTGGAGTATTTTTTCCCTTATCTCCTGCCTTATGGGATCGCCTCTCTCAAAGGTTCTGTCCCCTTGCCCTCCCTTTCAGCTACAGTTTGGGTTTGGTACCATTCCTTGCCCCTTCAGGGCTTGGCTGCTCACAGCTCCCCACTGTTGCTAACCTCAGGGGACTGCATTATCCGACTTGAGTTCTCTTAACTTTGCCCACATTTTTACAGATTCTTCCAAGGGTGTGCTGGTCAATGTTTAATGACTCTCTCTCTCTGAAAAACCAAACCAAACCAAACCCTGATTTGTAACATTTTCTGCTTTCTGTAGTGTAAACTCTCCCACCATGGCTGGTTCCAGGCTTACCAACAATGTAGGAACTGGCTCATAAACATTCTGAAAATGTCGCCATTGGCTCTCATGGGCTGGTAGTGCAGGCCCCAGCACATCAGTGACCTTCCTTTATTAAATCATCTTGAGTTGCCCCGTTTGAGTGTGCCATCCATTTAAGGGGTACCGGTCAGATATTTTGTAGAGTGTCAGAAATGAACATTTTTGATAATAATATTCTGTCAAACTACTCTCCAGAATGACTGAACATTGCCATTGTTGGATCCCAGGATCCTTGAGCAGGGTTTTTCCATACAGTTGGTTGGCTGACTGGAGTTATAAAGAGAGTCCGGAGTACTGCTTTGTCTGGGGAGAGAGGTCAGAGAGCATTTGTTTGGGAACAGCCTGTGTGGGTGCGTCACAGGAAGCCTCTCGGAGAGGAGGAGGAAAGCTCCCACCTCGGCATCACTGGCTAAGCTACAGGTCTGTCCATCTTCTTATCAGCGGGGTACCGGGTTTGGAGAGGGGCAGAGGCATGGGAGATTGAGGCAGGAAGAACTTGGACTGGAGTCCTTCAGCTTTGGCTTCCTTCCAGCTTTGCCATTTGCTGGCTCTGTCGTTCTTTAGAGTCCTTGAGTTTCAGGTTCCACATCGGACAAATGGGGGTAAGCATTCCTCTTCTCCAGAAAGTTTGAGGATTCAATAGAATAAAGTCTGTCATGTGTCTCAGGGAGGGCCCTGCACGTTTTAGTCACTCTGCAAGTGATAGTTTTGGTGATGATGATGATGATGATGATGATAATTGGCCCATAGAGGAGTTTGGGGCCTAGAGAAGGCAAGAGGTCTTTCTTGGCCTTTAGAAGCTGTTTATTCCTCAAGGAGCTGGAAACAGCCCCTCTCCTACCTGGGGAGGGTGTGTTTGCAGAACCCAGGCACCTAAACCTGCCTTTGGCTTTTTTTTTTAAGGATATGTATGCTTTTTTAGGACAAGCACATTCAGCCAGCTTCCCCTGCCTGGCACCTTATTTTGAAGGAATGCAGTTGAGGCTTGTTTGTGAAACTACAATGCATATATTTCTTTGTATTTAGAAACTTGAGATATATCTATATATATATATAAATGTATTGATGTTTTTCAAAAAGGAAGGTTTCAAGGTTCTGAAAACCAAACCGGTTCTATCAGAATGGGGAACAAAGTGGGAACTGCCCAACTTCTGAAAATCTTCCACTGACAGTTTGTGAACTTGCAAGAACAACGTTGGGATGTGGAGGAGAAAAGGGATCCAACATTTCTTCCGGGGATTAAAAGTGAGTCCAAAATTGCAAGGACTTGGGAGAAAAAGGCTCTTGTTGAGTTCCCCTTTGAATAACCGAGCCCCTTTCTCTCTGAGCGCTAAGTGTTGAGATGCAGCGTCCTTACTGCCTAGAAACCCAACAAAGACTGGCTTGGTGGCTGCTTTGAGGTTTCTGTTCTATGTAGAATTTTAACCATGAAAAGACACAAAGATTGGTTTCTTCTGAATCCTCCACTGAACACCACAAAGAGGGACAATTAGTGGGGAGCTGGGCTGCTGTCTCCCACCAGCTATGCTGTTGCCGTTTGGAACCCCTCCCGGAGCCACGTGAGGTATGCCACCCAGCCCCTCTCTGTCTCTCGTGTTTGGAAATGTGCCACAGGCTCAACCGTCCAGGTGTGGAGATTGCTGGGCTCCAGAAAGGCCACGTGCTGTGGTGTCGAGAGACTGGGTCTTTATCTGTAGCCTGGTTGTACTACTTGCTGCAAGTCCTAATCTGTAAAATGGGATAATAATGCTGGATTGAAGGCCTGCTCTTAGGATGAGGTGAGAAATCATGGATAGCGTTGGCTTGGAGTAAGAGCCCTATAATGGTAGTCATTTATACAGTATTGTTCTCCCCATTCCAGGCATTATGGCACAGATATCCTTCTGCCTGGCTTTCAGAGCCCTCCAGACCTTTCCCTGCTCCTTATCCTCTGCTGTGACTGAGCAGGTCTCCATGATTTCTCCCATTCATCTTTTTGTTACACATGTGGATAAGAGGCCATGCCCCTGACCAGGAACAAACCTCTGGATCTCTCTTGGCTTCTGTAGAAATGAAGGTTTTGTGAGGTCTCCCCCCACCCCACCTCACCCCGGGAATCATTACAAGGGTTAATGTAGACAGTAGAAACAAAGAACCTGGCTCAGTGCCTGACCCCTGGCAGATGCTGATAAAGGCTCTTTCCTTTGCCTCCGCCTGGAACATGAGCTGGAAAGGCTAAAAATACAGAGCACCTCCCACAGAGGTCATGTGCTGCCTATACATGTAACTCAGGTGACCTCATTGCCTCACCTGCTTCATGGCAAGTAGCATGTGTGTGGAGTTTGTATTAGGACTCCTGGATTCAAATCCTTTGTCACTCTCACCAGAAAGGTATAAACTCCTCCAAGCCTTAGATTACGCACTTATAGAAGGGTTTATAAAGAAGTCCATAACATTTAAATTGTTGCAGGGTGAAATGACATGAAGGATGGAAAGTACATTGCCCACAATAAGAACTCAGTAAATTATTGCTGGTATTCAGCAAGTGTTTGAGTAAATATTTTTCTTTTCTTTTTTTTTTTTAGAGAGAGCGAGGTGACTGGGGAGAGGGGCAGAGGGAGAGGGAGAGAGAGAATCCTAAGCGGGCTCCATGCTCAGATGCAGGGCTCGATCTCAAGATCCTGAGATCATGACCTGAGCCCAAATCAAGAGTCCAATGCCTAACCGACTGAACTACCCAGGTGCCCCTGAATAAATATTTCTGTAGTTGGTGTATGAATAGGTTGCCTGGTTATGTATATGTAATGAAACTGATGTTACATAACATTCATGTATCCTAACCTTTTGAGTTTGCTGATTTATTTATTTATACCTGTTGTAAATAATGCTGCAGTGAACATCTCCATGCAAGTATCATTTTCCTTGATTGGGATTCTTTTCTCAGGATGGACTCCTAAAAATGGTTTTATTGGCTGAAAAGGGTTTATCCAACAGTTCCTGAGGATATTTCCATATTGCCACACATGCTGCAAAGAGAGATTTGACAATACAAAATACTCAGAAAAGGTTCTTTTATACTCAGCAATCACTTCTTGTTGACCTGTTGGTGGAGATCTTTCTTCCCCACTAACTTTATATTTTAATCTATTAGATCAAGATCCATGGCTTTAAGATTTATTGTATCATGTAATTATTTCATTTGAATTTAGTAGAGCTGGTATTAATAGTTATTTGCTTTTAAAAGCCTTATTATAAAGTTAATGTACGCATTATTTATTTTCTGCAACTGGGCTTAATTTTTTTCTTTTACTTTTATAGATGTGTAATGTCTCTTGATTACAAGTGACAGAGACTTGATTCTTGCTTAAGCAAAACCAGAACGAGTTGGCTCCTATACCTGAGGAGCGTGGGTATAAGTTCAGGAAGAGTTTGATCTAGGGGCTAACCCATGTGGTTGTAGTCCCGGCCCTCCATTTCTCTGCGCCGATTCCTTCTGTGTTGGCTTTGTGCTAGGGCAGGTTTTCTTCAAACGATCCCAAACACGACCCGCGATGCCCTGAGTCCATATCCTTATAGCTTGTGATCATAGGAAAGAGAAGCCTGTTGCTCCAGCTTCTCTTAGCAAATCTTGTGAAGTCCCTGATTGGCTTTCTTGGGTCATGTGTCCTCGCCTCAGCCAATCAGCGTGCTGGGAGGGGGTCGATGCTGGGCTCTGACTGGCCATCCTGGGTCAGGGATGGTCTCTACCGCTGGGCGTGGACACCGTGGTTCACAGCGCCCCTTAGGCTTCACAGGCTGGGGAAGGGGCTTCCCAAGCGAAGAGGGAGAGGCCGGGATGGTGTTACCGCGGAAGGGGTAAGTTAGGCTTGCAAGTTGTGAAGTCACCACCAGATGGCGCCCCCGCTCTTTCTCCTTCACGTGAGCGCCGGGTCTTGCCCGGGTCTGTCTTTCCGTCTGTTAACCCGTGTGGATATCTTCAGTGCGACTCCTGCTTGATGGTTCTCGGAAGAATTAAGACCTTGCAGCCCGTAGTAGAAGGAACAGGCCATGGTAGGGGTTGTATGCCACGAGAGGGGTGTGCGTGGAAACGTGGTGCTGGGTGCACGGAACCGGTTCGGCACACAGACCGTGGTTCGACACCAGCGGGGCGCTGTTCGGTCATTGTCTTAAGCCTGTTCCCTCGGCCTGACTCCTCGGAATGAACGTTCTGGGAGGTCGTTCCAGAGTCCGTTTCATGAAAAGGAGTGTTTGAGTTCGTCAGGAACATTTGACAAGTCTCGAGCCGGAGGCTTCCTGAACCTTCTCTCTGCCACCACGGAGCCCCCTGTGCTGAGGAGGCCGGCTGTGCGGCGGGAGGAGTGGGGGGCGCGCTGGGAGAGCCCCCGGCTGGGCTCGGGTGCAGGGGGGTGTGGGAGGGATGCGAGGCCACTGTTCTGGGTCAGCTTTCCAATGACGTGAGTGAATGGATGCCACAGCCCAGCGCGATCCTGGCGGCTGGGGACACGGAACCTTCTGGTCATGCGTGGACATCAACGTATCCGAATGTTCCACAGGGTAGACTAAATGCTCCAAGAGAAGAACCTGAACTTCAGGGCTCAGCCCTGTGACCCCTTTCCTTGCTTTCCTCTTAGTCATAAGACAACTATTCTGCACCAGGCACTCGCCCGGGGCTGGGAATCCGGAGACAAAACCTATTCACTATTGTCAGAGATCCCACAGCCTTGGTGGAGAGACGGACATACCTCGGGAAAAAATGCCATTCGGTGTAGAAAATAGTGTGACTCGGACGGGCCTGGGTGAAAATCCTGGCGTGGCTCTTGGGTACCTGGGTGGCCTTACACAAGTGATAGACTCTCCATCAGACTCAGTTGTGTTTTATGAAACAGGGATGATAGTATAGATGTCAATGCCTAATTCACAGAGTTGATGTGAAAATTTAATGACAACATGTGTAAGGCACTTCGCCTCGAGCTTAACACAGGGAGATGTGTAAGTCTTACTGATTGCCTTACCTTGGATGGGATTTGCAAACGTCTCAAAGCTGAGAGACAGAATTAATACACTGGGTGATAGAATGTGAATTCCAGACACTCCTGAAAGGTTTAGAGTGTCAGGGAAGAAATCAGCGAGACTAGATTTAATTGGGACAGATGTACAGTTGTGCACTTAGGTTCATAAGATCAGTTGGCCCAAAACAGGGTTGGAGAGGGGAGTGTGTGTAGCATGAAACTCTGCTCTTATATGATGAGGCCTTGGGGATCAGGTAGATGCCTGCCCTAATGGATGTGATAAGGTGGCTAAGAACAGTAGCTGGGACTTAGGAGGCGTTCATAAAAGCACAATATCCTAGATAGAGGAAAGGAACCACAGGCATGCAGGAGGTGGTTTGGGCAGGGTGACCTGGATGGCAAAGGGCCTGGCAGTCGTCCCCTAGAATGGCTGAGAGGATGCACAGGGTTAGCGTGGAGAGGATCAGACGTGTCACGGCCTGGGTCCTGCCTTCCACAAATGCCAAGGGCTGGCACCTGGAAAAGGCATCCTGCTACCTCTCTGTTGCTCCAAAGATAGACCTCAGGAAGCATCTTTTAGTATCCTGGTTCAAGGAAGAATTGTACAACTTTCTAGCAGTTTCCCCAACAACAGAGTGAGCTGCTTTATGAATTGGGGGACTCCTGGTAGTAGAAGCATTCAAGCAGCCTCTGGATGCCCCATCTGGAATGGTCTAAGGCAGGAATTACTCACACAGAATCTAAGGACTCATGAGGATGACATTGGGGGAATCCCAGAATCTTCTGAAATTGTTTGTAAAATAGTCTGTGCATTTTTTGTCAGGGAGAAGGAAGCATTGCATTCACCAGCTTTTCCGGGGCGGGGGGGGGGGGGGTGCCCAGCATCCAAAAGCAGTTTAAAAATATATAACTTTAAAGAAACTTAGCTACTGGGTACAAGGTGAGACTAGATTTTAAGGTGTTTTTTCCCCCCAGATGTAAGAGTCTTTGCTAAATTGTTAAATACATTCTGTGACTAACATGAATTTATTGTTATTAGCTGCCAATTTTCTGTGTGCCTATTATGTGCCACACAAAGTTTTACATATTCTACTTAATTTTCTCATTTAGTGTTTTTCAAAAAATTCTTTGAGACTAAGCATTATTATTATTCCTATTTTATAAGTGATTAACTGAGGTATGGAAGTTCATTGAGGTTCCAGTTTCTTTTCTTGGTAGATATGTGCCCCCACATCTGACCTTTTTATGCCTGATAAATGTCATGTTATGTTGGGAATTTTAAAGGTAGGATGGTAATAATAATAAGTAACTGTGTATTGAATTTTTACTTTCTGTGTTGAGACATTTAATGCTCAACTCTAAAGTTGGGCTTGGGAGAAATTAAGTCACTTGTCCATAGTCACTCAGCTTTTAAGGAGAGGAGCCAGGATTTGAATGGGCCCATCTGGCTCGAAGCCTGCATTCCCAGCTCTGCAGACACTTGGGGCTGGAACATGGAGCTGGGGCCCAGGCCCCTTCTGTGATCTATCCCATGAGGGGCTGTTTGAATAGATGGGGGAGGGGAGAGGTACAGAGAACCCCTAACGGACCTGGGGCAGAGCAGGTCACGCAGAGCATCAGCTGGACATACCCTGCAGCCTCAGGAGCAGGATGCCAGCCCAGGGGCTAAACATGGAGAGGACAGCTGAGCTGAGTCAGTGAGACTGAAGGACTCACGTGCACCACCGCTACCGCCCCCCCCACCCCCGCACTGCCGCCGAGCTGCCACAGCTCCAGGTGGCTTAGCAAAGTGAGGCTCCAGCATACTCTGAGTCTTGGGGCTCTGCCCTGTCTCTCACCGCAGCTCCTTCCAGGCTCAGAGAAGGAAGCAAGTCAGCAGCCTGTGGTAGGAAAGGGCTCCAGACTTGACCGAAACCGGCAGCGGGCAGTTGGAAGGGAGATGTGCTCAGAACTGATGTGGAGAGAGGGAGTGCACCTTCGGGTCTACAGGGTTTCCCCTATCTTCCTGATATGCTTCAGCCCTCCCCAGGATCCGTGCATCGGAATAAGATGTCAGAGGCCCATATCCCATTACCACTCCTCTGAAGTAGCTAATCCCCCACTCGCAGTGCATGCCAACCACATCGTCAAGGAACGATTTTCCCCAGTCCTCTGGGAAGTACAGCTGCTCCGCTGATTTTGTTCTCCTGAAACCAGAATCTGATACTCCCAATTGTCTGGGGAATCTCATGTGAACAGACACCGAGAGGGGGATAGGGATTTTGATTTGGGTCTTCATTGAACAGATGGGTCTCCAGAGTACCATGTGCCTGCTCCCCAGAGATCAGTCCACAGGCGCCAGCTCCAGTTTTTATTTAGCAGAGGAGGCAGACCAGGGCAGAACAGGAGAAACCAGGAGATTGCCCAGGAAGATTCTGGGCTAGCTTAGGAGTAGGTTGTTCAAGGGGGGAAACTGACTAAACATTTCTCAGATACCACACAATCCCAAACCCTCTGTACATTCCTTCCAGGCCCTGTAAGTGGAGCAATCACAATTTTAGTCAATCACACTAGAACTCTTTTAAGAGAGCAAAAGGAAACACTTCATAATTACACTGGGACGACAATCAAAGACCAGGCTTGTCTCAGGCAAACCAGGACATTCGGTCATCCTACCTGGAAGTGTCCAAAGATTTAACACTGCTGAAGACCGCTCGGACAAGTTACTCAGCTTTTCTAAGCCTTAAGTTCCCCATCTGTAAAATGGGACTGCTAAAAGTGTTTGTTGAGAAAGCACTCAGTAAATACTGTCTGTGGTGGTGGTTACAGCTTTTTTTTTTTTTTTTTTTTAACTTATTTGACAGAGAAAGACATAGCGAGAGAGGGAACACAAGCAGGGGGAGTGGGAGAGGGAGAAGCAGGCTTCCCGCCGAGCAGGGAGCCTGACATGGGGCTCGATCCCAGGACCCTGGGATCATGACCTGAGCCGAAGGCAGACACTTAACGACTGAGCCACCCAGGCGCCCTCAAAAGGTGGTTACAGCTTTTTATTAAACTTTGTTGCCCCTCAAAGTGCAGGGAATCAGAAGCGTTGGTATCTTAGCAGCGATCAAGGAATTGAAGGTTATTCTTTCTCTCGTCATTTTCTCAGTTTATAAAATGTTTTTGACTGTACAAATGCGTGTACTTAACTCCAATCTGCCTTTGCAGACCATTATTTCAAAGGGACAAAAGCCTTTGTAATTTAGGAATGATTCTTGTTCGAGGGCTGCCTTTAACGAAACAATGGGTTGAAAGAAAGAGCCTGTTGCTTCACCTTCCCTTTTGCTCTGGGGAATAACTGACTATGAGATGAGAGTCTCATTTGCATCCAATTAGACATGCCTACTACTCATCCCACAATGTCAGCTCTCATTATGAAGCGGGGCTGATTTCTTTTCAAATCCAGCTTTGAGTTAATTTTTGAAACCAAAAATGGTTTCACCTTGTTTCTAGCTAAAATGTTGAGTCTAATTGGGTGCTGGCACAGTCATCTTGCTTGTTGAAGCGATTTGGTCGTGGCAGGTAAAGTCTCCAGCTGCTGCTTCTCGAGCAGAATTTGCGTCTACCAGGCGTGGGCCCAAGCAGCGATGGCATGGTGGTCGGGCCCGCTCTGTGGGGTCCGTGCTGGAGAAGGGAGGAGCACATGGGGGGTGCGGTCTTCTGCCTCCAAAAGATGAATGAGGCGCACTCAAGACAACCCTGGCTAAGGCTGGCTCTCTGTGTGGCCCATGTTGACTGGATGATTAATCTCTCTTCAGTAAACAGGAGGTAAACCCCGGGTGAGGGCACGGCAGAGTCTCCTGCTGGCCCGAGGTCAACGGGAACGGTGAGACAGTGTGTACTTCAGGGAGCTAAAGCCTGGTTCAAATCCCGTGTGTGTACCGCCTGGTAGCTTTGTGAACGTGGGCAGTGTATCCACCTCACTGGGCCTCGGTTTTCTTATCCATAAAGTGGAGCTAATGATAGAATCCCCTGCTGTGGTTGTCAGCAGGATTCAGTGGGATAAGATGGGTAAGGTCCTCAGCACAGGGTCTGGCTCACAGGCCACACTGACCACTGGTTTACTGCTGTCACTGTGAGGGGATCTTGAGAGCCCTGGGTGGCAGTGCCACCCGCTCCTTGCTGCCCTCTGCTGGCACATATCAGAGCGGTCCGGTGAAGAGGAAGCTGGGAGAGGTTACCGTACAAGTAAGAAAATGCGGGTTTTATTGTTTTCTTGGTGACCTCTGAGAATATCTGTCCAACTTTTCAAAAAGAGGAGGACAGGAAAATACCCTGAGGTTCCTAAGAGCAGGCTGGTGTCTTCCATGTATAGGAGGTTGCTTAGGAAAGCTGTGGCCGGCTTCCTTGCCCATGAGGTTGGGGAGGCTGGCCCCAGCCACGGCTCACTGACAGGCCAGACGGCCCGGCAGAGACAAGGGAGAGGAAGAGACATGCATGAAACGGTGGGTAGAGTTTGGAGCTGTGGCTGGTTTCCCCGGACGTTCAGGTGGGGCGTGGCTGGTGTTCCTGATGCCCCTCTGAATTCCCTAAGCCTTCCCGACTTTTCCAGCTCTGGTGCTCCCTGTCTTTGCTGGCCTGTCTCATCACCAGTGGACACAGGAACCACAGGCCACGTCAGAGCCAGGATGGAGTCCGCGCTTCCTATAGTTGCCTGAGAACGACTTGCAGTTTGCCATGAGCCTTCTCCAGGTTGAGAGAGGTCTTGGTCAGGGGTTGCTTCCTCCAAGGCTGGGTGAGGTACCCCTCTGGAGCGGCCTCGGAGTCTGCTGTGCAGCCCTCTAGCATGGTGTGCTTAGATCAGTGGGCAATTTCAGCTGAGTCTGTGACTCCCTTGTAGACTGGGAGTTTCTGGAGAGGTCATTACCAGCAACCAGCACAGCGTGCTCTGCATAGCAAATGCTTCATCATGAGACAGTGGCTGGGTGGATGAACGGTGGACTCTGCCCTTGAGGACGGGACAGCACGTGACCACGCCTGTGTTCCTCATGGTGCCTGGTGCAGGTCTTTGCACGTAATGGTGGCTCAGTAAGTGGGTGCAGAGTGTGTTCTCAGGGCGCTCCTTGAGACTAAGATCAATTCACAGCGTTTGAGTACCTCACAAGTGCTGTCATAGGTTCTGAGAGGTTTTTACAAACAAGTGTAAGACATCGTCCCTGGCTTCTAGGAGCACATCTTGTTGGATGTTCAAGTTAAAATAAAACTATTAAATTGTCGTTCAAGTCATATAATAACTCAGGGCCAGGATGAGCTGTCCAGATGGGTGTTAGGGTTGCTACCCCAGGTAGAGGGCTGGCTCCATGGGGCTTGCAGCATGTAAGTTGCATGGACCCCTGTACTAAGGTCTGATGCTCTGCTCTGGCCATCTTGACATTCTTAGTTTTTGAATAGAGAGCCCTGCATCTTTATTTTGCCCCAGGCCTTGCAGTTATGTCGCTGGTCCTGACCCAAGATCCAAGCTGACCAGGAAAAGCTCTGTGATAGAGGGTTTGGCTGGGCAGAGAAGATGAGCAGCAGAGCTGGGCCAGAGCTCCCCGAGGATGTGGCCATCCTGGCGTCAAGCCTGGTGCAGTGCTGCGGCCCGCTCAGGACAGGCCTTTGGGAAGAGTGGGGCAGGGAAGGGGTCGGGGGCATGGCAGGGCAAGTGCCCAGCTCAGTGCCTGACACTGTAAAGGGACATTGCTACTGTTGCTAAGAATCCATTCTGTGCCTTGGGAGGTCAGAAAACCAAGGGGACACCTGGGCCAGCAGGGCTGGAGAGGAGGTGCTGGTACTGGAACCACAAATGGGATAGAGAGAGTAAGGGGAGGACGTGTGTGTGGTGTGTTTAGAATGAGTGGAAGGTAAAGCCTGAAACTCGGGGAGTAGCACAGTGAACCCTGTACCTCATGGCCCCATCCTGTCATGCCTTTATGTTGTCAGGCTGGAGGTGGGGGTCCTTCGGCTGACTTCCTTACAGTGGCCCTCCCTCGTGAGCCCCCATGGTGTGCTGATCTGGGGCCAGGCAGGGTTCAGGGCTCCCAGGGAGAGAGGCCTGGCCTCTGCTCTCCCCTGTCTTGGTATGCGCCCTCCCCCTGGGGCCCTCCTGCTCTGTTCTGTCTGTTGGTGTCTGGGCTTCCCTATCCAGTCTTCCTTCTTTCTCCGTAATGAAGGGAAAGGTGGAACCAAGCCCCGCACTCATGTGGCCCTGGCCCACTCTCTCCTGCTCTCCTCAGCAGAAAGATTGTCAGGCTCAGCTACTGGAACAGTGTGACGAGTGACCTTGGGCAACTTTCTTAACCTCTCTGGTCTTTAGTTTCCTTAGGAATACATGTGGCACTGCCAGGAGGTGAGGCCATGATGGAAAGGGTCTACCACAGCATTCTGCTGAGGACATGCTAAGGCAGGGTATTTGCTGTGTGTCCCTGTAAGTGTTGGCCGAGGCAGCTGTGCACATCAGGAAACCATCCTCAGAAGTGACATGCACTTGGGTGTCTGGCTCCTGGTTCCTAGGGTAGTGCACCAAAAGTGCAGACAGGTGGAGGCTGCCCCTTTAGGCAGTTCTGTGGCATGTGGGGGACACAGGTGGGCACAGAGAGGCCTATTTCAGGGCCTGGCTGATTTGGGTACAGAGGGATGTGGGGCTGTGGGTGGTTTGTGCAAAGTACAGAGTGGCCTGCTCTTGTGACTATCAGGGGTGCTGACATTTACCAAGTCGTTCGTCATGCCCTGGTGTCCTGAGTGCTTTATGTGAATTGCCTCCTGCTTTAGCACCGTAATGGTGTTCCACAAAGGTGACGGTATTTATAGGTATTTGGGAAATGCCAGTTTTCCTTCCTTCCCAGTGCATTTGTCCCTGTTTATTCACATTGTGGTAAACATTTGATTGTCACCCTGGCCTCACTGAATAGAAAAAAAGTCAGTAGTCTAGAATTTTGGTACATTTCAAATATATTTTATTACTTTTGTTTTTGTCTTAGAAAGAATATGAAACCTGCATGCAAGGCTAATGGTTTCTGACGTGTGCATAGCATATGACACAGCCGTACAATGAGGCATGTACTGAAGGGGCAGTGTGTGGAGGGGGCGTTCTTAAGAGAATATTTACAGAGAAAAGGGCATGTGGCTGTTTCGGCCTTCAGAAGAGGACTGCACTGTTTAACATTGAAGAATTACGCGGGGAATCACAGATAGAATGCTTCTGTCCTGCCTGTTCTGTTGCAACGAGGGAAAGAAACATGCTCCGAAGGTTCTCCATCATTGATAGAATGTGTGTCTGTAGCTGTGCATTGTGTGTGTCTGGGTAGATTTTTAAGTTTTCTTGTCAGGTTTTGCTAACAGTGTTGGGAACTTCACGGGCTTCCAGAGCATTCAGTACTGAAGCAGTGAACCTTTCACAAGAAGGAGAGAAGACCCAACCCCTTCCTTAAGGACCCTATGCTTTGCCATCCCAGAATCTTGGAAATGTTTCCTAGAGTATGTAAAAATAAACTGGGGGGTTGGGGTGGGGATGAAGCACATTTCTCTGGCAGCCAAACTCAAATTCCTTAAAGAACAGATGCAGAGAGATTGGCTTCTGCTTGCCCAGTGACAGGGGCCACCGTGGAGTCCCCCTGAGGCTGTGACCAACCATGAGCCCAGGAGAGCTCATGGCAGCTGTGTGGAGGCACCAGGACCTCTGAGCGGAAGCTTCCTGCATTAGCAACGGAGCAATGCTGCTATGAAATGTTTAAACCAAGCTCTGGGTTCCTCCCAGGCGCTTATAAAGCTCAGATGTAGTGATGTCTGGACAAATACAAAAAAAGCTTTTTTTTTTTTTTTTTTTACAAAGGAAAGGCATAAGTTTCCCCCTTTTCGGTAAAAAGCAGTGTGTGATAAAGTCTGGAGCACGAGAGAAGGGTCTCACATCTGGAAGCCTTCCGCATACAGCTATAAAATGTAAAAACTGACCCTTGGTAAAAAGTGCTTTGTAACAGTATATAATTTGTGTCTTATGCCTGTGAGAAAGAAAAGGTTTGTTTGTTTGTTTGTTTGTTTTTTTATCTGCAGAGTCCTTTGCTCCTCTCCCAGCTGGTATGAAGTTTTTCCATGTGGGATTTTTCACCCTACTCTTCGTAGACCCTAGGAAGAGAAAACACCCATGTCAGTGGTTCAGGATGTGAACAGACGATCCACAGGCCAGTGGCTAAGCTGCTTCATCCTTGTCTTCAGGAGCGCCCCTCCCAGGGATTCTGGAGCTTGGGAGAAGTGGTGGTAGGAGTGGGGAACCCTTCAGAGGTCATCACACGGACCACAAAAGCTTACCCAAATCTGGCTTTGTGCATTCTCAACAGCCTCCACCTCTGCAATCCCCAAAGCCCCATGGAGCAAACCGTGTCTATATGTGAGGAAATTGAGGCACAGGGGACTTCAGATTTTCCCTATGAACACTGAATGTCAGTGGTGGGAACGAGGTCTGTTTGCAGCATGAGCAGGGATGCGACATGGGAGGACGGGTAGCCCCTCCTTCAATTTAGGATTGCATCTTTCTTTGTATTTTGCCCAGAGAATGCATGTCCTCCAGAAAAATGCTAGTTCTAGAAGCTGCTGCCTGAAGACTGAAGGGTGGTAGTAGGGCTGGGGCTAGGGCTGTCGGGGAGGCCTGTGGCTCAAGATCACTTCCTCTAGTGGTTGTGGCCCTGTGTGCATTCCCAAGCTGGTCTTTCCCCCTCACCTTCCAGACTGTCTCTCTTTAGGTACTTAAATCCCTTCTCTTCTGCCCCATGGCTGTTCCAGGGCCATGCTCAGATTCCTCTGCCTCCTTCCTGATTCCTGAGTAGGATCACCTAATTGTGCTCTGCCTGATGCGCTGCTTCCCGTGGCAGCTGGAAGCTGGGGGCTCTGAGATGCGGATCTGCTAGTCTGGCTCCATGGGCCTGGGCTGCCGGGCTGGCTTCTCCTTCCTCTACCCTACATTTAGCATTCTCTCACTGTCTCTGCAAAGGGGACTTCGAGATAGTTCCTTTCTCTCCATTGTACATTCATGGAGACATTTTCAACCTTTTACAGGCGGATGGCAAGGAATTGCCCCCTTCTTCTCCCAGGATGCCTCAGCTTCCCCAGAAAGAGGACGAGCTCATTTTGTAATGAAGTGACGGGAGGCCTGGTAACGGAGATGCTCTCGTCATTGGAATTTGCCGCAATCAAAAGAGCAGGGCAGCATTGTCCCATGCCTGCCTCCTCTTCATCAGAGCTAGGGCCCAGGTGGAGGGCCGAGGGACAAAGTGTGCAAACCGCCTCAGTGTCTGCCAGCAGTCTGGTGGAGATGTCCTCAACCCCCTCCCCGGACGGGCCCCGAGGTTAGCCTCGTTCCACTTTGATGACGCAGGGCCCGGAGAGTGAGAGTGGACGGGGCAGGTCCTGCTTCTGCCACGTGAGCCACCTGCCCTGACCAGAAAGAGGGCTTCATTCCCAGCAGATTTATAGAAAATAATCTCTCACTCTCATCAGTTTCTATTTCAAGCAACTGCAAACAAGGCAGTTCTGGAGGCAGCACAGAAGGCTCAGGTATTGGGCTTGGGCCCAAGTGTCAGCCAGTGGAGAGCTGGTCGTGGGCTGAGCTTACAGTGGAAGGGCTGGGTGGGACAATGGGAAGGGTAGCTCAGGCACCCACTCTAGGCAGGGTGAAGGTGACCCTGCGAGGCCTGGCTTCCTGCCCTGTGCTCCCAGGGAAGTTACTCCCCACCTCCACTTAGCCTTGGTTTCCCCCTCTGCAGGATGAGGTGCTGGCAGCAGCTCTGGAGGAAGTCCCCTCTGTGTGTGTGCACGCAAGCGCTTCTCGGAACATGCTGGGTAGGTACAGGTGGAGACAGGCCCTGAGTGTGTGGGGAGTCGGTGTGCTCTGGGACAGGCTCTCTTGTATGTGGTATGAGGAAACCAGGAACTTGCCAAACATAGGACCCCAGGAGATTAGAGATAGAAAGTCATTTTCTGATTATGGAGAAACAGAGCCCAGAGAGGACAGGGGTCTGGTTCACGGCTATGGTCATCTGGTTGCTGCTGCCCTCTGAGATTAGGAGTAGCTCTGATTTTAAAGGGTCAAGCCCAAGGTCCCTCCCTGCACCTGCATGGGAGGGAATCTCTCATCTTTCCGGGCAGCAGGGAGCATGCAGCACTTTGAGGGGAGGGAATGTTGCTGGCGAGGCACTGTCCTCATCATCTTGTGTTGTTGTACCCAGTGTTACAGTTAATAAACCCCAGTTACTTGAGTGGTCGTGTTTTACCACACAAGAATCACAGAGAGCCACTCCAGGTGCTTGCTCATTCATTTGACAGAGGGAAACTGAGGATCGGAGACCTTAAGTTACTTTAAAAAGAAGAGGAATTAAGACTACAACTTAAGGGCGCCTGGGTGGCTCAGATGGTTAAGCGTCTGCCTTCGGCTCAGGTCATGATCCCAGGGTCCTGGGATCGAGTCCCGCATCGGGCTCCCTGCTCCTTGGGAGCCTGCTTCTCCCTCTGCCTCTCTCTCTGTGTCTCTCATGAATAAATAAATAAAATCTTTAAAAAAAAAAAAAAAAAAGACTACAACTTAAAAAGTTAGCATGGTGCAAACTTTAGTTCACAAAAGGTTACATTTTCTTTTTTCTTTTTTTTTTTAAAGATTTTATTTATTTATATGAGACAGAGAGAATGAGAGAGAGAGCACATGAGAGGGGGGAGGGTCAGAGGCAGAAGCAGGCTCCCTGCCGAGCAGGGAGCCCGATGCGGGACTCGATCCAGGGACTCCAGGATCATGACCTGAGCCGAAGGCAGTCGCCCAACCAACTGAGCCACCCAGGCGCCCAAAAGGTTACATTTTCGATGCTTACAATTGTCCAAGAGAGGAATTGCCTGCTTTGGGAAGTGGTGAATTCCTTACCGCGTGGGGCTCGATAAGCAGGGCTGGCTATCTGCTTGCTGTGGCTACTGTGGTGGGTGTTCCCCCATTAGATGGGGCTTGATGAGCTAGATAGAGTCCAGGATCTGGAGCTGGGGGGAAGGTGGGAAGGAAGGGGCGAGGAGGTGGGCCGTACCTGCGCTTCTCGTTCCAGGCGTTGTACCATTTGATGAACCGCTTGGTGCTCTGCAGCTTGGGGTGCAGGCAGTGCTCCTGACCCCGGTACCTGGACACGCTCTTAGTGGTGATGCTGAAATGGAGCAGCATGGGGTGGAGGATTGAGGAACCTGAATGAAACCCCTCAGTGTGGCCTGTGGGTGGCCCTGGTCTGTCCCAGTCAGGACACTGAGAGACTGTGGCCTCCTCCCTCCTTTCATGGGAGCGTGCCCATGTGCTCACTGCCTGGCTGGCTCTTGGGGAGTTTCTGGGTGCCCCCTTAGGCTCTCACTTTTCCCCTGGAGCCCTTAGAGTCTGGGATAGTCCCCTTACCCCGTCCCTACCCCCATGAGGCTGTCGTTTACAGGGCTTATGCCTCCCTTGGAGAACAAAGCTCAGGGGACTCTTCCAGCTGCTCTGAACCTGGGATGGAGAGGTGGAGAGGTGGTCTCTGTCTGACCCTTCAAACCCCAGTTCCACTTGATCCTCTGAAGATTGTCCCTGGGCTAGGCATTGCAGATCTTGAAGTTAAGTCTTGCTGGCCTTGAAGCCCCTTTTGATTCCTGAGCACGAAGTCCCTGTTGTCTCAGCCTCCGGCCAGAAAGTAAGACCTCCCTTCAGGCCTCCGTCAGCCAGTGTTCCAAGCCAGTGGAGGCCCTAGCCGTGTGGGAGGGAAGCAGGTGGAATCATACAGAGTAGGAATCCCAGGTCTGTCTGTGGACCTTGGGTAAACTCTGAATGAGTTTGCCCATCTGTAAAATGGGTCTAATTATATGACATACCTCTTAGGATTATTGGGTGATGAGATGATATAATCTATGGAGAATGCCTAGCACCTGGTAGATGCACAGTGAAGAGTTACTGTCATTAGTATTTGGAAGATGGGATGGCCAGGGGGAAGGAGAAGCCTTAGTGTGTGAGCTCCAGCCTGGACGGGGAGGCAGGACTGCTGCCCAGAACCTCTACGCCCCTCTCAGCCAGGGCTGAGCTAGGGCGGCAGGATTTAGGAGGAAGCTTCTGGGTGGGCGAAGAAGGATGGTATTCCAGAATGAGGGACCACGTAGGGGACCTGAAAAAGTGGAAGGGGAGAGGGGCCATTCCCTGAGAGGTCACAGCACGAGCAAGGGATGTTCGTGGACTGGGTGCAGGGGAATGAGCTGTGGGGCCAAAGAGGGGCAGTTGGGGGCTGGAATGGGAAGATTAAGAAGGGAAGGAGAGAGGTCAGCTAGGGCCCCACAGGTTCCCAAAGATAAAGTGTCAAGGCACATGTCAAGTTCTAGATGGGAGCAGGGCCACCATGAACGACTGTCCCAGTTGACAGGGAGAAAAGAATCTTGCCACCACTATAGGGGCAGAATATTTCTGGGCAACTTGTTCTCTTCCCTTCTCTGTGCTCTGAGTTTCCAAGGCCCCCACCACAGCCTCAGCTTCCTCGAGCAGGTGTGGATCTTCTGCTAGTGCCTGTGGACTGGGCTCTGCCTTCGCTGGCCTTCCTTGAGACCAGTCATTCCCCTGGTCCTGTCCCTCCTTCTAGGTGTCCAGCACAGGGCCAGGCTTCAGGGGGAGTGTGCTCCTTCTCCTCCCTGCGGTACCTGGTTGCTCTGCGGGAATTTAGCCCACTGCTCTCTGTCTACAATACTGCTTTTGCCCTCCGAAAGAAAGGATGTGGCCAAACCTGATGCAAAGCCCTTCCTCAGTTAGGTCACTGTACAGGCTGAGGATGCCCAGTCCTGAAGGGAGGGGCAGCAGGGGAGGACGCTCGACCCTCCCAGCACAGTCCTCAAATGCTTGTCACAATATTGGGCCTGTGAAAATTGGTTGCGGGGTGGAGACATGAGGATTTCTGTTCCCAGCAGTTACTCAGAAATTCTGGGTCCTGCGTCCTCTCTCCTCAGCGGTTCTGGGTGCCGAGGGTTTTGGCAAGAGTTCAGTGGACATATGACACAAATTGCCCTTTATAAGATCTGGAGTCTCCGGGTGCAAGAACTCCCACTTGCAAAGCTGACTGCCCTCCCCACCCCACCCCCAGCCTCATCAGAGATTTCTGGGTGACTCAGGGTGAGCTGCAAAACTTGCTTTTGTTCAGCTTTTGTGCTGAAAACCTGCTTTGGCAAAAAGTGCTGGCCCCTTGTCTGATCTAGAGACTCTTAGGAGCTTGGGACGGGAGAGGGTGTTTAGCCCTTCAGGGATGGGCGGGGACCTGGGTGTGAGTGAATCAGGTTTTGGAGACGCTGACTGTGTTCGGACCTCCAGAGGCCACTACAAGTTTTCACAAGGCTGCGTAAGGCCTTCCCGCATCTGCCCGCTGCTGTCAGTTTCTTCTCTATTCTAAAAAGTTTTGCCAGGAAAAGGAGTAAGCCTGTTTATTGAGGGTTCTGTCCTTTGGAGATGGCTCTGCACCCCATACCCTGCTTCTCCTTCCCTGAAAGGTCTTGACACCTTGCCTTGGGGCATGGGGTGGTTTTCAGCACTTAGAGGAGTGCAGACCCTGTCATCTCCAGCCCCCGAGCTGGGAACCATGGGGTGGGGGGCTTGTAACTCCTCTCTCAGCTTGTGTAACCCTGGACCTCACCAAAAAGGATTTTCTGGCAGTTTTTCGGGACTTGGGTTTGCAAGGCAAGGGGGCAGGGACAAGAGGTTAATTTAAGTGCCTGGGCGGAAAGGCAGTGGGGTTCAGCTCAAGCCTGATGGCTTTGCAAATTCCCCTAACTTGAACCTGACTGTGCAGCCCCCAGGTGGCAGTGGGGGGTGGGGGCTGCCTTTGCATACAGTGTGTGGAGGCCTTTGGGCCAGTAGGTCCAGCAGACAGAAGGCACTTGCCCAGACTGAGAATTAAGTGTGTCCTGTTGCTGGGGGAGGGGAAGAGGGGCCAACGGTCCGTGGCAGATATTTGGTAGCTGCTTTGCCAAGGGCTTCCTTCCTGGCCAAGTGCGTATTGATGGGGAAACAGTGGTACTGGACTCAAGTGGTTAATTGGGAAGGCAGAGGAGCAAGGAAACTCAGTGTTCTCTCACTCTGCCCCAGTTTTTAAAATATTCCTCGCATCCCCACTAAGCAGGGCTCCAGCCGCATGGCACGTTAACCCCAGCAGAACACTTTGCACAGCACTGCTCAGGCTCAGGGACCCACGAGAGTCCAGCCGGTGGGGAAGATCAAGGATCAGTCCCAAAATGAAATCGCTAGAAGCCAAAAACTGACCGTCTGTGGTCCCCTGATCAGAAAAAGGCTCTGAAAGGAGGGTCTGAGGACTTAAAGACATTTGTTTTTATTCTCTCTCCAGTAACAGGAAGGCAGCACGCCTCCCAGTTTGGGTGCAAGTACAATAGTTCTGGGTGTGTTTTGAGTGCTCTCAATCCGGATTTTCTAAAGTTGGCACAACGGGAGCCACTTAACCCTTGATCATCCCAGAAAGGTGGGCAGTGCAAGCACCTAGGCTGCCCATTTGAATCTTAGCAAGGGTGAACTCCCAGAGGGCTGTTTCCAGAGCACCCGACAGTGACCCTCTTTCCAAACTCTCTTTCACACTGTCGCGCCAGCGTCCCAAGGACTCGCTGGGCAATTACAAAGGCTGGTCCAAGGCCTTGCCAGAGGCACAGAGGAATGTTTGTTAGCCCGCCCGATCCAGCCCCAAGCTGTGCCCCAGCACCGGGTTAAGAGCAGCGCGCACACGCTCACGGTGAGGAGCCAGAACTCACATAACCATCTTCTCCTCGCAGTGCGGGTACTTTGGCTTCATTTCCAGCTTCTTCACGTCGCTGTAGCGAATCTTGGGTCCCTTTCGCGAGCACTTGCATTTGGACCCTGCAAGAGAGGGCGCGGGGTGCCGTTCAGCCGCGCGCGGGATCTCCTGCCCCCGACCTCCCTCGGTGCCCACCCAGAACCTCCAGGGTCCCGGGAAGCCCAGCAGTTGGCGCCTGGGTGCCCCATCACGGCACGGGGCGGCGACGAGGGACCTCCCGGGCACTCACCGTCCACGCGTGCGGCGCACAGCGCCAGGAGCAGCAGGAGCAGCGCAGCCGACAGGAGCCTCATGCTGGCCGGAGGGGCGCAGGGCGCGGGAACAGGGACTGGGGAGGGCGCCCGGCCGGCTCGGCTCTCTCTGCCCGGAGCGCGCCTCCCGGCTCCGCTCGCTCCCGCTGCGCCCGTCGGTGGGTGCCTCGGCTGCCGCGCTGCGCTTCTGCGCTCCGCTCCGCGCGCTCTCCGCAGCCTCCCTCCTCCCGCCCGGGCCCCTTTTTAAATCCGCTCCTGCCCTCGCCGCAGCGAGCTCATTAATATGCAGAACCACTCGGTGACTCACTGAGATTTCTCAGCGAGGTGGGGGGAGGAGACCTTCCCCGCCCCGGGACCGTGATCACAGCGGCTCTCCCTCGGAGCCACGCGTGCACAAGCACCCTCACACCGGCTGCCCTCTCACTTCTGCGCGCACGCTTGCACACCCGGACTCTAGCCCGCGCCCACCGCCGGTGCCCGGGCTGTACCGGACGCTTGAGAGGCTGCTTAAGGGTCCTGCTTTTCCGATCGTGTGGTTCCCTCTGGCCAGTCGGGCCGGCTGAGAGCCCCAGGCCCGCGGCCCAGATCTTCTGAGACTGAAAGGGTTTTGGAGCAGGTGCTAGGTGTGGGTGCCAGCAGGCCTGACTCCTAGGGCGTGAGTTGTCCTTGCTGGGCCAGCAGCCTTGGTGGCCAGAGCACAAGGCCAGGTCTGGAGGGAGGTTGCCATAGGTTGTTCAGCAGCAAAGCCATTGCCTGTGGCGGCTGGGGCTGCCTGCAAGGGTGGGTGTGAGGGAGATTTGGTCGCTCTGACAGGAAGGCTTCCTAAAGTGGTGTGTGGCTGTGTGAGCTGCCTGGTGGTGGTGGGGGGGAAGCCAGGGGTTCCTCATTGTCATACCATTCTCTAAAGCCTCTGCCCAGTAGGCAGACATGGCAGTGGTAACCATCTGGACAAAGTCCATGTTCCCCACATATGCCAAGCTCTGTGGTGGAGTGGTGTGGGCCAAGGCATGGCAACAGAAAGTCCTGCTCGATTACTTAAAAGTGCAAGTGACTTCACTACTTTAAGGCTTCATTTTGCCTCCTGTGCCTGTCATCGGGTGGCTGTGAGAGCTGTGTAAGATCAGACTTATAAAGTGTTCAACAGAGTGCCTGTCCCATAGCTGGTGCCCAGGAAATGTTACTCACTGGTATCATTATAGGATGTATTTTAATATGTATCCTTTTGATTCTTATAAGTCCTTTTCTAAGTTGGTGTTTTAATTCCTTATTTGATGGGTATGGACACAGACTCAGAAGAAGAAATAACGTGGGTAAGATCATGTGGCCAGGAAGCAGGTGGCTAGGCCAGGAGGGGCCCTGGTATATGTGGTTGCAGCTCTGGGGCGCCAGTCTCTGGGCTGTCCTGCCTCCCTCAGGCACTTGGGGAAGTGCTTCCTTCTTAGACTCAGCGACAGGGGATGGAGAGTCTCAGGCTCCAAGGGTCCCTGGGCTTGGCTCCCAGGCCACAGCTGAAGCCAGGGCAGAAGCTGCCAGGTTCTTCCAGCTCACACAGCTCTGTGCTGTCAGCTCACTAACTCTCTGGGGGTGCAAATACCCAGAGAGGGTCCTGGGGGGATGGGGAGGGCAGGATGCTGGGGGCAGAGTAGGAAAATGTGTACTGTCTCTTGCCAGTTTGAAACCTTGGCTGCCTTGAGAGGATGCTTGGCCATGAAGAGCCTGCCAGAGCTCGTGAGCTGGCTTCAGGCCATTTCCTGAGTCCTATGCATGCAGTTGTATCTATACTTAAAGCAAGGCCAACAGCTGGACATTTGGGTTTATGCAGATGAGTGCAAGGGAGTGATTTTTTTGGCATTAGCATTAATTTTTAAAATTTCTAATCTTCTGAAAATTTTTCTTAGTACAAAACCAAAACATTTGTCACAGAAAAATCAGAAAACACAAGCAGAAGAAAACATAAAAAAAACACACACACACACTTCCACCCACTCAGAGGTCTACACCAAGGTGCCAACAGTGTTATCTTTTCAAACCCTGTGTCTTTGCTTGCATTCATTTGCACAAATGTGATCAGTGTGTGTGTCCTATTCAATAACCCGCTTGTTTTACCTATCACCATATCATCAACATTCTCCCATATGACTGGTTTTGCTTCTCCAGTCTCTTTTTTTTTTTTTTTTAAAGATTTATTTATTTATTTGAGAGAGCGAGAGTACATGAGACGGGGGAGGGTTAGAGGGAGAAGCAGATTCCCTGCCGAGCAGGGAGCCTGATGTGGGACTCAATCCCGGGACTCCAGGATCATGACCTGAGCCGAAGGCAGTCGCTTAACCAACTGAGCCACCCAGGTGCCCCTCTCCAGTCTCTTTTTAATAGCGTCGTATGAAGTCATAGAGCATCATGCCTGAGAACTTGGTGTCTCCATGTCACACTGCCTGGGTGTGAATCCTGCTACTAGCTGTGTGACCTGGGGCAAATGATTTAATTCTTTTCAATATTGATTTTCTAATCTGGGAGGTGGTGATGACAATGGTACTTACAGCTTAGGGAGAATTAAATAAGATGGTGTCTGCAAAGCTTTTAATGCAGTCCCTATCACAGAGTAAGTGCTCAATAAGTGCTGTGTATTGTTTTAGTATTTTGGATGCAGCATATTCCACTGTACAGATGTGTCATAATTACTTTAAGTAATTACTCTCTGCTAGACATGTAGATTGTTTTCCACCATATTATTTCAGAAGCAGTGCTGTGTGACAGATATTCTTGTAGCTCAATTTTGGGGCCCTTTAAAAATCGATCATGTCTCAGAATCACTGGGCCATGGGTTATGTCCATTTTAAGGCTTTTAATACAAATTGCCCTTTAAAAAATATAATGCATTTTATTCTGCAAAAAGGATTTCTTACCTACTAAGCTTTCTCAGAACATGTGAAATCGATTTTTTTTTAATTAACAGTGCTGATTAGTTAAGTAGGATCTAACAGCATCCGGGATCACGGGCACTGAGCTTTTATAGGAGAAAGTGGTTGGCCCTAAAAATATGGGCCAGTTTCCCAACTTCCAGGGTGAGACCAGAGGTCAGACAATCTAGTGTTTTGTCCCTAGTTGTATTCCTTAGTCTATGTATGCTCATCTTTGGTTTGCAAAATACGGCCATGTGTTTTGTTTTGTTTTGTTTTTTACGATTTATTTATTTATTTATTTGAGAGAGAGAGAGACAGCACACGCAGGGGGGAGGGGGAGAGGGAGAGGGAGAGAGGGTCTTAGGCAGACTCTACACTGAGCGTGGACCCCAGTGCAGGGCTGGCTCTCAAGACCCTGAGATCACAACCTGAGCCAAAACCAAGAGTCGGATGCTTAACTGACTGTGCCACCCAGCTGCCCTAAAATATAGCCATGTGTTTCTGCAAGCAGAGCTCACTCCTGTTTGTGTGAGTTCTTTCAGGGTCACTGGTACAGGAGAGGATGGGGGCCTTCTGCTGCCAACCTGTCTGTGGGTGATGCCGCTCAACTGAGACAGAGGGGGTTTCAACCTTTGACTTGCCTTTAGGGTGCAGACTCTCTACTGAGCTCACGTGGGGGGTCTTTGAGCAGGTGGATGAGGCAGGGTGAGGTGGATATGGGGAGGCAGTTCTCTGCACAGCAACACTGCCTGATTGAAGGGGATCCCTGGAGTGCAGTGAAGGACCACACACATATCCTGCCCTTTGGAGCACAATCTGGTGTGTGTGTGTGTGTGTGTGTGTGTGTGTGTGTAGGTGATATGCTGGCCTCTGTGGAAGGGGTACATGCAAGGTGTGGGGGGCACAGAGGTGGGAGGAAATATAAGCAGAAAATCATTCCTCAAGGGAATGGAAAAATTGGCTGAGATCCTAGGAATTTGCATATTTATTCTGTTCACAGTGATTGAGTACCCTCAGTGTGCCAGTCTCGTGCAAGGTGCTGGGGATATAAGGTGAGTGGAGGAGGGGTGTACCTGTTCCCAAGGAGTTCAGAGTCTAGTGGGGAAGACAGACATTAATCAGACAACCAGAAATGCACATGAAATTACTGCAGAGCTAGATGTGATGAAGGGAAGCTAATGCTATGGGGCTCATCAAGGGATCTGAGCAGGTTGGGGGGTGGGGGTGGCTTCCCAGAGGAAATGCCCACTGGACTGCAGTCTGAAGGATGAGAAGGTGTTAACTGGGTGACAATGGGAGGAAACCACTCCCGCCCCCTTATAGTCTCTGCTCCTCACACAGTGATCTCCTGGGGTTAACCCCCTGCTCAATGCCTTGCTGGCTCCCGATCTCACTCAGAGTCAAAGCCAGTCCCCTCGTGAGCCGCATCCACCTCTCTCCCTGTGGCCATGCTCCACCAGAGTGCCTTGTCCTCTCCTTCAGACATGCTGAGCCTGTCCCTATCTCTGATCTTTGTCCTTGCGGGACTCTCTGCCCACACCACTGCTCTCCAGGTGTTGGCAGGTGGCCCTCTTCTCCCAAATAGTCACTCTTGAGACCCAGTCACACTGTCACTCTCCTCGTCCCTGTGCCTGCAGTCACTCTGTGCTGTTGACCTATTTTACTTCTTACATTGTATGTGCAGCAACCTCACATGGTACCACGTTAATGTTATTTGAGAGTGTATTGTGGGCCATCCTCTGTTCTGCTGGTTCTGTGAAGGTAGAATCTGTGTCTTCCTTACTCATCCTCAACCTACTGCAGTGCTTGGCCACATCTTTGAATAAATAAAAGTGTGTTTCAGGCAAAAGCCCAGGGGTGTGATAGAGAATTGCTGAATCCAGGCTGTGTAGACTACATGGTCAGGTGAGAGAGGGAGAGGGTAGGGTAGAGAGTGTGTGTGTGCGTGCATGCATGCATGTAGGGGGTGGATAAGGGTGGCGATTGGCAAGACCATGTTCCCAGAAACGCCAGTTCTTCTCAGCACATTTGCTTCAGAAAAGTGTTTGCTGGGAGGAGGAGAAGGTGAATGAGCAGGGGTGTGGTTTTGCCAGGAAACCCTGCAGGTATCTGGGCGCCACCCCATAGGTCTGCTGAGCAGGTGGATGTTGACTGGTCAAGGCTGGTTTCCTGCCCAGGGAGCCCAGGGAGCCGAGAGACAACACTTCCCCATGGTGGAGGTCTGTGTACCTTTCGCCCAGCGTCACCCACAACCTGTGAGGCCCTGGGCAGCCAGTTGCCTCCTCTTTGCTGGCTTTCCTTTCGCACAGCTCTGCATACTGACCCTTTCCCCAGGGCCTTGCTCTGAGGGAGAGAGGGATGCAGATTGAGGTTTCCTGAGGACAACTCTTGGTTTTGTTCTTTATACTTGGAATGTTTAGAGAGCCTGAGAAACTAAGCATAGAGGAAATGGTGCAGGGGCTAAGTAGGCAGTGTTGAATTAGGCTTCAGGCAGCCTTGTAGAGCAGAAGGGCTCTGCCACTCAGGTGGGTAACGGAGGATCCTGTGCGTTGCACCAAACGTGCGACAGGATGCTTGCAGCAAACGTGACACACCCACCGTTAGCATTTATCTTGCCATTTGTTTATTCAACACCACCTCACTGCAGACAAGCATCTTTACTATATCAAGAACACAAGCAAAGATATTTTCAAAGGGGGCCCTACCAAACGAGCAAAGGACATCAAAGGGCAATTCAGGGGGAACACAGAAAGAAAAGCAATTATTAACCAACTCATGAAAGAATGTGCATCCTCATTAGCAGTCAAGGAAAGTCACATTAATGCTGCAGTATCATGCCATTTTGGTTTGGGTCCTACCTGATAATGAATATTTATTTTAAAGAGTAACATCCAAAGCAGATAATGGTAAAGGGCAGAAGCATCACTGGTGGAACTATAAATTGGTACAAGATTTTGGGACATTATATTTATGGTATGTACCTGGACGGTTTGAAATAAACTATTTCACCCCATTAACACACTTCAGATCTATTTAAACAGTTGATAAGGGGGAAATGTCACATGCAAATAAGGAGTTAACCTGAATGCCCAGCAGTGGGATGTTGGTTAAGTAAACAACGAGAGCTCTGAATGAAATATTATACTGGTATGAAGACTCCTGATTACAGAATCTGTGGAATTTCGTGGAGTAAATGCTTATGCAGCGAGGACAGACAACACAAGGTCATGTAAACACCGTGATTGCAAGTATGTAAGACAGAAACCACTGTATACAACATGGCAAAGTGAGAGATACAAACAGCATGCTCTTTGAGTGACGGGACTTCGGGCATTCTTAAAAGGTTTTCCCCTTGCTTTCCAGTTTATTTGAATGTTCTTATTCTGAGAGGAACTCAAGAGCCTTCGGTTGAGACAGTGAGGCTGGGCCATCTTAACCACTGTGCAGGGGGGTAGGCACTCCCGTCCTGCAGCTGACACTGCAGTGGCAGCACATAGAGTTCTTGGGGTGCAGGTGAGCCCCATGAGGGCTTGGGCCCTGTCGTCACAGCTGTCCCCACCTTCCGCAGCATAGCTCCCGGGCCTGTCCCAGCAGGCCCCACCTGCCTCGTCCTGCTTTGCCTCCTCCTGCTCCTGCCAGTCCTGCTTCATGCTCGCAGCAGGGTCCTGGCCTCCCCGCAGGCCTCTGTGAAGGTCCACTGAGCCCTGTCTCCTGAATGGGTCCCGGGAGCTGCCCCTCCCTGGCCTGTACTGCAGGGATGTCCCCACCCCCTCCAGCCACACCCTCTATTCTCCAGTTCCCTGAGAACTCCAACTCAAGCTCCTTGGACAGCTTCCTGTTCCTCTGAAGCCTTCTCCCCTGCCCCTTGGCCAGGCTGGTTGCTGCTTTACCTTCTTAATCTGCAAAGAGGTCATTTTACAGGGAATCCTTCCATGACCATGCACATCTGCCCCATCCCCTCCCTGCCCCTGTCCCAGTCTGGGAGAGGCCACTGCTGTCGGCCTGCGTGGTCTGTAGACCCATTTTCTCTTTAGTACCGCTCCTCATACCCGCAAAGACTCCTTCAAGATCTTCCCCATCAGTCCAGGAGCTTCAGAGGACTTTCTTATTGACTCCAGTGTTCCGGCAGGAACCCAGGGCCTGGCACACAGCAGGTGCTCAGTGAATGAATGAATGAATGAATGAATGATGAACGAACTAATGTGGATCAAAGTTTACCCCAGTCTAGTGAGTTAGAGTCAGATTTCTTGGTTTAAAATCGTAGTCTACCACGATTTGCCTCTCTGTGCCTCATAGGATAGGAAAAATAGCAGTAGGACTGTGGTGGGGATTAAATAAGCTAATATAGGACAAGCATGTGGCACAGTGTCTTGTCACATAGCCAGTGCTCCACAGATCTCCGTTCTTATTTTATTTTACTATTATTATTAAATCTCCTCGGCTCGCCCCCTTATCTGTGGGTTTGCTTGGCTAATTGCTTTTGTTTTATATTTGTGAAAAGCTTATATAACCCTTACTTTGTGTCGAGGATTGTCCTGAGTGCTATACAACTATTTATTTAATCATCATAAATGCCTAGGGTGGGTGACCCCCATCTGTAAAATGGCGCAGAGACACAGAGAAGGTGAGTAACTTGCCCAACATAACTGGCCAGTGGCAGAGCTGATCTTCACCTCCAAGCAGTGTGGCTGGCTGCAGAATCATGCTCAGAACAGCCATATGCTGCCCTCTGGGGAGGAGAGAACAGGGGAGCGCGGCCTCCCCACTGCTTCCCTTGCCCTGTGCTGCAGGCATGTGATCTTCAGCTCCTGTCCCTGCAGGGTGTCCCAGAATTCCCATCTAGCTAGGGTTGCCGGATTGGGCAAACACAAATACACGATGCCCATGCAACATGTGGGGACACACTTACCCTAAAAAGTTAGTCATTACTTGTGTGAAATTCATATGTGGAATTTAAGAAACAAAACAATGGAGCATAGGGGAAGGGAGGGAAAAATAAAACAAGATGAAATCAGAGAGGGAGACAAACCCTAAGAGACTCTTAACAATAGGAAACAAACTGATGGTTGCTGGAGGGGATGGAATAACTGGGTGATGGGCATTAAGCAGGGCATGTGATATAATGAGCACTGGGTGTTATATAAGACTGATGAATCACTGACCTCTACCTCTGAAACTAATAATACTCTATGTTAATTAACTGAACTTAAATTAAAGAAAAAGTTAAAAAACAAATAATACAAAACCCCCAAAGTTAACTCAAGTTCCTGTATTTTAAATGGCCACCCTACATTCAGCATCAGGGGCAGCAATGTGGTTTTGGGCCAGCCTCCTTCAAGTGGTGGTCTCAGACACAGAGACGTGGAGCCCCCCTCGGATCTGCCTTGGGCACGGCTAGGGAGGGGAAGGATAGGCACACTTATGAACTCTCTTGTGGGGCAGAGTGGACATTCAGGCTCTAGTGGGGGAGGGGGGAGGAGGAGGCAGTCTGAAAAGGCAGGCATCAAGGAGGACATTCCAGGTGGAAACAGCAGCTTAAGTAAGTGCTCAGGGAAGGGGGAGGTCATAGGCAGCTAGTCAGTAGACTGCTGTGAGGGTAGGGCAGCATCTGGTGCAGGAGGGGGGAGAGCTGGATATGTGAATGAGGGCCATACTGCACAGGGCCTTGGGCTTCACCACCTAGATGATAAGGACCCCTGAACCCTATAAGCAGGAGGGTCCTGTGATTAGGTTTTACCTGTTAGGAAGATCTCTCTGGCTGTCAGTGAAGGAGGCGTGACAGAGAGGGAGTTGGGAGGCAAGAGAAACCTTGGCCCAAGGGAAGTCCTAGACCAAAGAGCAGGGAATAAACACTTTGTCTTCTTATTCCCAGAATTCTTTGTCTTCTCCTGAAAAATATAAGTCAGAGATGGAAAATGAAAGATGGTTCAGTCCACTCTGTTAAGGAGAGGGAGGTGTTTTCAGTGCTGGTGCTTTTATTTCTACCAAGCCTTCTATCCGTGGGTCTCTAGCACCCAGAGAAAGGAGCACAACAGAAGGAGGAAGTGATTGGGTTTGGGGTGGGGATGTTTCTAATTTGCCTCTAAATCAGTGTCTCAGCCATGTATAAGGGGACAGGGTCAAAGGCATTGCTCAGAGGATTTACCTTCCAGGTGAACATTAGCCTTAATTAATCTTGTATGAAGAAAACTTTTCAACCAACTGTCCGAGATACATTGCAAATTTCTGTCTTAGCAACTAGTTATTGCTTCTGAACACAATCACATTCCTAACGGTGAATGATTTAGAGCTGTAAAAGAATTGTCATAAACAGCTCCCAGGAGCCAAGAGCACAGCCCAGATTTTAAGCACATAATGGAATCATATCAAAAGCAAGGAGGGGCAGCAGGACCCATAAATCCTTGAAGTGCAGAATCTGTCCATTGTGAAACTTGTGGGGAAGGGAAACCAGATGTGGATGCTGGAGAGGGGCAGGCAGGAGGGAGCAGGCAGGAGAGGGGGTGTGTGCGGGTGGAGGGGGCAGGTGGGAGGGAGGGTATGCAAGTGGGGAGGGTTACATGTGGGGGGGCAGGTAGCAGGGGGAAGGTGGGGGGTAGGCAGGAGGGAGGATGTGCAGATGGGGGTGCAGGCAGGAGGGGACAGGCAAGAGGGAAGGTGTGCTGGTGTGGGGGCAGGCAGGAGGCATGGGGTTGAAGGGAAGCTGGTGTGGGGCAGGCAGGAGTGGGGGGCAGGCAGGGGGAGGGGATGGATGGGCGGGTTAGAGGAAGGGGGGCATGCCCTGTAGGATGAAGTGGAGGAAAGGGCTCCGTGTGAGGGGAGGTACCTCCTGCGGCACTGGCAGAGATGGAGTCCAGGTTCAGGCCCTGGAAAGAGGGCAGGTTTGCCCCTGTGTGAGGTGGCTGGGAGGTCCAACTTCAAAGGGAAGAGGCAGAGACTGAAGGCTTACCATTCTTGTTGCTGCTTCTTCAGCTGGACTAACAGAAGTATTTTATAAGCTTTTCCTGAATTTTTGTCTTTGAAGACAACATTTGAAGTAGTTCTTTAACAGTATACTTGAAATATCATGGAAAGACTAACTTTGTTTATCCTGTAGAGGAAAAGAGTAACACATGTGGAAATCCCTTTGGATTGGGGTGAAAAGTATGTTTGCCCAAGTGGCCCTCCTTGGCTTGAGATGGAGGATTTATTTTATTCTGATGTGCACAGTCCTTTGAAAACATCAAGGTGAACCCTTGCTGAGCACCACATCTTTTCCAGGGAGCAGGGGCTGCAAAGATGCGGGCAGCTTCGTGACGTGTCTGTGGTGGAGGGGACCAAAGGCCAGCAGTCTGGGAAGATTCCTTTAAATGGGTTCCAGACATGAGTTCTGGGATTTCAGAGGGTGGCTAGGGGCAGCCCCATTCAGCTAGGGAGCCGAGGGAGCTTTCATGGAGCAGGTAGGCTTGAAGTGGACCTTGCAGAATGAGAGAGATACCCAGGTAGAGAAGGGGAAGGGAAGGCAGAGCCATAGGGACTGAACAGCAGAAGAGCCTGGAGGCAGAGTGTGGTGAGTCAGGGAGTAGCTGGTTCCATGAAAAGGTAGATGGGGGCTGTGGGCAACAGGCGCATTGTGGAGAGCCTTGAAGGCTGGTATCAGGAACTTGTAATCAACTTACTGGAAAAGTGAATTCGGTGCTTAGGTCTGTTTGATGCCGCTGCAACACTCATTTCTTTAAAAAAAAACTGAAGCAACCGCCTCCCGCCCCCAACCAAACAATACAGCTGTCCCGTCCTGAAAATAGTACAGGAGTGCTGAAGAGAAGAAAGGGTAACGTGGAACCCTCCACCCTGCCAAGAGCCAGTCCTCCTGTCCCATGCAGACTTTCACAGAAGTACAGTCATGCTGTATGATCCATGTGCACTTGTCTTCCTTTGGTACACATTATTTTATGAGTCCCCTGTTTGCTCCATTTGATACCCACTTTAAATAGCCTAGGGAGGTATAAAAGGACCCTGGGGTACAATACAGCATTTCTGAAATATGAACAATTTCCAGCTTAGTGGTTTGAGTCTGGGTTCTCCAAAAGTTTCTCTAGTTCATACTTGCCAGAGGTTGGAGAGCCCTTTGGGCTGGCTCCTCCATTTCACTCAACCACGTGCTCCTATATACCAGGGAAAGTGAGCTTGTGTTACTGTGCCCAGGTTCCTGGATGGCCACTGGGGTGACAAAGGCCATGGAGCAGGACGGGGATTTATGGCAGTGCTCTGGGATGACCTCTTGCATCTGCCAGGCACCGGGCTTGGTCTGTTAGGGGCCCCAGGTCAATCCTCTAAATAAAAGTCAATATGCTGAAGGACCAAGGTACTGAAATATCAGTTTATCAAAATTTGGCTTCTGTTCACTATTAGTGACATTTATGGGCATTTGGTGTTTTCTTTTTTCTTTTTTTTAAGATTTTATTTATTTATTTATTTATTTATTTATTTATTTATTTATTTATTTATTTTTAAGATTTTATTTATTTATTTGAGAGAAAGACTGAGATAGAGCATGAGAGGAGGGAGGGTCAGAGGGAAAAGCAGACTCCCTGCTGAGCAGGGAGCCCGATGTGGGACTCGATCCCGGGACTCCAGGATCATGACCTGAGCCGAAGGCAGTCGCTTAACCAACTGAGCCACCCAGGCGCCCAAGATTTTATTTATTTGAGAGAGTGAGAGCAGAGAGGGAGAAGGAGACTCCCCACTGAACAGAGAGCCCGACATGGGACTTGATCCCAGGACCCCAAGATCATGACCTGAGCTGAAGTCAGACACTTAACTGACTGAGCCACGCGGGCGCCCCGTGGGCATTTGGTTCTTGCCACGGCTGCTCATTTGGTGGTTGTGTTTTGGTATTTGGTGGTTTGACAGGCTTTCATGTATTGTGAATTTTGGATGTCTTGTGTGTTGCAAAAAGATTTTATAGATGGATTTTCAGTCCAGTCTCTTGATTTTCCTGACTCTATATATGCCCAAATTTGCTTAGTGAGACCTGAGAGGGACTGCATTTCTGGGAGTGTGTGGAGAGGAGAGATTTGGGGGTGTTCTCACCCAGGGCTTGCATGTACCCATTCCATATCCACAACAAGAAAAACTGCTTTTTTTTTTTTTTAAGATTTTATTTATTTATTTGAGAGAGAGAGAGAATGAGAGACAGAGAGCATGAGAGGGAGGAGGGTCAGAGGGAGAAGCAGACTCCCTGCCAAGCAGGGAGTCCGATGCGGGACTCGATCCCGGGACTCCAGGATCATGACCTGAGCTGAAGGCAGTCGCTTAACCAACTGAGCCACCCAGGCGCCCAAGAAAAACTGCTTTTAAGGAAAGTCTATCCCTGGGATGTAAGGCCCCTAACAAGAAGAGCTGCAAGAACCTGACTTTCATTGAGCTGGACCTCTCCCCCTCCTTCTTTCCATCCACCTGCAGGAGGGCCAGCCTGGGAGTCTGCCTTTGGAGACCAGTAAGAGCTGGAGGAAGGGCCTTACCTACCCCATCCCTGCCTATGGCCTGGGCCCCGCCAGCCTATTGGGTATAGGAACTGTTCTGTGGTTCCTGAATGCCTTTGCTCTGTGTCTGGGTCTGTAAAACCGCTTGGAGCTCCCAAGAATGCACCACACTCCCCTTGCAAAGTCACCCTTCATTTGTAGAATTTTTTTTTTTTTTTTTTTTTTTACTGAAGGTACCTGGTTCCCTTAAGCTCAGGGCTTCTCAGAGGGCCCAGGGTCTGAGCTAGTGGAGGGGAACACAGCCCTTGCTGGGGGACTGTAAAGCCTGAGCGCTTCCAGGACAGCTGCCGGCCCACCCCCCCCCCCCCCCAACCCCCGCGCTTCCCCCCCCCCCCCCACTGTTCCATCCAGTGAAGGCGAGTGGGAGGCTTTGCAGAAGAGATGATAGCCTGGCTTTGGGGGAGCTCCGCAGACATTCTCTGGCCCTCAGGTGGGGGCAGCAAGCAGAGGGCATTTGCTGCAGGCCTGCTCTGTGCTAGGTCTTGTGTACTGGTTCTTCACAGATACTGTCTCTTCAAACGATCAACCAAGCCCAGTGTGCAGCCCTTTCTCCCCCCTTGGCAGAGAGAATAAATGACCTTTCTAAAGTCACCCAGCTTTTGGGCAGACGTGGGCTGCGAGCTCACATCTCAATTCCAAGGCCCATGCACTTGGCTTCATACTGCTCCCACCCCCCTCCCCACCACCTGATGCTCGAGCAGGAGCCTCCATGATGTCAGGGGGACGAGGACTGCCTTGTCTCCAAAGTTGTCCCCTGCCTATAAGGTACCTGTGATTTTGCTGTTAGACTGTACCTTTCTGGGCAAAGACATGGCCTCTTCTGGCGATGATGTCAGCGCAAAGCATTGGAGGGTCATACACTGCCCTGCATCCATTTTTGTACCATCTGTAGAGAAAGCATTCTGATCCGCCTTTGGGGGATAGAGGAACTGAGGCCCAGAGCAGAGAAAGAACAGCTTCTGCTCAGGAGCGGAATGTTTGCCTGATGCCTAGCACACTACCTGGCATGTCAGTATTCTTGGGATGGTCCTTCTGTGGGATGGAGGCTGACTAAGGCCCGTACTTGCCTGTTGTAGCTGCCTCCCTCAGCCTGCTCTGATTTCAGTGGCAGCTGTGTTGGGCAGTTCCAACTCATCTGCCCCCACTGTGCCTCAACCTGCCTCAAGTGTTCCACGCATCCTGTTGCTTTCTCCCCCAGAGCCTTCTCAAGCCTATAGGAGCTCCTGTTGCCTTTATACCAGGACATCTTGGAAACATGGAAGAGTCAGTGGCCATTTAATGCATCTGGAGGCAAAGCCCAGCCAATGGGGAGTAGGAGTTGGTGGACCAATACTTGGCTCTGCCTTTCAAGGGGATGGTTCTGGGGGGCACTGTCCACGTTTTCAGAGATGCTGGCAGAACGGAGCCCCCATTGCCTGGATCTGTGATTTTTTTTTCCACTTTTTTTTTTTTATTTATTTGAGAGAGAGAGAACGAGAGACAGAGAGCATGAGAGGGAGGAGGGTCAGAGGGAGAAGCAGACTCCCTGCCGAGCAGGGAGCCCGATGTGGGACTCGATCCTGGGACTCCAGGATCATGACCTGAGCCGAAGGCAGTCGCTTAACCAACTGAGCCACCCAGGCGCCCCTGGATCTGTGATCTTGATAACCCACCTTACAGTGACCTTTCTTCTCTAGACTCACTCCTGCTCCCTTACTTTTGCTTCCTGGGACTACTTCTAAATAAGCCACTCACACCTATGTCCCCATGTCAGGCTCTGTGAGGGTTAAACCTAAACTAAGTACCCCCACTGCCAACCCTGCCCCACTTTTCAGGGCCATGGGAATCTTCTGGGACCAGGGAATTACAATATGTAGAGTGCCTGGAAGCCACCCAGGTCTGCTTGTGTTATAGCAGAAACTGAGGCCCAGCCCTTCAGACCTGTGGTGTGGTCTCATGAAGGGCTATGTAACTAAGCCCAGGCAACCAGGAACAGACGTTGTCTGTGGCTTCAGGAATGCTCTTTCACTCCGAAATACCTTTGTGTACTGTCCCTGAAGATCCACTGTTAGTTGTTCACACCTTTGGTATGTAGTTAAGTGCTCATCAAATGATGAGGCGTGGCAGCTCCATAATGGATCTGTCATGGGTGTCCACTGCTAAATGCAGATCATCCTAGACAGGGGTGTGTTAGGGGCTCAGCCAGAAGGGCCAGAGGGAATGGGACATGGGAGGAAACGGACATGGACATGAACATGGGAAACAGAAATGGGAAAGGGATGGGCCATGGAGAGGAAAGCTGCAGGGTGTGGTGTGCTGTGAGAAGAAAAGGAAGGCCAGCTGGGAATGATGGAGTGAGTGAGCTTGTGTGAGGGTGAGCATGTGTGAGCAAGCATGTGCCAGTGTTTATGGGTGTGCTTTGAGTGTGAGCATGTGCGAGTGTGAGTGTGTGGGTTGTGAGTGTGTACAAGTGTGAGGATCTTTGTGTGTGAGTGTGAGAGTGAGTGCACAAGTATATGTGGGTTGTTGTGAGTGTGTATGAATGTGAGGGTCTATGTGTGGGTGTCTGGGTGTGTTGTGAGTGTGTGAGTGAGTGTGTGAGTGTGAGGGAGAGAACACACATATTCCCCAAAATGGTCTAGCCATGGCCCTGGGAAGCAGCAAGGTAGAATGAGGGCATTGGGAGTTTGGGGGAGGAGTTGGTTCCCACACAAGTAGTGGGAGAGTGGGTGGCAGATGTTTGGGGCTTCTAGAAACTCTGAAAGCACCAAAGGCACCAGTACCTGTAGCAGAACTCTCTGGGAGAGTACAGTGGGGGGTCGAGGTGGGAGGGAGAGACCTGGTGTAAGCATCCTACTCCTGACAGGAATGCCCATCGCCTGGTCCATTGCCCAAAGTCCTGGAGCTCCAGTAGTGGCCAAGGGAGCACCCCCCCACCCCGAACTCAGCAAGACTCCAGATGACTCCAGCGGGACTCCAGGGCTCAGAGTGCTGCTGACTAGGCTCTCAAGGTTGCTGTATACGAAAAGCCACTTTATCCAGCTCTGCTGGTCTCTCCTTCCTCCTCCTCTTTCCTCATCTACCAGTTCCCTCCTTTTCTGGTCATAGCTGATGTAGTCCTCAGTGTCCTCCATTCTGGGGCCAGAAGCCAGGGCTTCTCTGTCTTGAAATTCACAAGGTCAAGTGCACAGTGGGCCCTTAGTGAGAGGATGGTCGACCAGTGGGCCCGATTGTTTTGTTCCTGCAGTGGAACATCAGCTGGCTCTCTGTGCTGTGACTGAGTGTCAACCTCCATCACAACCTATGTGTGCTAACCTCAGGTCAACACTCAACAGGTATGTATGTATTATTTCCAATCTCTGCCAGATCTCATCCACAACAGAAAATGAAAAGGGGCTTTGATGGATCTAGGGAAGCATTTGCACTTGATTAAGCAGCATCTGTAATTTCTGGCACCATAGACAAAATTCCAAGAGTTTCTTCCAAGAGGCAGATGGAGGACGGCATCTTGAGGGACTGACTGATGAGCTAAAGCCATCATAATGGCCCAGTTTTGTGGGAGTATGACACCCAGGGCTTTGATAGGTAGTCCACACTCCATATATTCTGTCCCAGTTTTATATATTGGTCAGACCCCGTACCCAGATTTTGAGTCTTAGAGATGTGATCCACATGCCTTTGAAGTCTAATCATAGCAACAGTGACTCAGGCCTCACTTCCAAAGAGTCCCTGGTAAGGCAAGTGGAGTCCTCCGTCTTTAGGCAGTGCTATTCTGGTGGGTCCTCTCATTCTCTCACCCAGGTCCACCCTGTATAATCCCTGTCACTTTTTCCATTTGGAGACAAGATTGGATGGGCAGGATTGGGTGTTGCCTAAATCTCTTGGACACTACTCCCATCGTATGCCATGACATGGTAACCCTGCTCAACCTCATGGACTCCTGGAGATCAGAACTGCTGGCAGTTCTACACTGGATGGGAAGGCTCCCACTGGACGGACACTGTTGATAAGAAACATAGAGCTACCAATGGATTTTCACTACTGAGCAGGGACATAGAGCTACCAGTGGATGGATACTATTGACCAGGGACATAGAGCTACCAATGGGCAGATACCACTGATCAGGGACATAGAGATACCAACAGATAGACACTGTTGAACAGGGATTGCAATGGTTGAATGCTTCTGGTGGTCAGGAGCATTTTCTCATCAGGGTCACCCAAATAGGGAGCTCCTTCCTGGGAAATTAGGAAAGCTGTCATGCCCCTCACCTTGAAAATTTCAGTTTTGTCCGGCAGTCATGACATCCACATATGTGGGCCTGTCATATGATGGCATCAGAGAAGGGGGTAGAGAGAGCAGCTTCACACTGAGACGGACTTGGGCATAAATCCTGGCTCTACCTCTTTAGCTGTGTGACCTCTCTGAGCCTCTGTTTCCTCATCTGTAAATTTGGCACAATGACAGTTATAGCTAGCTCCTAGTGCTATGGTGAGGATTACATGAAATACTGGTAAAGTGCACGACAATGACTGGCACACAGTAAACTCTGCATAAATGTTATCTTTCATCATTCATTCATTCATTCATTCAACACCGTCGCATCTATTTACACGTAAGGCTTCAGCATAAGGCCCCAGGCAGGCATAATCAATAAGCACCAGGACTAAATGATCACTTACCTGAATGCTCCCTCTGAGCATCAGTCACCCCCAACTCTGATACTCCCAGAGTGAACATCATCAGGTGCTGGACACTGTTTCCTGAGCACCCCCCACCTGTCACTCAGCCAAGCCCTTACCCTCGCCAGACCAGCCTCACTGAGGAGATCTTATATGCTCACTACAAATTAGAGCTGAAAAAGCAAACTGCATCAATCCTCGAATTATTATTTATAGCCATATGGTTACCCAATTTTATCTATTTTTGTTTGTAGAGACATTTTATATAAAAAAAAACTTAAAAGGTTCTCTGAACATTCTGCATATTTGATTTCCATGATTGAAGCCCTAGGGGTATTTTCCAAGAATATTTTATGTAAAAGAGACAAGTGATAACTGTTTATACTCAGCTGGTAACCATAGAGATGAAACTCCACCAGATCAAAGTATGAAGGTAATTAACTCCCTGCAAATTATAGTTGTTGAACTTATGCACAGAGACACATGACTTCGCTTATGGGCTAAGCAGCCAAGGAAAAATCTCTAGGGGGAGGAAAAGGATTAGCAAGTGTTCCTTTGCAAAGCTGTGTCCCTCTGTCCCCATCCAGAGGGAGGGCGTATGAGGAAACTTAGTTTCAGTCTAAAGGGTCAGCCTCTATAGCTCTCAAAATCAAATATCTTGATTCTTTTTCTCTCACTTCGCCATCCAAGTGGTGTCTTTTTTGGCCCTATTAGGCCAGACTTTACAGATGTGGGGAATGAAATGACCGGACAAGCTCAGTTGTGAAGTTGCTGAGGAGTGGTTGTCAGCCCCCTCTTGCTGGTAACCTCCATGTGCCAACCTGCCCCATTTTCTAAGAAGGACAGGGAATTTCCTCATTGGTGTCAACTGCTAAGCAAGCAGAGCTTTATGCCCCACTTTTATTTTATTTTATTTTTTTAAAGATTTTATTTATTTATTTGACAGAGAGCGAGAGCAGGAACACAAGCAGGGGGAGTGGGAGAGGGAGAAGCGGGCTTCCTGCCGAGCAGGGAGCCCGATGTGGGACTCGATCCCAGGACCCTGGGATCATGACCTGAGCTGAAGGCAGACGCTTAATGACTGAGCCACCCAGGCGCCCCTATGCCCCACTTTTAATTAGAATGACCCACCACAGTGTCCTCCCATAACACACCACGATTTTGAAAGAGTGCCTATCCAGTGGGCTCCCTGTCCCTCTCCTTCTGTTCTGTCCCTCTCCCAGCCTAATGGAAGCTGGAAAAGATGTGCTCACAGGGCAGCTTCTGGGAGACAGCGTAACAGTGTGCTCCCTATCAGTGCAGTGTACTGTAGGGGCTGGCGGTGCACTTGGCAGTGGGCTGAAATCTGCCTCTGTCACTGTGTAACCTATTGTGAATTGCTTAGCATCTCTATGACTCAGTCCTCTTTCAAAAAAAAAGCTAACAGTACGTCTGTCGTGAGGGGATAGTGCATATAAAAGCCCAGCACAGTGCGGGCCTGGGTGGCTCAGTTGGTTGGGCGACTGCCTTCGGCTCAGGTCATGATCCTGGAGTCCTGGGATCGAGTCCCGCATCGGGCTCCCTGCTCGGCAGGGAGTCTGCTTCTCCCTCTGACCCTCCTCCCTCTCATGCTCTCTGTCTCTCATTCTCTCTGCCTCAAATAAATAAATAAAATCTTTAAAAAAATAAAAAATAAAAAATAAAAACCCAGCACAGTGCCCTGTGCAACACGTCGGGGCTGACTTGGAGCAAGGGCAGATGTAAGGTAGGGAAGGAGGTCCTACAACTCTGTTGGGAGGGCTGGAGGAGCAGCTCACTGACAAGCCCCTGGAAGGATTCCCAGGACAGTTCAGAATGGACCCTCCAGGATGGGGCTGTTTACCTCTGCGCTGCCTCTGACACCAGAATTCAGAGCTCAGGACTCAGGCTTACAGCTGGGATCCAGGTGCCACGAAGCCAGAATGAAGAAATCACTGCTGCTGGTGCCACACACTTACCTCTTAATAACTGGGAGGCTTCGGGAGGAACCCTGGAATGTGCCTCCAAGAAACCCCACATCTCCGGGACCGCGCTTGCTGCTAGAAACAGCTGAAGGACATGGGACTTCTGCTTTCCAAGTCTGATGTGAGTGTATCTGACTGGTGGAACCTAGATCACATCCTGGACCCTAGCTGCAGGAGTCTGGGAAATGTGTTTAGCTTTCCAGCCTTCCAGTTAGAAAGAGAATGGAATGGGGTTGAGACAACGAATCCACAGAATCCAGCACAAAGTGCTCAGTAGTATTAATGCAAGTGCTCAAAATATTTGATATTATTACTACTATTGATATCATTATCATGATTTTCCTGGCCTTCTCAGGCATCCTGGCTTGGCCCCTAATGAACAGTGTTAATGTTCACCTTCCTCTTTGGGGGCCTCCCTTGCAGAGTGTTTTTCTGTGATGCAGTGTCTCATTTAATGGTGTCATCATGTTGTCCTCCACCGTATTGTCTGTGCCAGGAACTTGAACCACTCTGACTTACTCTTCTCTCTCACTGCCAACCTGCTTGCCCCAACCAGCCACCAAGCCTTATAAGGCACCTACATGTCATACCTGTCTCTTTACCCATTGCCACAGTCCTTTGTTAAGTCTTCGTTGCAGTCTCTGAGCTGGACAGTGTGACTGCCTTCTCTCTGGCCTCCTGGATTCTAAGCTTGCCTCCCAGGCCATTGTCTGCCTGACAGCCTGCACAGCTTTCTTAAACACAAATCTTTTCATCTTCTTGCCTGCTTTGAGCTGCTGAGTGGCTCCTTGGCCTCTAGGTGGCCATGCTCAGGGCCTGGACCCAGGGCATCTAATCTTAGGGCCTCCTGGCTTCCTCTGCCCCTGCCACACTTGGCTCAGCCTTCCAGCATCCCCCTGGCTGCCCAAACATACCATGCACTCCCTTGTACAAGCTTCTGTACTCTTTGTTCCCCCTGCCTGGAATGCCTTTCCTGCCTCTGCCCCTGGGATCTCTGGGTCATCCCTCAGGACTCTCTCAAGGATGCCTCCTGGTGACATCATCCCTGATCTCCTGTGCGTCCCCATTCCTACCCCTCTGCAGAGCTCCTCTTAACATCAAATATGTTGGCTCCACCACCATGAAAGAGGGTTCGTTAGTTGCGAAACCAGAACTTTCTCATCTTCATCCTCCATCCTCCTCTCCGCCAGGCTCTTGCTGACTCAGCCAGTCTGTCCCTTAAGAAACCTCTTCCTTGACCTTTGCTCCATCTGGCTGGCTTCTCTAGTTGTCCCTTGAGCAGTTCAGCAATGGCCTCAGGCACCATTCTCCTGGGTGCCAGGCTCGGGTAGGGCTGCCAGTGGTGTACCTCTAGGTAAAGTCAAAGTCTGTCCTCTGGGGATGTGCAGCCCCGGAGTGGGGGAGGACAAGTCCAAGTGACAATAAGAGGGAAAGGGGCAATGTCAGTCCCAAAGGCAAGGTGCCACAGGGCCACTGTAGGTGGATGAATGGGGAAGGCACGTGGAGGAGGGGACTTTGCAGGGCCTTCACAGAGCTGGTCCTTCTTGGTGGGAGACTCCCACTCTGTTCTTCCTGCTGGCCAGTGGCCTGCACCGAGTGCGGCCCCACCTTTCCGAACACTTCTACCTCCTGGTCTGGCATTTTCTCAATGGCTGACTCGTCAGCAGTGTTCCAGTTTCTCTGAATTACTTTTTTTTTTTTTTTAAAGATTTATTTATTTGAGAGCGAGAGAGAGTGCAAGGGGCAGGAGGGGCAGAGGGAAAGGGAGAGAGAGAATCCCAAGCAGGTTCCACGCCCAGCACAGAGGCCAATGCGGGGCTCCATCTCACGACGCTGAGATCATGGCCTGAGCCAAAATCGAGAGTTGGCCGCTCAACCAACTGAGTCACCCAGGCGCCCCTGGTTTCCCTAAGTTCTTCATGAAAGAACTGCTCCTTTGACATGCAGACCTCACAGACGAGTAAGTCTTCCTTCCAGTTTTGTTCTCAGCGACTTCATTGTCTGTGTACCCAGTGTGTGTGCAAAGTTTGGTGGTCTTGTGATACAGTGATGGCCACTGTCACTATGGTGCCAGGAAACACTGGATGCCCCACACCAGCTTTCAGTCTAACAGCAACCCAGGGAGGCAGTGCTGGTGTTCGTCCCCTTCTACCGTGGAGATGTCAGAGTGACAGCTAGTGAGTGACAGAAGCAGGACTGCCATCTCAGGACGGCTTGGCTCTGGAGTGTGAACTCCTGAGTGATGCACACGCACACACCACCTTCTTACGATGGCGCTCCTGCCGTGGAGACAGATGGTCAGGGGCAAATGCTGCTGGGAGGTAAGAAGGTGAAGGCTGACGTGGCCACAGGGAGCTGACGGTGACCTTGGCAAGAGCACTTCCGGGGCAGTTGCAGGGCTAGAACGAAACTGCCGTTGTTGTAGTGCAAGAGGGCAGCGAGGGTTGTAAGCAGCTCTCTGAGGTAACCTCGCTTTGGTGGGAGGAGAGAGGGCACCAGGTTGGGGGAAGGTGGAGAAATGGGTGGAAGGAGAGTTGTGTCTTCTTTGGTTTCTGGATGAGTGAGCAGGACCCAAGCATGTTTGGGGGAGGGAGGCACAGGGAAGGGGGAGAACTGGGAGACTGGCAAGAGGTGGGATGGATGGAAGAGACCAAGCCCTCAGCAGTGAGGAGAGAGGGACCCAGAGCCCATGGGTGGAACTAGCCTTGGGCTGGGAAAAGCCACAGAGATTTGGGGGCAGCAGGCCCTGAGGAGGCCAAGGTACCATGCGGTGCCTTCCCTGGTGGCAGGCATGAAGGGGTTGCCTGTCTAGGAGTTTCTGTCCTCACTCTTAGCATTTTCTCTTAGCACTTGTCACATACTATTTGCTTTATTCGTCTTTTTAATTGTTTGATTCCACCCAGTTGGCTGTAAGCTGCAAGGATAGGGACTGTTGTGTTCACTGCTATCTCGCCAGTGCCTAGGACAGTGAGTCACACATATTTGGGGTATTAAATCAGAAACTGCTGAATGGAAAATAGGATACCTTCTTCATCATGCGGGGATAAATCTGCAACTGGAAGGAAGGGGGTGTTGGTGTGAGGAGGTCTGAGAGAAGAGAGTGAGAAGAGCTGCTGTATGGAGTTTTGACGCAGAGGACTGTGGGAGGGTCACAGGCACCTTATGTGAGACCGCTTATCAGTGGGGCTCTGTGGCAGAGTCCAGGTCAGGGGTGGCTCAGACTTAGGGGCTTTCCAGGAAAGTGAAGTGCCCTGAGGGCTGGAGGCCTGGAGCCTGTGGTCAATAGGTGGGGTGTCTGAGTTGATGATCTGGAAGATAGAGCGAGTCTGGGGGATGACAGGGTGCAGGGTGTGGGTGTGGGTACCTGGACTGGGGTATGGGCGAGGGCCTCCGGTGAGAAGGAAGTCAGGACCGATGGCATCCCTAGAGGCTGAGGTCGCCCCAGATGGCCTGGGGGGAGGACAGTGGGCCTGCACACGGGTCTGCAGTGAGTGAGGGGGTGTGAAGGAGGTGGATGGCAGGTGACCACTGCAAGGAGAGGAGGACCAGCCCGCAAAGCCTCAGATGGACAGTAGCTTCAGGTGCGGGCAGAGGAGGGTGAGCTGGAAGCAGCCCTGGGGAGTGAAGACAGCCTGGAGTCACTTGCCAGTGCAGAAGGAAGGAGTAGCCTCCATGCAAGCTGGCCATGGGGAAGCGGTGCCCTCAGGGGAAAGCTGGCTGCAGATAGGGCCTGGGCCAGGGAGAGGGAGAAGATGTGGTGGAGTTGCAGTAACCATTACTATTAATTTAGCTCGTAGAACCATGGTTGCAAAGGGACCGTGAATTTGGGAAGGATCCTTCTTGCACAGGGATGGCCAGGAGGCTTCCACCTGGATGGTCATGCTTGCTTCTCATTTTGGGGACCATTATCTGATTATATGGCTGTGCACATCCTTCCTGGGCTTTCTGACTGATTGGATTCCTAGGCCTAATGGCTACTGGTGGTGTCCCCCTTCCCACTAGATTCTGGTGGGGTGCCTTTGGGGATTTGCGGTAATCAAGCCACTTACTGCTCTCCTTTCTTCTTCTTCACCAAGCACAGACAGGGTTTCTATCGTGCTGTGCCCGGATCTGCAGGTACTCTTGTCACTTTTCACGCATGAGGGTCCAGAACAGCTGGAGGCAGGATGGGCTGCTGGGGAAATTGAGGCTGGAGGACACATCCAATATTGCCAGTATTAATGGTGCTCTTGCCGCTCTAGTCGTAGAGGGCACAGGCCAGCGCGATAGGTTGCTTATCACCCCTTCCCCCCCAAATTTTGTCCAGAAAATATTCCTTGTTGCCACTTTGGGCTAACTCTGTGCAAGGAGCTAGAAGTCAGAGGGCACAGCCTCAGTCCTGGCCTCCAGCACTCACAGGCTTGCCCAGGATGGGGCTGCCTCTCCAGGCAACTTTGGGGAGGTCAGTACATGGCAGTGACTTTGGGAAGAGGAGTTTATTCCTGTCTGTCCGTGCCATAACGTATCTAAGAAAGAATCCGCTTGTATGTCTGCATACTCCCTTCTACCTTGGCCAACCCCCTCCGGGCTCAATATATCACTCAGCGCTTGTGCTGTGTGAGAGTTGTCAAGGCTCCATCTGCTGGCCTCATTATAGCTTCTCATGCTAGGAACTGTGTCTTTGGGTGTGATCTTTGACTGATTAAAAGTAGGTTAAAATAATAAGGTAGATGAGGCATTTCCAGGGCCTTTACGCTCTGGTGCCTAGTTGGTGATGGCCAGAACATTCCAGGTGGAACAGCTTAGGGGAGTAGATGAGTCACATGGCCTCCTTCTCCATGTGGGCAAGGTCGCCATTCTTGCCTTCTCTGCTGCGCAGTGTTCAAGCCCTGAGGATGTCGGTTTGTCGATCTGAGGGTCTTCAGCTTAGGGACAGTGGTGCCAGGGTCCTCTGAGGAGGTGTACCTGGCACCCAACTGCACCCCCCCAGGTGGAGTGGCTGGGTTGGGAAGGAGCACCTCTTCTCTTCTCTTCTTCCCACAATGACTATCTGTGAAAAGTCATGCGCAAATGCTATCTCCCTGACCAACCTTCCGCTGGCTCCTCCCCCTTTGTAGCCCCTACTTCTGTGCTCCTTGCCTGCAATCCTTGCCTGGAATGTCTTCCCCTGCAGGGACTGTGTGTTCAGTGTCATATCCCAGGACCAAACACCGTGCCTGGCGCATGGTAGGCACTCAAGTGTCTATTGACTGGCTGACTGACTGGATGAATGAACAGTTATCCCTCCCCCGGCCTCACAGAGTTGGTCACAGAAGCGGGAAGTCACAAACCCAACCACAGAAGAAGACGCCAGAGAGCAAAGGGCTGGCACTGGGGAGGGAGTGACCTCGGGAAGTTCTGACCACTGGCTAGGGCCACCCATCCTGGGGTGGGTAAGTCATTTATGGCCTTAGACACCAAGGTCTCCATCTGTAATTACAACGTCTGGCTGCTTAGTATCCTTGCAGGGCTCTGGGGGGGACCTTATAAGAACTCTGCATGGTGTTTTATGTCCATGTGAAAGGCTTTCACTGCTGAGGGCTGCCTCCTCCCCCGGGCACCTCCTGCTGCCGTGCCTGGGGAGTCTGGCTTTTCCTCAATTTCCACCTTGCTGGGCATGCCTGGGAACCTTCCAGGGACAAGTTCTTCTATTCTTGAGCTGGTCATGTGTGTTTGAAGTGTTTGTCTTTACCTTGTCTATACTCTTAGGAGAAAGTGTGGTTCTTCTTCCCTTCTTGACCCGAACCCAGGGGTTAAACAGTCTTTGAAGAAGCTGCCCTCTCTCCCCAAGCTCTTCATTTCCTTACAGCTCCCTCCAGTGGGCTCCCACCCTTTTGCTGCCTCTGTTGGGCCCTTGCCATCTCCCGCTGGACTGTGGGGACAGTGGGCTGCCCAGCTGGACTCGCCCCGGCTTCTGCCCTGCCCTATCCCTCACACGGCTGCCACAGTGAACGCCCAGCTGCGCCAGAGGAAGCTCCATTGTTGAATTCCTGGGGATGCCGTGTGTACAGGCTTTGACCTGAGCTTGAATCCAGCAGTGTGCTCACTTGCTCAGTGACCCCAGCTGGTTATGCAATACTTCTGGGCCTTGGTTTCTTCTTTTTGTAAATCTGGGTTAACAACATCTACCCTCCGGGGTTTATTGTGAGGGGTGACTTAGTGTCAATCACCTTGCTCTGGGCCTGCCACTTGGCAGAGAGCAGAGGATTAGCGCTCCTCTCTAGCACATGGCAGGCACCAATCCGTAAACTGCCCGTCTCTTACTTTTTGTAGAGATCGTATACAAAGCTAGGGCCCACTGCCAACAAAGTGAGCTTCTAACGGCAAGAATCATCTCTGATGGACAGAATTAGGGTTATTTATGCCTAGCTCCTTGTGTGCTAGTATGTGCAACTAAGAGGATCAGGAAGACTCAGTGGGGCTAAGCATTTCCCCCACAATTGTGTTCACTAATGTGCCTTCCATAAACCATTACAAAGGAAGGAACCGAGCCTTCCTTATCCCAGCTATCCTGAATTCTGGATGAGTGGGTTTTGATTTAGTGAGATTTTTGCTGTAGGTGTGTGGACTTCTGCAGACCTGGGGGTGGACACAGCTTTCAGATTCTCTCCCACGCCCCAGTTCCAGGAAGTCATTTATGTACAAGGGTTTGGCCGCTGGTATCTCTACTCCCTGGGGCTTTTGAATTATGGGGTTTAGGATTCAATTTTAGCTGCTAAATAGATTTTTTTTCCTGGTTGCAAAGGATTGCTCCTTCTCAGCTGGGCTTTGTAGCCTCGCATGAAGTTTTCTGAGTGAGAAACCATTCCACTCAGACGGGTAAGTTTTTCTGTCTCTCAATTGGCTGGTTACACAGAGTCACCCTGGCAGACAGGAGGCGACTGCTGTGGGGAGCAGACAGCTGGAGAAACTAAACCCGCAGAACCTGTGGGAACGTGCCTGGGCACGACGGTTTCCTGGGTCAGACGTCCACTGACCAAGTCAAATAGGCTCACAGGGAAACCAGAAAAGACCCCCTATCCTCGAGTTCAGGCCCAGATCCTGGCTTGGGACTGAGGCTGAGAAGTCCCCCTTTTTGCCCTTCTTGGGTATAGATTTAGCTGGTTAGCTCTGACCCCCCAAGACTCCTGAGACCATGCTGGAGGCCCCTTAGGAATTCCAGTTACCAGCGCCCTAAGCCTCCACCTGCACCCTCCAGCCCCACAGCTTCTATGGGATTTTCTTCTGCAGACACTTTTTGGAGGTTGAGGGTGAATGACTTCAGGCAGATGATTAGCCTAATTACGCTTAATGCCTCCTGCAATTACCATGCTGGCTTTGAGGAGTGTCCTGTTCCTCCCTTGTAGCCTGAGGGCTGAGTGGAAATACTGAAGAGGCAGGTCTGCCTCCCAGCACGCCTGGCCCTGCCTCCAGATTGCCCCTTCCTGGAGCTGGGGGCGGGGGGGGGGGGGGGAGTGTCTTTGGGGGGCATACCAGCTCAAAGTCTTGGGGAGCCTTATCACTGGCATCGCTGGCAGGCTGGGTGGTGACAGCCATTTTCCTGCATACCTCACACAGGAACCAAGGACAGGGGCTTTGGAAACAGGCATTCCAGCCCCAGGGGCAGGACCAAGCTCCTCAGAGTGCTTTCCTTTCAAGGAATAGGTTGATTCCTTTAGAAATCAGATGCTAATGACTCTCTGGGGTGCTGGAAGAGGCCTTCAAAGACCCAGTAGTACTCTCTGACTGTGGTGGTGGCCGGTGGCCAGGCACACTGGTCAGGTCTCCTGAGCCGTGAAGTAGAAAAGGGAAGTGGAGGGTGACCAGGTCTCTAACCTCCCTTCAATTCTTGTTGCTTGAGGGTTCCTGTGTCACAGACTCAGACCTGATTGGCGGTCCCCTGCCCCCTTCCAGGGCTCCACCTTGACAGAGAGACAAATGCACACAGGGGAAAGCAGAGAATGAGGAAAATGAGCTAAGAAGTAGTAGGAAGGGCCATGACTTAGTGAGTCCCTGCTAGATGCTAAGTTCTTTGGCATGCATTATCTCATCTGATCCTCACGGTGGTGTGTGTGGTGCCTGCCATTATGATGCCTGATACACAGATGAGCAAACGAGGTTCAGAGGGCGGAAGAAACTTGCCCAAAGTCCCACAGCTAGGAAATGGCAGGGCCGGGAGTCAGTCCTAGCTTGTCTGACTCCAGAGTCTGTCCTTCCCATCCCAGTGAATGAGTGATATCCATATAGATCAAGGTATGTTAAAAAAATAAATAAATAAAGCATGTTAAAAAACAAAAGCCAAAAACCAGCCTTGTACTCTACCCAGCCCTGGGCCAGCTTGGGCCAGGTACTTCAGGTTCATCTAGCTGTCTCCTTAAGTCTCTTCAACATCCTGTCAGGCAGGTGAAAGTGCCCCGTGTTAGTGATAGAAAGTGAAGCTCAGGTGAATGAGGCAGCCTGCTGGAGCTCGAACAAGAGAAGCAGCCGTTCCCTGGGTACTGGGGTCCGGCCTGGGGGGTGGGGGCAGGGGTCAATGAGCTAATGCTCTTACAACGGGTGTTTCTTTGGCAGCGTTTCCCCCACTTTGCTATATATAGCTTGTAGTCAACTGTTGAGGCAACTGATAGCCAGGATCCTCTTCCTAGAGTCAACAAATTCAGAGGCTGGAAGGACCTTGGCCGGAAGGGACTTTGAGGTCTTAAACGTGGCATTGCTCCAATCACAAGGGACCCAACTGGAATATTCTGGAGTCATAAAAAGTCAGGTTTCCAAAGGCTGCAGAGACAGTGCAGCATGGTGGTTGAGGGGACACAGCCTTTGGAGTTACACAGCCAGGTATGAACTCCAGCTCTGCTACTTGCCTGCTCTGTGTCCCCATCTGCAAATAGGAATGATAATAATACTCACCTCATAGGCCTGCTGTGAGGATTAATGCTCGTGAGGCTCTTAGAATAGTTTCTGGTGCAGAGTAAAGACTATGTGGGTGTTCGTGAAATATAAACATTGAACGCCATTGGAAAATGCTTTTAAGTAATTTTAGGTGAGAACCGTGGGATGCAAAAATTATGTACATTATGCTTCTAACTATATATATAATATATATTATATATATACACACACACCATGCATACATATATGCATTTATAGAAATGTTAATAATGATTGTCTCTATGTTATGGAAATTTGGATGGTTTTTATTTTCTTATTTATAACATTCTGTATTCTCTCTCTTTTGTGCAATGAGCATGAATTGCTTTATAATTTTAAAAAATCCTATTGAAGAATATAAAACAAAGACTGTTCTTTCATGCCAGGATCCAGCCCTCCCAGCCCTCACTCCCTTTACAAGATGGGTTCTAAATGATGAGGATTGTGTGCCTTTGAAAGGTTGGGGCTTCTTGATTGGAAACATCTGAGGCTTCCTATCTAGATCTGAGTGTGAGGATCTGGTTAGGAGGGTTTGGGAATTGCCTGGTTGGTAGCCTTCTTCTGGCTAGCATGTCCAGTGAGAAACACTAGGCAGGGCCCACCTGTTCCTGGGTCTCTCTTCTGAATGGCCCGTCTCCTGCAGAGATGCTGCAGGTACATGGAGACAGTGGATACTTTGAGTTTGACCATCCTGAAACACACATCTTTGAAAGTGGCAGTGAACTTGCACTTGAAAATTTGTCTTAAGTTTGGTGCCGATGGAAAGTCTCGGGCTGAGCGAGACTATTCTGTGTGGTCTCGACTGCTCCTTGGGAATGCTGATTTTACCACAGCACCAGAAATGAACTGAGAAAAATCTGTGTTGCGACAGAAGGTGCAAGTCTGGGGAGGTGGACACCTGGCTTAGGGTGGTGTTGTCAAAGAGAAGGTGGCTGTTTGAAGCCAGCATTTCACAAATTACCATATTATTTTCAGATTTCAGATTTAGTTCAAGAAACATGTACTGAGTACCTAAAATGTGCTAGGTTCTCTCCTAAGCAGTGCCACTGCAGAGAGCTGTGAGAACAACTTCAGCCCTAAGGGAGAGGGAAAAAAATCTGGCCTTTTAGCAAGGGTAGACTGGCCCAAACACCTTTACACTGCAATTGTATTGACATGCAGTTAAGTCAGGCCCAGACCCGTGTCTGGACCGAAACCTGGTTGTTTGCGCTGGCTCATACTCTACCAGCCCTCCATTTTTCTTCCACATAAAATGTTCACACTTCCAGTTCTGAGGGTGGTGGTCTGAGGTATAGGTCATCTTGACAAAGCTGGGGAATATGTTAATTTGGGTTAAACTCGAAATTAACGTGAGGCCCTAGAAATGATGATATTTGCTAGGATCTAACTTCGTTTTTCAGTTTTTCTTTTAAAATGTTTAAGGGTTGCTTCGGTGGCTCAGTTGGTTAAGTGTCCAACTCTTGATTTCAGCTTGGATCAGGATCTCAGGGTTGTGAGATCGAACCCTGTGTTGGGCTCCACGTTCAGCATGGAGTCTGCTTGGGATTCTCTCCCTTTCTCTCACTCTCCTTCTCCCCCCTCTCCTTGAGTGCTCTCTCTATCAAATGAATAAATAAAATCTTTAAGGTATTTGAGAAACATTTATCTGCAGGCAGACCATATGTGATTTTTAACCCTCTAAATAGATGACACCGCTGTCCATGTGCAGAGCACTTCAGGGTCACCAGGTGGCCACTTGTACTCTATGGCAGGTTCTTTACATCCTCACCAGGCCTATGACCCAGCAGCAGTGTCAGGGTGGTTTAACAGATAAGAAGCCAAGGCTCGGAGAAGGTAGGTGGCTTGGCTGAGGGTCCCTGTCTAATGAGTGGCAGACCCTGAACTGCATGCCAGCCCTTTTTGACTCCCAGACACCCAGGGTTCCTCTGTCTTCCCAGGTACACAGGTCATGCTCTCTCCCAGGGCAAGTGAAACTTCACTGGGGTGTGTACTCAACACAAGATGGGTAAGGAAGTTCCTTAGAAGAAAACATCACCATCTGAGGTGCTTTGTTTCTGTGGTCTCTGAACAAACTTCCCCAACCCTAAAGGAGAGAATTTCCAGGCCTGGAGAAGCTGCCTCAATGTGTATTTAGTTTGCTTTTATAGTTCAAAGGAACAATAAAATGGATGAAATTACCACTGTGGCTCATGAGAGAGTGAATTAGAATTCCTTGCTGGTGAAGCCCATAATTCTTTTCAGTTCTCCATGTTTCCTGCCCCCAACCCTGACCATGTATCCTGCCTTGACCACTCCCACACTTGGCCTAGACCCCAGGACCTCTAAGTGTCCAACAAGTCAGCTAGTTCGCTTCTCCTTCTCTTGCCCTCTGGCTGCCTTCAAAGCTGCTACTTCTCAGAAGCTCAGGTTCTTGTGTTCACTATACTCACTGGTTTGGGTTAGGATGTTCTCCAATGCCTTTCCTTCCCTTCTTTTCTTGCACGATAGCACTTGAATTATCAGTGGGAAAAAAGTGGACGTCAAAGGTCAAACTTAACTGTGACCTACTTAATCACATTCTGATAGATCTGTAAATATAGCTGATCCCCCGTCAGAGGAGACCAACTCATTTCCAAGCAGGCATGCATATGTCCATGCATGTACCTATCTGTATATGCACTCCTTCATCCATGCACCCAGCCATCCTTCCATCCATCATCCACCCACTCGTGGACTTCATGAGCCCCTGCTCATGCCTGGCCCCATGTTAAGAGGTAGAGCATAATAGTGATGAAGATAGCCCTAATTCTCACGTCTGGGAGGAAAGACCCAGACCCCGACAACACTATGGAATGAGATCTGCTATGATCACAGAAGTATAGATTACATATTCTGTTATTACCTTTGGAAGAGGAATATACAAGCATCTCTGAGTGCATATGTTTCCCTGCTTCTATATGAAATAAGTTAAACCTGCTGGAAATTTTATTAGATAAAAAGAGCAATTTCTTTAGCTCAGGATTTCTTACTGAATAGTGACTTGTTAGTTCCTAGAGGAAGCTCATCTTGTGCCTTCAAAAAGGGCCCTTTTCTATTTTGATCATTATGTAAATCAGCGCTGGTGGACAGTGGAGAAAGGACATGGAATTGGTTTATTCACTGGACTGCAGTCAGGGAATTTGAGTTCTCGTCCCATCTCTGCCACTAACTTCTGTGGGATCTTGGCTATCTCTTTACCTTACCATGCCTCTATCTTTGTCTTTAATGTGGAGATTATACTTGTTTTTGTAGTTCACAAAAGTATTACGTGGATGTGAAATGCTTGGGAATAGTTTTATAAATGCCAGGCAGTAAAGGATGTGCAGCTGGAAGAGTCTGTTGGAAGATGGGCCAAGCTCAGAGATGTGTTCAGGGCCATTAGAAACAGCAGACTTGTTGCCATAGTTAGGATGAAATATGCCAGGTTTGCCTGGAACATTCGTGGTAATGCCTGAAGTCCTGGTGTGAGTATTAAGGGTACCCTTTTTATTTTTAAGACTGTCTTGGTTTGGAAGCTAAGTCTTATGGCCTCTTTATCTATAGAGGATGTAAATCAAGCAGAACATGAATGTCTGCCCAAGTGGCAAAGTTCTGCTGTTACCTTTTAGGTTCATCTGATGGTGGTCAGAGTCTGACTAGGACCAGCCATGAAGATCAGTGCTTGATTCAAGTCGGAGAGGAGCCAGCTGCTGTCTAGGGCAATAGGAGGAGAACTCTGTAGTTGGTCAGGAGGAGAACTCTGTAGTTGGTCAGGAATGTCTGCAAATGGGCCAGCTAGTGAGGCGGTTCCCAAAAAGCCCAGCCCATTTGAGGAAGAGCAGATTGAGGAAGAACGTGCCCCTTCTCCCCACTCTGACCTTGACTATGCGCTACAGGGCACGTGCTGAAGCATACAGGTCTGTAATGACTGGGGGTGCAGTAGGTGAGGGACCTGCTCCATGGTGGATAGCAAACTGATCGATGGAGGTGGTAGTAGGGGGGCTAGGTCAGAGGTGGAAGGGGCCCTCTCATCCCAAGGCTGGCCATGCAAGTGTGAGAGGAAATTCCTGGGTTCTCCCTGGGATCCCAAATCCCTGATAGCTGTCAAATGTGAGGAGGACAGTTTGTGTCCCTTGAGGGACTAGCTGCTTCCTGGGGTGGCCTGGGACACATTCTTAGATCTTAATTGGAGGAAGAAGTGTGAGGCATTTTGGCCCCTTATCTGTGGATAGCGGTAGAGTTAGGATCCTACTTGAAAACAAGGACTGGCATTTTGGAAGCTGAGATTCGATCAGTACAAATTGGCATTTTCTAGACATAGAAAAAGCATGGCTCTTGAATCACGATGTGTGAGTTGTAATTTTGGCTCTGTCCCTGACCCACTTTGTGGCCTCAGACAAGTTGTACTTCCTCTCCAAACCTGTTTTTCCATCAGTAAATTGGGGTTAGTTCTTATCCCCATGATCTCATACTGCCCCATCTATCCCTCGCTTGGGAAACAAAGGAGCTTTGTAAAGTCATAAGGTTATTTTATTTTCTTAACCCAGTATGCACGGAGCACCTGTCGTGGGCAGTGTGCTGGGTACCAGGAGAATGACAGTGATCGAGGTAGTCATGGTCTTGGCACCTCATGGAAAGGCTGTTTCATGGGAAGAGACACATGGTGAACCAATAAATAAATGGGCAAATGAAGTAGTTGAATACCCTGTTAACTGGTATGAAGAAAACATACAGGGTTCGGAGAGAAGAATACATCTGGGTAGGGGTGGCAGGTATTTCTTAGATAAGGTGACCCAAGAGGACACATCGCTGAGGGTGACCTTTAGGCTGAGACCTGAGTCTGAGGAAACTGCTGTGCCAAGTTGCAGAAATGTGTTCCAGGCAGAGGACACAAGGCAAGTCCTCTCACCACTCCTGCTCTGGTTTAGAGATTACCTTTCCTTCCAAGGGTTGGGGGGAGTCTGAGCCTGTTGGGTTAAGGATTAACTCCACCTCCAGGATAGATGATTAGATGGAAAAAGGAAGACGCAGAACAAGGTGTCTAACTATCATCTGTTTAAAAGGATGTGTATTTATTCATGTATGCTTGTACATTTGCAGAAATCTCTAGAAGGGTACACTAAAAATTGGTGGTTGTGCCTGAGAAGGGAGTCTGGGGGATTGGGGTAAAAGAGAGACTCACTTATAACTGCGTGTCTACTTGTATTGTTTAATTTTTGTTTTAACCACATGCATATATTACTTTTCAATGCAAAAACCCAGTTGTTCAAAATATGTATGCTTACTTAAAGGAAATGTTTGTAGGCCATTTGGCAACAAAAGTAAGACTGGCATATGAGGAGGGGTATGTGGGATCTTTGGTGCCAGAAAAACAAGCCAGGTGTGGGACTGAGGATGGGCCTGGGCCAGCTCCAGCCTGGAGAGCCCAGGAGAGGGGGGTGACCGACCCCAGGCATCCATTCCCACAGGCTCAGAACTTTTTCCGTGGCCTCTTTCTCACTGCATGTGACAGGGGTGCCTGTTTGCTTTTCTGACATTCCTACCTGAAGTGACTGTTTCTTTGAATCTGATAATTGCAGCCCCAGCTCTCACACGTGTGCTGCCTCTTACTGTAATCATTTGTGTGCACTTTCAATTCTCTTCCAGGATTATGTCCCCCCAGAATTGCTAGCATACATAGAACTTCGTGCAGTGTCAGTACTTGAGTAAGCGTGGAAGATATACATATATAAAACAAAATTCACTTGCCCAGGTAGATTATTTATTGTTTCTCTCCCATGCTCTTTCCAGGTAGGAAGGCTACTGATAACAATAACTTTCATCATGTGTTAGGATGAAATCTTCCAATAACTTCATAGGAAGCCTCTTGAATGATTGTAGAATGAGGTGTCTCAGTTAACTTAATTTTCTGTTTTACTGTCTGCTTTACTCCCGTTTTGTTACTGAAGTTCTTAAAGCATGTTTATGTTTACTTCCTTGCCTCTAGGGGTAATAATGCTCCCCCTACCTGGAGTCCTCTCTCCCTGGAGCAGGGCTGATAACCACTGAATACAGGGAGAAGTTTAAAAACAGCCAAAGTGGCTCAAGGTTTATCTGTAATAATACTCACTCTTACTCATAAATAAATTGCTTTCTCAGAGCTTATTCTCACTTTATATAATAGCTTTAAGAATTAGAGTTTTCTAACTTAGAAGTCTACTACAACGTATGTTTAAGAGGAATAGTTAGAGACACATGCCTTGACATCAGGAGGAAATGACAACTTAATAGCACAGAAAAGAAACATAAAAAGCAGAGCCCTGACTTCAAGAAACATGGTGTCAGGAGACGTATTCTTGTAGAGGCAAGAATGTTTGTGTGCCCCAAAACGTTGCAGTAGTGGATATGCAATCAGTGATTCTGAATCGTCAAGGAAAATTATGCTCTGAATCTTTCATTTAAAGAATGGGGCACCTGAGTGGCTTAGTCATTAAGCGTCTGCCTTGGGCTCAGGTCATGATCCCAGCATCCTGGGATCGAGCCCCGCATCGGGCTCCCTGCTCAGCGGAGAGCCTGCTTCTCCCTCTCCCACTCCCCCTGCTTGTGTTCCGTCTCTCGCTCTCTCTCTCTCTGTGTCAAATAAATAAAATCTTAAATAAACTGTTTACCATGTATATGTATTCCCCATTCAAAAAAATTAATAGATCTATAATATAAATTACTTTCAAAATAGGGGAATTAAGTCAAGAACTGTATTTTAAAAAAATAAAAATAAAGAAGACAGAAGTCAATAAATTTTAGAAAGATTTTTGTCAGAAATAATTAACATTTAAAAATCCTGTGATGCAAAGAACGTTTAATAGGATAAAGAATATTTGTCTAAGCCAACATTCAACTTTGTAGAAAATAGCAAACAGTAGAGACTTCCCATTAAAACCAGCAATATGATAAGAATGTTCCCTCCCACCTGACATTTAGTATGACTATGCAATAAGCCATGAAACCAGAAAACAAAAGGTATAGCTATTGAAAAGAAGAAACAAAGTGATCATTATTTTAAAATTGTGTAATTACCTTCCAAGAAAACTTAAGAGCACTAATAGAAGTATTATTAGCATTAATAAGAGTTCAGTAAGATGGCCAGGCTGAATAGATACTTTTTTTTTTTAAGATTTTATTTATTTGAGAGAGAGAGAGCACAAGAGGGGGGAGCGGGAGAGGGAGAAGCAGACTCCCTGCCGAGCAGGGAGCCCGATGCGGGACTCGATCCCAGGACTCCAGGATCATGACCTGAGCCAAAGGCAGTCGCTTAACTGACTGAGCCACCCAGGCACCCTGAATAGATACTTTATAGTAGTTTTCCCAAGTATTAACAATAGCTAGCTGGAAATGTTTTTAGTGCAAAAGATCTTATTTTAATTTTATAAGCATATAAAATATCTAGGAATGAGTAAGCAATATGTTGACCCTCAGAACACTACTCAGAGTAATAATTAAAGATGAATCAATGGAGAAGTGTACCATGTTCATGAACTGGAGGACTTGATCCTTTGGAGGTATGTGAGACACCGCTTCATGAAGACTACACGGAGCAGCTTACAGTTAAATTACCCTGATCCAAGTGCTAGCTTTACTACTTACCAAATGTGAAGTCCTGGTCAAATTGCTAAATATTTCTGGGCCTAGGTTTTCTCATCTCTAAGATGGTGACAATAATAATAATTGCCTCATAAGATTGTTGTGAGTTGTTATGGGGCAAGAGTGTAGAGTAGTGCCTGCTACATAGGAATGGCTCAATAAATAGGAGCTATTATTTTTATACTAATTCCCCTAAATGAACGTTGCAGTTTATGGGAATATCAAACAAAAATCTAAAAGATGTTAGACCCAAGTGGATATTGGAATGTAATTTGTTGTTTAGGACTTCACAACAATTGGTAAGGAAGGGTTATTCCATAAATAAGCTGGGGAAATTCACCCATTACCAAAAAATTTAGCCTCTCACTCTGTATCAGTGTTTTTCAGAGTGTGGCCGCAGCCATCAGATTCCTTGGAGCCCTCTTAAAAGGCCGATTTTTTTTAGAGCATGGGGGAGGGGCAGAGGGAAAGGGTGAGAGAGAGCCTCAAGCAGCTGAACTCAAAGGTCAGACACAACCGATTGAGCCACCCAGGCATCCCTTGAAATGCAAATTTTTAAGGTTTACACTGAGCTTCACATTAAAATGTGGGAACTGCTGTCCTATGCCACACATCAGAATACATTCCAGACGAATTACTGGGATAAATGTCAACATCGCCATCTAAAACCAGAAGACAGGGATAAGGAAATATTTACATTATCTTATGTATTTTCAATATAAGATCTTTTACAGTTCAGTAAGAAAAATAGGAGTGTGCAAGAGTAAAAAGGGCAAAGGATGTGAATAACCAAACCACACAAAAAAAGGGAAAAGGCCAATAAGCATATGGAAAACTGCCAAACTTCACTAACATTCAAAAAATGCACATTAAAACAACATAATTTTTCATATTTCAGGAGAGGAAGTATTTTAAAAATGATAAGATCCAGTGATGCTAAGGATACAGTGAAATGGGCATTTTGATATTCAGGTGAGGGTGGGGATGCTAAAGCAGCTTTCTGAAATGCTTTGTATGAAAAGTTTGAAAAATATCTATACCTAGGGGCCAAGCTATTCATTTTCCATGAATTTATCTTGGGGGAGAATCAGAGATTCATATACAGACTTATGTATGCAGGTATCTATCAAAGCATTATTTTAATAGAAAAAATTGGAAACAGCTGAAATGTCCAACAATATGGTAACAGTTAACTCAGTCATGGCTCATCCATGAGACGAATACTCTGTGGTCATTAGAAATCATGTTTTTGAAGAATCCTGTCATTAAATTACCTGAGAAAATGCTTACAATGTATTAAGTGAAGACATCAGGATACAAGCTATATAGAGCATGATTCTTTTTTTTTAATTAAAAATAATCACAGACCTAGATAAAAGATGGAAAGAAGGAAAGAAAATATACCAGCATTTTACTGGTGCTTACATCTGGGTGGTTGGATTTGAGCAATTTTTAATGTTCTTTATACTTTTCAGATTTTCCAGTTTTGTGCAATGCACCCGTTTGTAAATGTTAGAAAAATATTAGTTGAAACATAATCAAACAGATGAGACTGGCTGAGAGATTTTGAAAGTGAGTTATATTTTAAAAAGGTAGTAATGAGAAGACGGTGGTCCTGGATTTAATAGAATGAATCAAGGAAGGAGAACGGATACATCAGAATCTGATTGTTTTGGAGGGGCAGTGCAGCATGAGGGTGGACAGTCGGGCTGGGGGCAGAGTGTGTGGGGCCCTGCAGGGTGCCACAGCTTCTCAGAGAGGCTGAAGCCCCTCTGAGTAACCCCCATCCTGCAGACTACCCTGATCAGGCACAAACAAAGCCCGCACCCCCGAGGACTCATTGCAGTATAGCAGGTGCATCCAAACATGCCACTCAGGCAAAGACCTATGGTGTGTGGCCAGTTCTCTCTTCTTATTGGATTTTTTGAAGAAGATTTTTACTTATTTTAAAGAGAGAGAGAGAGAGCACAGGAGCAGGGGAGGGGCTGAGGGAGAGGGAGAGAGAGAGAATCTCAAGCAGACTACAGGCTGAGTGCGGAGCCTGATGCAGGCTCAGTCCCACAACCCTTAGATCATGACCTGAGCTGAAACCAAGAATCAGACACTTAACCAACTGAGCCGCCCAGGCACCCCCCTCCCCCGATTCTCCTTTTGATTCTGCTACTTTAAAAGGAAAAGATCTCTGGTATAAAGAGTTTGCTCTTGAGATGCCCTAGGGTTGCCAATACAGTTCTCTGGCTGAGCTTTCTTTCCTTACTCCCATCTAGCACCTAGCCTAGCTCCAGGAACTTGGCTGCTTGCTGGCCCAGAACAGTGGATGGGACATTCTGGAGACAAGTGTTTCCCCATTGGCATGGGGCACAAGGCCTGGGAGAGTGTAGTCTCTGTTGGCCACCCCAAAATGGACGGGAGTGTCATCTGAGGACGCCAGAATGGCCGGGAAGGTTGGTCTCAGGTAGGTTTGGGGGAGCAGCAGAAGGCTCATGGGCGTTGAAGCCCTTTACACTGGGGGTGGACTCCTGCTGTGGGAACTCAAAGAAGCTGCATGACCTTGGGTGTGACCATGTCCCTTCACTTCAGTGGTCAGCCTCAGGCCCCCCCTTTATAAATAAAGTTCCCCATCGGTAGTAAGTACTTTGAGGAGCTGTGTGAGCCTTAAGTAAGCAAATGTATGCAAAGCATTTATCTCAGCCCGACACAGAGGGAGGTGCTCCATAAATCACAGTTATGATTCCGGCCTTTCTGTCTTCCCCCAGCTAGGCAGCATGTGGGGTATGGTGCCAGGTACTGATAAAATACACCTGGCATCTGTGCAGCAAGACTTCAGGGGCTGCAGGTTGTCATTATTATTACTGTTGCTATGGCCTCTGCCCCTGGGCACTGAGTGAGGAGATGGCAGGGCTCGTCTGTCTCATCAGCAAGGCCTGCAGCTCATGGGTCTTTGTGAGAGCAGGCTTCCTGCTGGTTCTCCGTATCTGCCTGAGCTGTTCAGAGGATGGAGAGCAAGTGGGTGGGAGCCTGAGCGGGTGTGGTTATTCCCCGAAATGAGCACAAAGCCTGGCTTTACCCTCTGCCTTCCGCTTTCCAGTGTTTGCAAACTTTGCTCACAGTAACCTCCTTAACTGGGCCCTGGGGAGCTGCTGGGCAGGGTCAGTGAGTCAGCCTGACAGCCCGGGAGCCAGGCCCTGTAACCACTGTGCCCGGTCCCTGATCAAGTGGAGCAGAAGTGTTGACGTTTTGGTCCGCAACATCAAAAGGCAGGCACAGCCAACAGGGGCCACCCCCTGAGGTGGCCATGCTCGACCTGAGTGGGAGACAAAAAAGTTTTCTGTTGTGCACAGACTTTTGAAAGTGTTAGTCGTTTTGTGTTTGGCTTAGTGGATATTAGGAAAAATAAACTGCACTGAATGAGAAAAGCTCAATTTGAATAAAAGAGAGTCATTTTAATGTTAATATGAAGAAAAATATAAAATTAATAACACAGATGGTAAGTGGATAATGGCAAAAATTATGACCATGGTGGGGATGAGCATTTAAGAAGTGCTAGCCCAGGGGAACTGGAATTCCATGTTGTCTTTTGTCACGTGAGTAAGCCCTTCTGATTCATCCATTTTTATGGGTTATCTTAAATGAATAGTGGCAAGGCAGGGGATCCTTTAAATTTGTCCAAACCTAGGGGAGGCTTTATCAGAAGTTACCAACTTGGTGCTTGTCGGAAGCTTGTTTGAGTCTGTAGATACGTGGAAAACACAGAATGCATTTTTGGCCGCTATGGTTGGCTTAGCATTTTCTTGGCTGGATCAGATAATAGAGGAGATTTCTGTTCCTTTTATGTCTGCGGCCAATAGGTCAGATATGTGGAACAGAATTGTCCATCCAAATCAGGTGGGGAAGCATGGCTGATATGATTAAGTGACATGGCTTCTCTTTCTGTGAACTGAGTTGTGGAATCTAAGTGTGCCTGGTGGAGGGCTGTTGACACATTCCTGAGCCCTGTCCCCATTGAGTTCCCTGTCCATTGGGGGGTGAGGAGCCTGGGGAGGTGAGGGTGAGACCAGAAGTGGTGGTTGACCTGGTCCTTGAAGGGAAGGTGGGGAAGAGCCTTATGGGAGGAGGAGAGTCTCGGGCAAAGGCACAGGGACTGTCAGCCTAAGAAGCCCCAGGCTGTGTGTCATGAAGATCGAGGAGCCACAAGAGCCAGATGAGGGGAGTGTAGTAGGGACAGCAGGAGATGAGGTGTGGACTGGACCCAGGAGACTATGATTCCCTCCTGAGAGGTAAACTTGTCTAGGGCATTACGTGGGTTCTGGTTGCTCAGGGTCCTTCTTACCCAGCTTGGGGCTGCTCACCCTAAGACTCGGTGGGACATGTTGAGGCCTCCAGGCAGAATGGGGGCCCTAACCTGTACCACCCATCCCTTCCATCTCAACTGGGGAGTTCTGCTCTAGAGCTCAGGGTTCAGTTCCCTGTCAGTGTGCATCTGATCCTAAGATGCCTGATGGCAGACTGGCATGTAAAGGCCTTTTGGGGTGCCCCCAGGTGGAATGGGGGAAGAAGGCCATTGAGGGGAAGGCAAGAATATGGGAGATGAACCTCCGCAGACTCCCCGTCTTGTCCGAGTTGGCTGTGACAATTGCCTGGCAGGGGACCGTCCAAGTCTCGTGGGTCAGCTTTTACTTCCTGGTGAGGGACAGGGGCTGGCAAACTCTGGACATGTGTCTGGTTCAGTAACACTTACCCTGGCCACTGAGAGGGTGGATCTTCCCAGGCCCCAACAATGACTTTGTCTGTATGAGCTGAGCTGCCACCCCTGGCCTTCAAGTTTCTAACTGCCCCATCTCTTCTGGGCTTAGAAATAGCCTCAGGGTCTCTCAACGTCAATGGCAGACCCTAAAACCAAGGCTAAACCTTGATGCAGAAAACCTCAAGGTTGGGATGGAGTGGGGATAAGACCACTTGGAATTGTGAGGCTGAACTTCGGGAGCCAGGTCTACCTGCCCTCGTCAGTCCTTTTCCATTTCTCTGATGAAAGTTTGGACAAGGTGGGTGGTAATGAGTTTATTTAACATGTCAGATTCCTGAGGCAGATGCTTGAGTATAAACAAAGCTTTTAAATACCCAGCTGTTTCTCTGCAAAGTGGGATTTTTCCATATTTTCCTGTAAACATTCATGGGCGCGTGAGCTCTGCTTAAATGTCAGAGTTGGTTGTTTTCGGCATTACTGGTCACTGGCTTCGAGATTCTGCAGAGCAGCCTTCCTAATTCCTCCCTCTTGTGGATCAAACCTCTGGTGGCTCTCATCAGAATGAATTAGAGGGTGGTAGCCAAATCCATGTCTTAGAGGCATCCTGAAGCCCCAAGAGGCCAGGTCAACCATATGGTCTTGAAAAAGTTGACTTTATGGACCCATTGGGTTGGGGGAGAGGGCTCTTTGCGAGTGGGGTGAGGGAGCTGGGCAGTTCTAAGTTCCCCTGGGCCTGTCACCAAGCTTGGGTGATTCCCTTTGCCCGACTGCTCCCAATCCTGACTGGCCAGGACAAACCTGCCTGCCTGGCTTCCTTGATCAGGGACTGATCATCCAAGGTCCAGCCAGCCTCCCTCACTGGCCTGGCTGGTTGTCCTCTTGGAACAGACTCACAGAAGCAGCCCACGCTCATGGCCTGGTTTGGCATGGCAGGGGAGAGGTTGGTGGTGGGAGGGATATAGACAGAAAGGAGAACTCAGGACCATGGCAGAGGAGGAACAGATGCTTATGTTACAGAAGAAGCAAAAGAAGAGCTCTTGGACTGTTGCTCTCAGATCCATTTCACCCCCTGCTCCAACTGGCATCACAGGAGCAATCAAGGGCTCAGGTGGCATTTCTCAGGCTCCCTTACCTTCTGGCTTCAGGCTGTGTTTGGTCAATGGGAGGCACCAGTGGGAAACTGGAGGGCAAGAAACAGGCAGAAGCCAGGGTATGTCTCTCCCTCTCTGTTTAGGGCAGTGCCTAGGGCAGTGGCCACATCTTCTCTATGGTTGCATTTGCTACAGCCAGCATGGCCCTCTGTGCTCCCAGATCTGACTGGTGGCCTTCCAGTGGAGTCTAGCTATGGATGGTGATGTCTAGGTTGCCTCATTGTTCCCTGTCCTTGGCTACTTTGTAACTTGTTTCTTGTACTAAAACCCTTCTGTGAAAGTACTTCCTGTTTTTTAACTGGGCCCTGGATGATCAAGGGCTCTCTGTCCCTCTTCCTCATTACTTACTCTTCCTTCCTTTCTCCTGCCATCTCCATTTTGATGAGGAGTCGTCATCCAAAGAAGTTATGTCATGTGGGGCAGGGAAATGTCATCTGCCCTGTGCTTTCTTTTTGCCACTCTTGTCATGGAGAGACCTAAACAGTTATTTGTTTGCCCATCATCTTCCTCCAACATTTACTGAGCACCTTTTTACAGCAAGAAGACTCTATGCTGATGGGGGTGGGAGCTGGGGCCTGAAATGAAGGGGCAGGCCTACCTCCCAGGAGCCTGCTGCACACTGAGAATGTGGGAGCTTGCACTCAAGTGAGGGTAACATGGAGCACCACCCAAGGAGGGAAGTACAGGGAAGTCTGTAGCATGAGAGGCCTCCTTTGGCACAGGGAATCAGGGAGGGCTTTCAAGAGGAGGTGGCATTTGGCTGGGTTTTGAAGGAAGGGTAGGTTGTGCGGAGATGATTATAGGGAGACATCCAGAGGTTAGAGGTGGAGTCTAAGGCTTCTAATTCCTCTGAATAACTGCAAAGCTCTCAACAGAGGATCTATGCCTTAGTGAAGACCCCTAAGCCCTCTCCATGGAGGTACTACAGCCACAGAGGGGTTGATACACACCCAGAGGAACTTGGGGACAACCCCTAACATGTTTGAGGCAAGTGTAGAATTTCCAAAGGTGCCTCTTTAGGGCTGGGTTATCCTCTGATGGAGAAGCCCATTTAGTATTTAGTTTGTTTTCTATATATCTGCTTGGAGAGAGAGACCGAGGTAAGTTGTCGGAGGGGAGGAGAGTGGAAGAGGAGTAAAAATGAGGTTTGGGCCCCAGGGGTAGCCTGGGAAGAGCATACCAATGGGTCTGGACTAGCTTAAGACAACCTGAGGTTACTGGGACCAAAGGGAGGTGAGATTGGGCAGATTTAAATCAGTTGGTGGTTGACAGTCCCTTCTGTGGGCTGGGGGTATTGCATGAGACCTATCTCACTGTTCCCAGGGTTCTGGCAAAGAGGCTGGTGCTTGTGGACAGAGAAAAACGGAACCTCTCTCCCTCTTTCACTCCCACCTTCCCTCCCTCTCTCCTACGTTGGAGGGATGACAGAGGTGTCATTACTGAGATAGAGGGTAGGGTTTGAAATATATCATGGATTTAATAATGGAGATTTGTGGGATTTCATATTGCATGCCTCAGCCCCCTGAGGCCACCCCATGTCCAGATGAGCATATGTGTGAAGACAAGGATATATGTCTGCAGGCTGGGGCCAGGAAGCTGCAGCTGGTGCTAGGTTAATTTCCAAAATTAGGCTGTGGTCTCTTTTCATAAAGTCCCCAACAATTATAACAGCCGTTAAACTGTGACTTTCTAAGGGGAGGGAGATATTTCATTCTGTTTCCAGTTCTGCCTTGTAGACTGTTGCACAGATACTCAGCATTGGAGTGAACCTAAAGGGGCATCCAATGCCAGAATCCCTCGTGGTATAGCCTCTTTAAAGCAGCCCAGTTTAAAGGAAAAAAAAAACTTCCTGGCCTTTGGATATACAGCCAAACACCTGGGTTGGAATCCGACTGCATAAAACAGGCATGGAATGCCAGGAATGCAGCACCTGTGGATAAGCTATTGACTCAGAGGCCAATGTGGTCTCTGAAGAAAGGACTCTGCAAGTGCCCCTCTCCACTATCTGTCCCTGGGGGACAGCTGTGAACAGAGGGCTGGGGGTGATTGTCAGCTTGGTGCTATGGAAAGATCTGGGGTTTTGGAGTCACATCGATCTGGCTTCTAATCCCAAGGGACACTGGACGGTGCAGGGTGGGGAGTGAGGAAGTAAGATCAAGAAGGGAAAGAAGCCAATAGAGGGTCCAGTGGGTTACTCTGTGAGTGACTGAAGGTGCATCAGACTCAGGAGCTCTGGGATACAGTGCAGAATGTGCTCAGAGTTACCACAACCAAGGGGTGAGAGGGCTGGGGTACTGATCCTATAAGTCCCATCCATCAGGGGTTGAGGGCTGCTGCCAGTGGTGAGGGGCGTTGACTCCCTAGTACTTAGGCTTGCTCTGTGCATGGGCTGAGCAGGTTCCACTGGCCGGAGAAAGCCCTAGGACAAAGACTTTCTCCAGACCTTGTTGTTGGAAGCCATGCAGTTGACATGCTAATGGGGGGGCGGGGGTAGGAGCAAGGCACCAGCAGTGACTGCAGCAGACCCAGAGATTCCAGGACTGATCATTTCATCTCCATGACCCTGCGGGGAACCCAGTGGGTGATCCTCTCCATGGGGGGTCGGGGGGTGAGTTATTCTTACCCAGGACTTGGAAAGGATCATGTTTGTAGGAAAGAATGTTAGGGTTCGAAGCCGACGGCCAAGAAAGAATTCTTGAGATGTCTTTGGTGCAAAAGGGTGGTTTTATTAAAGCACTTGGACAGGACCCATGGGCAAGAAAGAGCCGCACCAGGTTCATGAGGAGTGGCCCATTATATACTTTCAAGTTGAGAGGAGGTTAGGGACAGCCTAAGTCTCTAAGGAATTTGGAAGCAAGGTTTCCAGGACCTTGAGGGGGCTAGCTATTGTTGGGAAAAGGTCATTTATTACCGTCTAATAAAACCTTAGTCATGAGACCCTTCAGATGTATATCAGTGGGCCATATGCTTGGCGGGGGGCAATTGTCAACACGTATCTTGGGGGGGTTTAGAAATAAAGGAAATTTCTAAAGGAATTTTTATGTTAAAGTAGACTCACAGGATCCTTGGTGGGGAGGGGATCGGGCTAGGATTATCTTTTGCCCTTAGCAAAGTATTAACATCGAGGCAGTTGAGTCCCTAGAGGAATGTCACACTGCCCGTTTCAAGGACTTGTCAGTGGGCTGTAGGTAGTAAGGGAATTTAATAATTTCTCTTCCGCCTTTGTTTCCCACATCAATGCTTATGCCAGGAAATGAATGACTTGGGTAGAATATGGCAGGTTGCTGAGAGTTTGGGGCAGGCAGGCCAGTCACCTTTCTGCAATGATCTTCCTGCCAATGAGGAGCCAGTCTGGACCGGGCAGTGCTCTTGTGTTCAGCCAGCTCTCTCAGACACAGAGGCATGTGACTTCCTCCCATCTCTGCTGTAGTCCCATGAGGTCTCCTGGGAAGGTTTCTTCTGTGGCTCTTTCTAATGAAAATCTCTTCCATGGCCCTGAGAACCGAACACCTGGCCCCATAGGAAAGCTTGGAGAATATTGTTGCTGCCATGTTCCTCATTGTGGGGATGATGAGACCAAGGCTCTGGTGAAGATAGGGCAGAGCCTTAACTTGAGTATCCTAGGTCACGGGCCTCAGGCTGGAGCCAATTGATGGAGGTTTTTTTTTTTTTTTTTTTTTTAAGATTTTTTATTTATTTATCTGAGAGAGAGAATGAGATATAGAGAGAGAGCATGAGAGGGGGGAGGGTCAGAGGGAGAAGCAGACTCCCCGCTGAGCAGGGAGCCCGATGCGGGACTCGATCCCAGGACTCCAGGATCGTGACCTGAGCCGAAGGCAGTCGCTTAACCAACTGAGCCACCCAGGCGCCCAATTGATGGAGTTTTAGACATTAAACATGTCTCTCCCTTCTGGGGCTGAGAGTAGAAGGGAATGGCTGAGTGCCATTCTCACGCAACAATGTTGGGAGCTAAGCCTGGCCCAAAGGGGGCAGTACCATCTCTGCCCTGCTGCTGTGTATCCCCAGAAGATGGCCAGGATAGAAGACAGGGCCTGTGGGTGGATCCGGAACCCTTCCCTTCCTCATTGGCCCTGGAGTTCAGCATGAAGCCTCTAGTTAGAAGCATGTGCATCTTTCATCTGGAGAAATGGACGGTTTTGTGGCAGGATGATTGATGATTGGAGGCCTGCCATGCAGAGTGTAGGGTTCTCCAGGTGGAATTTGGGGCATGCTTTGGTTAGGAGAGTGGAGAATAGAAAATGAGGGAGGAAAATAGACTGAAGAGTCTCAGCTTCCTTGTGGTGGGGTTTCCTTTCGTGGGCTGACGAATTTCCTGAGAAGTGGGCTCAGGTTATACTGTGACTTTGGTGGCCAAGGTATGGAGATGGAGCCATGCCTTGTGCCTTTGAAATGCTTGCAGCCTTTCATCTCTACGTGGGTCCCATCTGTTTGACACTTGAATGGTTCTCATTTTAGAAAGATTTCAGGTCGACTTAATGCTCCAGGAGACCAGATTCAAAGGCAAAAACTCCAGGGTGACCCAGCAAATGCCTGATTTTCCAGAACTAATCTTTCCTCCTCGACTTGTCTCCTCACCTCTCCCCAGATCAGCACAGCCGTCAAAGTCATTCTCATGTTGTACAAAATGACAGCTGTAATTGCAAATGAATGATACGGGTCCATTCTGGAGAGGAGAGTCTGTGTGGAAGATGAGTCATTCAAAATATCCTGTGAGGTTGCTTTGTGCTTTATTGCCAATATGAAGAACAGCCATATGATTTAAAGAGCTTCTCAATCTAATCATTAGTGTCGATTTTAAATGGTCCTTACTTCTCATAGGGTATTTTTGCTCTTTATCTGAACCACTGTTTGGCAGAGGAATTCCTTTGAAGTCAGACCCAGGGAAGGGAGAGGTCTTTGAGACCATACCAGCCTTCTCCCTGCGTGATTTAGATGCCTTCTGCCTAGAAACAAGGGCCTACACATTGTGTTTCTTTTCTTTTCTTTTTTGTTTTTTTAAAGATTTTTATTTATTTATTAGAGAGAGACAGTGAGAGAGGGAACACAAGTAGGGGGAGAGGGAGAGGGAGAAGCAGGCCTCCTGCTGAGCAGTGAGCCCGATGGAGGGCTCGATCCCAGGACGCTGGGATCATGACCTGAGCCGAAGGCAGACGCTTAATGACTGAGCCACCCAGGCGCCCTACACGTTCTGTTTCTTAAGATCCCGTCTACCTGTGTGGTTCTTGTCCCTCGAGGGTTAAGATGAAAGACTAACCTGAGTGTGACATCTCTTGTGGCTGGAGGCCTGGCCCATAGGGACATCATGAGTTATCAAGGGGACCAGGTCACAGAAGGCCTTGCATGCCATACCGCAATGTGTAGGCTTTGTCCTGAGGGCTATGGGGGGCCACTAGAAGGTTTCATGCAGGAAAGTAGCAAGGAAGCTTAGTGCCATAGAAGGATGGCTCAGGTTTCCGTGTGGTGGATGGATGACAGGGGAGAACCCAGGGGAACTGAGACTTCGTGGGAGGCAGGTGTGTGCCCAGGTGAGAGAAGACATGGTGGCTTGGACTCAAGCAGGGATGGAGGGAGTGTAGAGGAGAGGCATGTTTGCACATATCCAGGAGATAAACCTTAAAGTCCATCAGGATGGATTGTGAGGTACTAAAGGAGGAAAAGTCTAGTTCCAGCCCTGGAAATAGCGAGGACACAGCAAGAAGGTTGACTTTGGCCCCTCATTCTTGGGAACGTGTTACTGAACACATGGGTCTCCAAGCCACTGGGAGGGAAACCTTGTGAAAAAACAGAGAGAAGAGCCTGAGCAGAAGGAATAGCGGGAAGGAAATTCAAACCCATATTTTGAACTATTTTTTTTATCATCATTTCCCAGACAATGTCATTATCCTAATTTGAAAGAGAGCGATTCAATTCATTTTCTATTTGTGGTTGCCAGCCCCATGAATACTTGATGGTTTTGGATTACAAAGCTTCCAGCAGTGGCTCTCATGCGGTCAATAGAATGGAGGGCAAGGAGAGGCCCGCGTTGAGGTACTGATAGGCTGTGTACCTCCTCATGTGTCTCCTGCTTCAATAGCATCTATTTTGAGCCGAGTTCTTTCTGAAGCTCTGGCAGAGTGAGGAAAATGAGCATTCTTCCTGCTTCCAGGGCTGGCTGTCAGAGTTCTGGAAATGATCTGCTGTGACAAATGGCAATGGCTTCAGGTTATGTGGGAGGACTGCCGCCTCAGATAGGTAATTATCTCTGCGGTTTAATGGTGATTGCAAGGGGATGGGGGAGCCGATCCGAGTAATGGAAACACGACAGACTAGATGAAGTTATGTTTTTTCTTTTCATGCGTTGTTGTTGTTTAGATTTCTTGTAAGACAGTGGGTTGTATTAGTCCTAGACATGCCTACCATGAGAAAGATAAGTGGTCTGGAAGAACTTGGAGACATGGCAAAACTTGTCACAGACATTGCTATGGACTGAATTGTGCACCCCTCAAATTCATAATCCCCCAGTGTGACTATAGTTGGAGATAGGGCTTTTAGGCAGAGGTAGTTAAGGTTAAATCAGGTCATAAGGGAGGAGTCCTAATCTGTTAGGATTGGTGGCCTTAAAAGAAGAGAAGGAGGGAGAAAGAGAGATCCCTCTATGCACACACACTGAGGAAAGGCCACGTGAGGACACAGCAAGAAGGTGGCCATCTGCAAGCCAGGAAGGGGGCTCTCACCAGAACCCGACCATGCTGGCACCCTGATCTCTGACTTCTAGCCTCCAGAACTGTGAGAAAATAAATTTCTGTTGCTTAAGCCACCCAGTCTTTGGTGTTTTGTTATGGCAGCCCAAGCCAACTAAGACAGGTAGATGTGAGGATGATTCAATCATAGTATTTATTTGAACAAAACAAATCTGCTCTCGTGGTACTAAGTTTGGAATCAGCAACAGAAATGGATTCTCCTGGATTTAGATTTTTGTACAATGAAGTAGCAAATATCTTGCTCAGTTTTAGAATCTGCATAAACATTATGAGCTCTAAAAAAATTTAAACTTAATTTAAATCTGAAGTTGGCAAATGGCTGACATATTCCCCATATGACTTCTGAATTCTTTCAGGGAAAGTAAACCCATTTCTCCCCAAGTTTGAGTTCTTTTCTGAGAAGACTAAGTTAGAATTGGGGAAGGCCAAGTGCTTCATGCTATTTTTGTTTCTGTTCTGTGGGGGTACTTTGCTCATAACTGTCTTTTAGTCAGTCCAATTTTCTCTCCAAGAGCAAGGTAGGAAGTCAGGGCCAATTCCATGTCACCTGGGTCATGAGGGAGTGCTGAGTGTGCTTTTAGCCTGTGGGCTCTGCTGCCTCCTCATTAGGGAAGTGGCTGCCATTTCTGTCACCCTCTGGGGAGACATTGCTAGCATGGAGTCCATTCTGCAACCCAGAGAAGAGACCAAGAGAAGCAATAAAAAGGGAGGGATAAAATATCTTCTAGATCTGATCTATGATCCAGTGATTGGAGATCCTAGCTAATGACCAATAATCATGGGACCTTGAGACCCCTGACGTTGAGCTAGACACCATAGAAGGACACTAGAGAAAGAGGAAGCTTGGGTCCTGCCCTCACGGAGCTCATGGTCTCCTTGAAGAAACAAGACCCACAGAAGCCAAGACAAGTCCAAGTAGGGGTCTTCAAAGACTGACTTCCACTGGGGGAGTTTTTGAGAAGGGAAAGGAGTGATTTGGGGTTCAGACCTGGGTTGGTGGCATGCTCTAATACCAGGGTCTGGGAAGGCCTTCTGGAGGAGATGGACTTGTTCCGGTTCTCAGAGAGAGATGAAGTCTGAGAGGCCTAAGGCAGAGAATGGTTGCTAGTTTGCTTATTCAGAAAATATTTTTTAAGTACCGACTGCCTGTCAGGCCTGGGCTGTGTCATGGAAAGGAGAGAGCAAGTAGCCACATAGGCATGGGGGATTTCTCTAGGTCTGTTGCAGCTTTGAGGACCAAGAGAGCTGAAGCCAGATGAATTCCTTATTCATGGGAGGAAGCCAAGTGTCCCCATGCACCGAGTGCTGCCATTGTTGCAGCTTTGTTTTGTGACAACTGCTAATTACCTTCGTCTGTGTCTCCTGTGACTCCAGGACACACACCCTCCCAGTGGCCCCACATGACTCTTGACCTCATGGGGTCGGGATCCCTGGGGCAGATCTCGGAAAGCACACACTATCTGCAAGAAAATGCTAGTGGCCCTGCCCTCCAGCCTCTGCTTGTTCATGAGCATGTGGAGTCCAGGGCTATTCCATGTCTACAGTGGAGCTTGGGGAAAACTCTCATGCCACAGAGCAGGAAATTATCCCCAGCAGTATGCCAACTCAGGACTCTGAGCAGGACTGCTTGTCAGGTGCTGAATCTGTGTATTTTGAGCCAGAGTCTGGTGGTATTGGTGTTGGGGAGCCAGATCTCTAGCTAAGTCCATACATGTTTAAACGGGCGAGGTGACCAGGCCTGGGAACCTTGGTGGTGGGGCCAACAACAATGACAACCATCCCAGGCATGAGGTGTCTCCAGATAGGGCAACTTGGTGCTGGTGGAGGCCTAAAATGTTACCTTGCCAACTGTGTTTCAGAGTAGGATCTCATGTATAAATGTCCTCAGTATCAGGCATTGAACCTTTAATCAGTGATGTGCTGGTAGATGTTCAACAACTGGCTCTCTGGGGAAAATTCAAAAGTCTTGGTTTGTAGTTAGCCAGTTTCCATGGTGTAAATACTCCCACCATGGCTGATTTCAAGCTACCCAATATGACATCTCTGAACACAGGGCTGGGAAGATATTTATAGCCAGCTGTCTCAAGGAAGTACAAGCCAGACCCTGCACACCATTGCCTTTAATGAAATACCTCTAGTGACAGGAAATTTATTACCTCTTGATGTTGCTCATTCCATTCATCCTTCCTTCTGTCTTGGGCCTTTCAGATTTCATCCTCTTATGAGGCCAAAACAAGTCCATTCCTAAGCAAACATTAGAAAATTATGTCTAACCCAAATCTGTCATTCTTTTATATTAACCAGTACTTCACGCCCCTCCCCCAACTCTCATTCCTGGTTCCCATTTCTTTTTTTTTTTTTTTTTTTAAGATTTTATTTATTTATATGACAGAGAGACACAGCGAGAGAGGGAACACAAGCAGGGGGAGCAGGAGTGGGAGAAGCAGGCTTTCCGCGGAGCAGGGAGCCCGATGCGGGGCTCGATCCCAGGACCCTGGGACCATGACCTGAGCCGAAGGCAGACGCGTAACAACTGAGCCACTCAGGCGCCCCTGGTTCCCATTTTTATAGATACTTAAGAAGCAGCCTGGATTTTAGGACTAGAGGTGAATGGTTCTAGTAAAAAGAGTAATTATTACTCACTGGTCTTGGATAATAACCTTCTGCTGACCCCCTGATTGTCCCCTTACAGGTTACTTCGTATCTAGCACATTATGTTTCTAATTGATTTTATTCAACAAACACAATAGAGAATCTACTTGGTGCCAAACCTTGTGCCGGGCACTGTGGGGAAGTAATGAATGAGACACAGTCTCCTCTTGAGGGGCTTAGTGTTCAGTGAGGGAGAGAAACAAGTCAGTCAGTACTCTCAAGTGCTTTGTTCTTTGATGAGGGTAGGAATGTGCTCTTGGCTTTCCCATTATGAAAAGGTCACTTTTGACTCAATGGTCAAAGAAGATGACATGAAATTTGAAGTCTCAGTGGCAGTCATCTGTAAATTGCTGTTGTGCTTGTGGTTTGCTGTTTCTGGTGTCCATGCTATGGAAAGGGACCAGTTAGCGTGGCTGACTTCTTAGGGCAGAGAGCACTTTCCACAGGAAGCTCTGGGCAGCTTCTTGTCACACACATGTCTGTAGGAATCTGCCCATGGTTCAATGACAGGATATTTAACAGCACCATTGTTAATCTGATCAATAGCTCAGCATGTGGAATGCAATGAGCGCTTAGTTCTTGTATTAGAAACATCCTCTGTAGCAATTGCATGCACAGTAGCCAAAGTTTTTAGATGTTGGTCTCTGGTGCCAATTTTCAACTTCCATTACCCCTGAGGTTGAGCAATACCATATTCACACATGGGGAAACATGTGGGCTGTTACTCATCATGCCAGACTTTGTTGTACATCTCTGTTGAAGTGTGGTCTGCTTCCCATGGGACTGAGGAAGAATTTTCCAAGTTCTGTACTGCCTCAGTGTAGAGAGAAAGAGAGTGAGGCAGAGTGAACATCCATTAGGACTGGGAGTGAAAAATAGAAAAGATGACCTTTAAAAGCCAGCTCCTTTTAACAAACACAGTTACTCATGGCATCTGCGTTGACTGGCATTGTTTAATAGCTATGTGGATTTGGAGTTGATACAGGGTGAGTTGAACCGATCCCATCTCTGACCTTCCTTCAGAATTTGTAATTTATCGTCAATGTGGCCAACCCAAATAACCAACAAGTAAACTTTCTATCACATGCTGGTTATGAACTGGCAAAATAACCAATACAACCCAAATGTTTGGCTTAGTACTGCCCATATGAAACCATACCCTCCTGTTGGAGTTGAACCAGCAAAGAAAGCTATGTAAAGTGGATGCTGCAGGATTCCCAGGACTTCCAGATGAATTCATAGTCTCTCTCTTGCTCTCGCTCTCCACCTCCCTCCCTCTCTCCCTCTTCCCCCCCCCCCCCCCCAGTTGCCCTCTCCTGCCACTTCTTGAAAAGGAAAACTTACCAAGCACACAGGGACCCAAAGAAGAACAGCATGTTACCAACTTAAGGAGCTCAGGCCTCTACAGCCATTTAGGGACAGTTGGGTGAAAAACTGTTGAGGAGTTCTTCTACTCATGGTCCCTAACTCATGAGTTTTTTCACGCTAAAGGTCAGGGTAAGGAGTACAGCAATTTTATTTAATCCAGGAGGAGTCTCTTTTGGCAGAAGTGTTTTTTCATCACATGTTTCTCCATCAGGAGAGAAATGTGAGTGTTGAAAAGTCTGGTATGCAGCAAAGCAAAGAGAATTCCTTTCATAAGCAATAGAAATGGTGGTTATCAAGTGGATTAGAAGTCTCAACTCCCTGTTCTTGGTTAAAGCAGCATCCTCAACCTCCTGTCAATTTTAAAGAAGCCATTTGCGGCTCTCTACGGAACAGTTTAGGCCACAATGACAGGGGCCGCAAAGGATATTTCGTTTTATTTGTTGTTGTAACGAAGGACCTTGATTTCTAGTTCTAGAAAAGCCTAAATCTACATAAAGAATGAATACATTTTTCATCACGTGCTCCATTTCATCCATTTTAAGATGCACATTTTCTCTGTTTTTCATATTTTAACATCTCTGTAATTCATGGCATGGTGCAGTTCCTGTCAGCCAGGGAGCAGTCATGACATGTCATCATCTATACATGTGAAAACTTGGTCTTAGCTGTTCATATTTCACTTCAGTGAGTTAGGAAGTTATATACATTTTGGTGCTGCATATGTTAAGTTTCATTGACATTTAGAATGTTTTTTAAAAAGATTACATTATGCTTTGTTATTGAAACTACAAACACAAAAGAGCAGAGGTATGTAAAATTGCTATAAATGGAGCATATATCGGTCATTGGAGAAATGACCAAAATTCCATATTTCTTGCAGGACAACAACCAAGTACTTTATGAAAATACTTCTTAAACTTTTAATGTGCAAACAAATCATGTGAGAATCTTGTTAAGATTATTTAGTTGATCTGGGGTGGAGCTCGAGGGTTTTGTTTTGTAACTAGCATCCAGGTGATGTTATTAGTACAAGTCCAGACCATACACTGAGTAACAAGGCTTTACCAAAGCTATAAAGAAAGTTAGTTACAAATAAATGAAGGTGCTCATTTTGTTACTGGATTGTATACAATGGATTGTATATCACTTGATGAGCCATGCTACTAAAGGCATGATAAATACCAAATCCCCAGGAATAGGATGAAAGAAATTTTAAAACCATAATGGTACATCTGATTTCTTGTGTCTCACAAGGCTGTTGATGAAGGACCATGTCATAGTTTAATTGAGGTACCAAAAATAGTAAGTCTTATAATCAAATGGTCTTAGATTTAATGAAATACAGTGATGTACACACATCATTATCCTTATATAAATCATGAAGTGCTTTGTTTCAATTGAGTACTATATGGATTCTTTTTCTGCATCTTGTCAAGAGAGCCAATGACATGGTATTATGTTCAGAAAACAAAAACACAACAAGACAGGGGCGCCTGGGTGGCTCAGTTGGTTAAGCGTCCAACTCTTGATTTCAGCTCAGATCATGATCTCAGGGTTGTGAGGTCAAGCCCCTGATTAAGATTCTCTCCCACTCCCCCCCTCTTAAAAAAAAGACAACAACAAAACAGATGACACAATCTTAAACATAAATGACTTCAATTTCTTTCAGATTTCTGCCCTCTCTTTTCAATCTACCCTCTTCTAGCAAAAAGAATAAGATACTACAACTTTTAAATGAGTAAGTAGGCAGAGAGGCAAAGGAACTTAAGTAGCATCCAGTCTCATAGCAAAGCTGTCTGGTCAAATAACCAGATAGAATACGGAAAATAGGGGACCAAAAATAATGTTTAGGTACCAACAGGTGTGAATAGCCCATTTAATATGCTACTTCAGACAAAGGTTATTTGGCAAGGCCCGGGCTGTTAACTACCAACTTTGTCTTTATAATGATCCTAAAAGCACCAGAAGAGAACTACTTCTGTGTACCAAGGGCTATGGTATAGTCAGGTAGATGCCAAACGATGAGAATTTCTAGTCTTAGCTCTCTAGCTCTCTGTGTTATTCAGAAAGTTTAATATTCCACAGACATCTATCACCAGCTTTCTTTTTTCCTGAATAAAACATAGCAAATTAAAGTAGATTGATGAGGCAAAAATCAGAGTTTGAAGATGCTGTGGGGCAGGCTATTGGAGGGGAGAAAACTGCAGAAATGGAGTGAACATAATGAGCTCTTCAAACGTTCAGTTATTATTCTGGAAAGATCATATTTTAGGAATAAGGATCACTCCCTAGATTGAGGACCATAACTTGAGATTAAGGAAAAACAAACAAACACAAAACACAAACATAAAGGCAAAACTGGACCAGCCCCAACAAAGAATAAAACAAAAGTCAATAGGATCAAGATACATTATTTAACTATCTTCCATAACAACAGCAATACCCTTTAAAGAAAGATGACATTATTCAGAACTTTATAAGGCACCATTGACAGTGTCAGGAATATAAGAAAAAATTACTGGATGTACTAAGAAGCAGTAAAACGTGACTGCTAGTTAAGAAAAAAATAAAGACCACAAGATGACCCAGATGTTTTCATTAGCAAACAAGGATCTTAAAATTGCTACTATAAATATGTCCAAGAACTTAAAGGAAAAGGTGGATGTAATGAGGTAACAAATGGAAACTATAAAAACAAAGTGGAAATTTTAAAGTGGAAATATATACCTAAAGTGAAAAATTCCCTGAATTGGATTAATATTAGATTAGAGACTCCAGAAGAAAGGGTTAGTGAACTGGAAGAGAGATCAATAGAAATGATTCAATCTGAAGAACAGAGAGAAAAAAGACTGTGCAAACTGAACAGAGATGTGCTTACCTATGGGATAATAGTAAGCAGTTTAATATAAAGGTAGTTGGAGGCCTATGAGGATCTGAGAGAGAGAGAATGGAGCAGAAAAATACTTTAAGAAATAATGGCCAGAAATTTCCCAGATTTGTTGGAAAGCATCAACCTCAGATCCAAGAAGTTCTGCATTCCCCAAGCAGGATTAACTTTTTTTTTTTTACAGATTATTTATTTATTTATTTATTTGAGAGAGAGAGCATGAGTGGGGAAAGGAGCAGAGGGAGCGGGAGAAGCAGACTCCCTGCTGAGCAGGGAGCCTGACATGGGGCTTGGCTCGATCCCAGGACCCTGAGATCATGACCTGAGCCAAAGGCAGACACTTAACCGACCGAACCACCCAGGTGTGCCAGGAGGATTCACTTTTAGAAACTCTGTGCCTAGGCACATCATAGTCAAGCTGCTGAGTACAAATGAAAAAGAAAAAGTCTTCAGCCTAAGGGAAAACCCACAGTACCTAACAGAGGAACAATAATATAAGTAACAGCTGACTTATTATCAGAAAGAATGGAATCCAGAAGAGAATGGAAGAGTGTCAAGCCACAATTCTGTATCTGGTATCTAGCAAAAATATCCTTAAAAAAAGAGGGTGGAATTAAGAAACTTCCCGATGAACAAAAGCTGAGAGAAAAGGTTAATACCTGGGTAAGTATAAAAGGTTTTCTTTCCTTTTTTCTCTTAAAATGTTTAAATTATATTTGTCTATTTAAAAGGAAAAAAATTATAACATTCATTGTGGGGTTTTATAATGTATGTTGAAGGAAAATACATGACAAAAGTAACCCAAAGGATGGGAAGTAAAATGATATATTTATGGGGTTCTTACATCTTTTGTAATATGGTAAAATATTAATTGTTAAGTAGACTGTAATGAGTGAAGATGCATTTTTCCAGTTTTGTTGAGAAATAATTGACATCACTGTATACATTTAAGGTATATAGCATGATGATTCGATTTACATATATTGTATATATATACATTTGAAATGTGTATATATTTTGTAAATAAATACACATTTGAAATGATTGTAAATGACTACCAATAGACGTAGTTAACATCTATCATCATATAGATAAGGTGCATGTTGTAATCCCTACAGCAATCATTAAAATATAAAACAAAATAGCTAAAAATCTAATTAAGGAAATAAAATTGAAAGCTAAAAAGATATTTGATTAACTCAAAATAAGCCAGAAACAGAGGAACAGAGGCACAATATAACAATGAGGATAAACAGATGGGACAAATTGAAAACAAGTTGCAAAATGGTAGACTTAAACCCAAGCATATGAAGAATTGTACTAAATGAGAGTGGACTAAAAGGCAGAGATGATCAGATGGGATAGCAAAGCAAGACTAAACTACATGCTGTGTATGAGATGCATATTTTTTAAAAAAATTTGTTTATTTGAGAGAGAGAGAGAGAATGTACAAGTGGAGGGAGGGGCGGAAGGAGAAGGAAAAACAGGCTCCCAGCTGAGGATGACGAGAGGCTCGATCCCAGGACCCTGAAATCATGACCTGAGCCAAAGGCAGAAGCTTAACTGACTGAGCCACCCAGGCACCCCTAAGAGATGCATTTTAAATATAAAAGCACAGATTGAAAGTGAGGGATGGGAAAAGATACCATGCAAACAACAAGTAGAAGAAAGCTGGCCAGACTCTACCAACTTTAGGCAAAATGGCCTTCATGGTAAAGGAGTATTATCAGGCATGATAGGGATGTTTCAGAATCATAGAAGTATTAATTCACAAGGCAAACATAACAGTCCAAAATGCATGTGCTTCTTATAATCAGATTTTAAAATATTTGATGCAAAACTGATAGAACAAAAAGGAAAAATAGACAAATCCACAATCAGTAGGAATATGGAAGACTTGGACATGGTCAACCAACTTAATTGACACAAAGGACTACACTCAATAGTTACAGAATTAACATTCTTTTCAAGTGCACATGGAATGTTGACAAAGTTAGACCATTTGCAGACCCATATAATAATTTTAAAATATTGAAATTCAAAGGACTGAAATTATAAAGTATGTTCTCTGACCAAAAAACAAAGTAGAAATCAGTAGTAGTAAAATATCTAGGAAACCCCAAACAATACTTTTTGAAGTGTGTTCTAAAAGATTGTGACCAAGTTCCAAATTGAAATCTCCTGGGAAATTAGAACTATTTTTCTTTTTCTGGAAATTAGAAATATTTAAAATGAAATGATAATGAAAACAACATATTAAAATTTGTTGGGATACAGTTAATGCACTAGAGAAAAAATTATACCTTTAAATGTTTATAGTAGACAAGTTTAAAATCAGTGATTAAAATTTCCACCTCAAGAAGCTTGGAAAAAAGATGAGCAATTTAAACACAAAGTAAATACAAGGAAAGAAATAAAAAAAGTAAAAAAAGTGGGGCACCTGGGTGATTCAGTCAGTTAAGCATCTGCCTTCGGCTCAGATCATGAACTCAGGGTCCTGGGATCAAGCCCTGCATTGGGCTCCCTGCTCAGCAGGGAGCCTGCTTCTCTCTCTTTCTCTGCCTCTCCCCCAGCTTGTGCTCGCTTTCTCTTGCGCGCTCTCTCTCCCGCTCACTCTCTCAAATAAATAAAATCTTTAAAAAAAGGTAAAACAAGAAATCAATGCAATAGAAAACAGTAACATAACAGAAAATTAACAAAGCTCAAAGTTGACACTGTAAAAAGATTTTTAAATGTGATAAACTCCTGGAAAGATTGAATAAGAAAAAAAGAGAAGACACAAATTATCACTATCAGGAATGAAAGAGATCCCACTATGAGTCCTACATTTATTGAAAAGATAACAAGGGAACATAATGAACAACTTTATGCCATGGCAGTGTACTGGTTTCTTGTAAAACACAACTTACTAAAATGGACTAAGAAAGAAATAGAAAATCTGAGCGGTTTTATATCCATTAAAGAAGTTAAATTCATAATAAAAAAACTTTCTACTACCAAAACCACAGGCCCAGATAACTTCACAGATGAATTCAATTGAACACTCAACAAAGATGTAATACTGATGTAACACTGTTTCAGCAAATAGGGGAGGAAACACTCCCAACTTGTTTTATAAAGCCAACATAACTTTGATACTAAAATATGATAATATCATGAAAGAGGAAGCTGAAGATTAGTATTTTTCTGAACATAGCCAAACAGAAAAAAAACCTTAACAAAATATAAGGAAATTGAATCCAGAAAAATATATAAAACATTGTACATTATGACCAATTGAGATTTATTTCAGGAATATAAGCTTAATTTAACATTTAGAAATTGATTATTGTAACTCAGTATATTAAGAGAACAAAGGAGAAAAACCATATGATCATTTCAATAAATGTAGCAAGAGCTACATCTGACAAAATTTCAGCCCCCATTTTTAATCAAAATTCTCAGAAAATTAGGAATAGAAGGGAGCTTTCTCAACCTGATAAATAGCATCTGCGAAAAACCTATAGTTAACATCATATTCTCTCATTAAAGACTGAATACTTTTCTGTTAAAATCAGGAACAAAACAGGGATGTCCATTCTCACCACTTCTATTCAACATTGTATTGGAGCTTCTAGCCAGTGAGATAAGGCAAGAAAGAAAAATAAGAGGCATACAAATTAAAAAAAAAAAAAAATAGAACGATCTTTATTTACCAACAACACGATCTGTATGTAGAAAACCCTGAAGAACCTATGGGGAAAAAATACAAGAGTTAAATGATTCTGTCAACATAATGGGTCACAAGGTCAATATATACAATCAGTTGATAAGAAGCTTGGTTTGAGACCTGTTAAGAGATGTCAAGTTCGCAGTTGAATTTAAAATCTAGGTTTCAAGGAAGAGGCCCGTCATGGAGATATAAATTTAGAAATATTTTATAAGATATTTAAGACATTTGGATGAATGATAGAAAAAAATAAAGAGGGAAGAAAAGTAGTCCAAGGACTGAGGGTCCTTTGTGAGGGAACTTTCCTGTTTCACACACTTGTTCCTGCTCTGAGTCCCGACTGTGAGGTGAGGAACATATGGGGCTTCTGCTGGGTGAGAGTCAGTAGAAAGCAATATTTCCTCCAAGCCACTTTCATCTGAACAATGATAGGCTCCCCAGGGGTGTTGGAACTCTGTTGCCCACACAGTAGTTTTCCATTAGTATCAACTGACTTTCTAGTCGGTATTTGGGATGACCTCATTGAGAAGCCCTAGGACACTCAGAGGCTTGTGCCCAGAGAGCATTGGTCCTTTCTGGGTTGAAAGAGGGGTCAGCTGAACCATTAAGAGTATGAATCTTCTTTCCATTGATTGCCCAAGAGAAGGCATTTCTGTGATAAAGTGCAGTGCTATTTCTTCCTTTGGCTTTTTATGCCTTGGCATCTCATATAGTCCATGTGTGGTGTTTGGCTCTGGGTTTTTGTAGAGACAGGAATGCTCCAATACATCATCATCTCCACGCTGCCAGCCTCAGAGCTCTCGTGTTGATGTCTCACTTCTGTTCCACCCCCAGATCTGGGAAGAGGAAAACTTTGGGCATTTCACATGGCCTCAGGCTATTGATGACTATAAAATACGGAGCCAGATGGATTTACATTTTTTTGTGAAGACAAAACATAGCTCGTCTCTGCTAAGATCTTATCTATTTAATGAGCAAGAGGCAGTATAATTAAGGCCTTTCTCCATTGCAGTGGATGTGCCAAACCTACTGGAAAGTTTGCTTAGTTTTCATAAATCAAATTGATTTGGACTTTCACACACTTGGGGGCTAGTTTTGACATCCATTAATAGAGGCTGTCACAGTGGCTTTTATTTTTTATTCTCATGGGCAAGCTGCCTTTGTTTAGAGGGAAACTTCTTAATAGTGCTGCTGACTCTGGCCAGATGGTCATTCTCAAGGCAAAGGCATGGGATGAAGGACTGTTGCTCTCAAGCGGGAGGTGTGAGAGGTAGCAGGCCTCTCAGAGTGGGCCCTTTGGCATGGAGCAAGTTCTCCTGCTATAGGAGAACCCAAGAGTAACTAGTGTTAGGCAGCCCCTGACCAGCGAGCAGGGCCAAACCACTTAGGGTGACTTTCTTGGCTCTGCTGGCTGTAAGAGGTCTTCAGCATGGTTCTCCAGAATGCCTGGTGGAATTAAATATATTTGCAATTTGCATTCTAAACAAGCTGTTTGGAATAAATATGCTGGCTACATTGTTTTCTTGGCTCTCATTCATTGGTTAATAATGTGTTATTTTTTTGGAAACTTTTCTTTCTCTTTTGGCTTAGAAGAGGAACCCAAGAGAAATACTGCTTTGGATTCTGTGCTAATCTTTCAAAACAACACGTGTGCAAGCGTGGTTTGGCCAAACCTGGCTACATACATAGGGAGTGGATCTGGACATAAGAAGGGCTGAGGATGGGATGAAAACTATTGGCAGGTCCTGATGATGCAGATATAGCATCTGATGAGCACTTGCTCAAGTGTAGAGAGAAAAGAGCAGGGAGCTCAGATGGCATCCACGTCACTTAGAACCTTTGCAATGGCATTAAGAGTCTGCATCACATACAAGCTCCACAGGAGGGACTGGGGCTATGGGAGCTAGAGGGAATGGCACACAAATCCTGAACCCGTGACACACAGGCAAGGAAGTGGACAGAGAGCAGTGTGGGGGTGCACAGAGTGGACTCATCTATCATGTATTAGCTGTCCCGTCACTGGCCTATAACACATACTTGCTGGACACAACGTATTGTTCTGAAGCAGGTTCTTTTTACAGCCACAGCTGCTCAATTATGTTTCTGTGTTGTTTCCTGACGGGCGGTGGGGAAAAGCCAAGAACAGCTGCAGCCTCCATGAGAATGAAGCCCAGTTCTTTGGTCATTTGTGGCCCTGCCCGATGTGGGGCTAAATACAGAGGGCCTCGAAGAGGTGACCAAGCTGAGTTTCTAGCCCCTTCTATGGCGATCCCCTCAGAATGTCACTCACCTGCTCCTATGTGAAGAACCTTCAAACTAGGAGTGGGACTGGAACAAGGATGGATTCTTTCTGCCTAAAGAAGGCAGAGGGTGAGACCAGAGAGACCCTTCAGGGCCCTGATGGGGCCAAGGTGGGGGAAGGGCACTTTGCTGCAGAGAAGGGCACCTCCCATTACAACCTGTCTCCCATGGGCCTCATTCTCCTGCAGTGCTGATGAAGGGCTAACTTGCCCTCTGTCCCTACTTAGCACTATGCAGAGAGATCAGGATCGACGTGATCTCAGCCTTCAAAGGGCTAACTCTCCCAAGGGAAATCCTATTCAGCCAACATTTATAGAGCAGCTGCTCATGCCAGGAACCATGTTCTTTCTGTGGAGGTGATCTAGTTCTTGGCCTTGGAGAGCTTCCAGGCTGGTGAGCCGGTGACCCAATTTACTCACACAGTTTCACAGGTTCTCAGAGTAGCAACCAACATTTCTGGACTAATATGCACCAGGCACCTTCACCTGTGTAAATATGTGTAATGCTCCCAAGAACTCTGTGTGTTTGGTACCATGACTATCCTCTCATTTTATAGATGACGAAACTGAGGTTTTGCGCATCAAGTATAATTTGACGAAGGCCACCCATAATAAATGGAAGAGCCCATATCCTACCAGAACCAGAGGACTGATATCAGAGAACAGAGATATTCTCATCTAGCCCTTAGGATAAGCAATTGATAGTACACATAAGACTGTGCTGTGGAAGGCCAAGGTGGTTGTTCTAACAGAGATTAAGGAAGGCTCTTCAGGGAAGACCACTCGTGACACAGATTTTGGAAGACATATGGAATTTCAACAAGGGCAGATGGCGAGAAAATATCCCAAGCAGAGGACCAGCCCTAATAAAGGTATTACAGTGTCCCAGCTAAGCAGGGCATGCTCAGGAGAAGTCTGAGGTGGTAGGAGCCTGGCGTTCGTGGTAGAAGGTAGTAGGAGATGACACAGGAAGCTAAGATTCTAAGTCAACTTTGCAAAGCAGAGAGTGCAAGCTGTGGGGATTAGGGGCAGTGCTGTCTCTGATCCGAGTGCAGATTTGGGGTTGACGCTGATATCTGATGAACGATGGGCATACTGGTGGCTAGTTTCCTAGGGGCGGTGTCACCTGCTAATATTCATGAAAAAGCCACCATACTGGAGGCTTTTTATTCATTATCTCTAGTATTTACTTTGCCCTGCAAGGCAGATGAGGAGAGTAAAGTTCAGAGAGGTTAAGTCACCTCCTCAAGGCCACCCAGCTAATAATGCACTTGATCTTTGCCAAAAAGCCGAGAAGCGATCACCCAGCTAATAATGGATGATGGAACTCTGAATCAGACCCAGGTCTGTGTGATTTGAAAGCCATGCCCTTTGCACAACACATGGGACATTTCCCAGGAGATTAGAGGATGAAATGAAGACTGTTTTCCTGCTCATCCTCACTCCTGGGAGGCCACTTCTGCAGGTGTGAGTTGATGAGGCTGTCACCTAGTGCTGATTTCACCGGCAGGGAGGTTGCTTTCACCCAGGCCTTCCCTGGCCATCAGGGTTGACGGAAAGGGCTGGAATACCTACAGGGGAAGGTACTCACTCACCAGATTGCAGTCTCTGCAGGGGGAGTAACTTGTATGTGGGGGCAGTGGGAATAAGGCTCCTGTCTACTGCTCTGTCACCATTCGGAAACAGCCAAAGTCTCTGTACTGCTCAGGTGCACACCAGTTTGGAATGAAACCAGCTCTTGGCCAATTAAGTGATGTACGGGAGCCTTGATATCATTCTGAGGGTAAGGACTTGTGGACAGTTTTTCTTTTGGTTGTTTGCTTCTTTTGCATTGTGTTTTGAGTTTACAGATGTTAAACCACAGTGGACTTCCTCCTTTCCATATGGGCCCTTTGATAGCCAGTCAACTGAGTTTTCCATTGTTATTTTTCACAGGGCTAATAGCTGTTGGCAACTACTTTGTGTTATTTTGTTCACATAATTATTCACTGGGCCTGAAATACCCCCAAACGACCATCAGCATCTCAGCTGTGGCCTTGCTCACTGGAGTCACCCCTAGGAAGTGGTTAAAACCTTGAGAACAAAATGGGGAACTTTTCCTGATGAGGTTGATTCAGCCACTAGGAGCAAAACCTGACATAGAGGCTGAGTTCCAGTTCACCCTGAGTTGCCATGACATGGTTGCCCTCAAGTTCCCTGAGTTTTGCCAGGTCTGTCTGTGATCAAAGCTCTTCTTAGAGAAGTGTTTTTGGGAAAGACAGGCTGGCCTGGTCTCCCTTGCTCATGATTGAAATTGAGAGCAGAGCAGAGACCATTGAGCCCCACATGTAAACACCCTTCGGGGATGCCTGTGTGGTTGATTAAGCATCTGCCTTCGGCTCAGGTTGTGATCCCAGGGTCCTGGGATCGAGTCCCGCATCGGGCTCCTTGCTCAGTGAGGAGCCTGCTTCTCCCTCTGCCTGCCGCTCCCCCTGCTTGTACTCTCTCTCTCGTTCTCTCTCTGACAAATAAATAAAATCTTTTAAAAAATAAAATAAAATAAAATAAAAAACATCCTCCATGGGTTTGTCTCTTGTTCAGCAGCTCCTCAGACCAGAAGCTGCTAAGAATTCCTATTTCTAGCATTTAGTAGAGCATAGATATTAAAAAGAGAAAACCCAGAGACTAGGACCTGCTCCTTGCTCTGTCAGCTAACAGGCTAGTTGGGGAGAGAGCTCGAAATTCTCCTTCCCCTTCATCTCATGACTCCGTACTTCTTGGCGTTGGAGTGCAGGGCCGAAGAGGGCTGAGGAGGGTGAGGGCCGTGAGGTGCAGTGATGGGCACGGTAAGACTGCAGGATGGAAGGGGGGCCTCATGCTTAACCAGAGACTTGGGAATAGCTGCACAATTTCTGTTTGTGTGAAAAAGAAACTTAGGAAGTGTTTTGAGTCTTAAAAATTTTTTTTATAAATAGAAGGAAGAAAGAATTTTCCCTTGGTAAGCTTCTGAGGACTATATTCCAAGGCTCTTGAGGAGGGAGTAGGAAGGAATTTAATTTCCCGCTGGAAGGAGTTGCATGCTGCAGGGAGGGATGGTGGCTCTCACTGTTGACACTGTACAGACTGGAAGAGTACTCTCAGGTGGGCTTTGGAGAGAGTTCAGAAGTCCTGGCAAGTGTTTCAGAGGCCTTATGGCAAATCACTCACTTTTACTTGGACGTGGGTTTCCGTGTAGTGTCTTAATCCAAGAGTCCTTCTATATATGGGATTGTACAGGTGACTGCCTATACAATCTCTGCTCCTCTGAGTGGTGGTGACCGCTGAGCTACCACCAGCTGCCTACTAGATGCGGGATGTCCGCAGCTCTGGCTTCAGTCTCCTTGGCTATAAATGGAGATCATAATTGCAGCCTCCATAAGGTTTGGGGAGGATTAAATGAGATAATGCCGAGGAAGTACTCAGCCCCCTGAATGACACAGTGATTCCATGATCAGTGGTTACTTTTTTATATAAACGTTTTATTTTGGAAAATTTTAGATTTACAGGGAAGTTGCAATGACAGTAGAGAGCTCCCATATACTCCTCACCCTTTTATACTCTGTTACCCCTCATCTGTAACAGCTTTCCCCATTAACATCTTACATAATGGTGGTACATTTATCAAGAGTAAGAAACCAACTTTGATACATGACTATTAACTAAACTCAAGATTTTATTTGGATTTTATTGGTTTTCGTAGCAGTGTCCTTTTTCTGTTCCTAATCCAATTCAGGCAACTACATTGCATTTAGACTTACTTTGATTAGGCTTCTCCTGTTGGTCTGTAGGTCCCTGAGATTAGCAGCAGCGTCCTCTCTCATCTCAAACACAGAACAGTCACGCACGTGGCCAGGCACAACCGAAGTCTGGGTATGCGATCAATTACTTTGCCCTAAAAACATCTTGCCTAAAATCTCTGTGCTTTAGGGATACCATTAGGGCCCGAGGTGGCCCCAGCAGTCCTCATTGTGCCACCAAGCCTCAGCCTCCCAGCCTTATGGAGGATGGAGCCTAGGGCATTTGCAAAGAGAATCTTCTGGGCTTTGGGCACAGGGATAGCGGGGAGAGGCCACAAAGTCTTTGCATTGAGCCCATGGCTGGAAGGGGTCACCTTCTGGCTTTCCAAGGCTCCCCAGCCAGCTGGGGCTTCCCAGCCAGCCTTGGCTTTCCCTCCCATCCCAAGCCAGCACAGGATCCAGTGTACTCTGCAGAACAGGCCCTGTGGTGGGATCCCCCAGGGCCACAGCTTTTATTGAAAGCTGATTCCTTGGAGCATAGGCCTTGGCCCTCAGAGCCCTGCTAGGAAGTCCCACGGTAGAGGTTTAGAAAGAGCTTTGCTCAATTTCCTGTCAGGGCCTGTGGTGGTGGAGAGAGGAAGGTGATGACCCAGAGGGCTTAAGGCCTGCATGGTGTCTTCCGGCCTTCAGCTAGACCCTTCCTTTCTGGCTTTAGGCTTTGAGGAGGCTTCTGAGGGCTCTAAGCGATGTTTACCTCAGCGGGGCTCTCCATTCCTGGGTCCGTAGCCCCCTTATTAGTGCAGAACCTGGGGGGAGAGTTTGACATGAAGATCCTTAGCCCTTGTTCGGCTTGGAGAGGACACGTCCTTGTCGTCCTCTTTCTGAATGGGGCTGTCGGGGCTGCCGCTCAGGCCTGGCCTTCTGCTGTGGCACCATGCTGCAACGTGAGCAGTTTCGGGGCCTGTGGCGTGGAGTTGTGCCTCAGACGCCAGACACACTGAGTCTCAGAGCCCTCGCGTCAGGCAGCCAGCCTGCCTGGCGCTGGGGGATGGCTGACGACCAAGAATGTGCACTTAACACACATTCCTTCTCCAAACTCTAAGTGCTTAATCGTTTGAAACCTCAAATCAGTTTGTTCTGTTAAAAACTAGAACCACATGCCTGCAGAGGCCGTGTGCTGATGGGCTCAGATTTTTCACACATGAAATGGGAATGCCGGGCTGTGGAAGCAGGAGCCCTGCGCTCCAGCCTTGCATACACCACTAAGCACCCTGTGAGCTTGGGCAGGTTCCTGTGCCTCCACTTGAAAAACAAGGGCACCGGGATCTTTAAGGGCCTACCAGCTCTGCAGGGTTATGATTCTTGGGGGTCGGATACTCTGAAGTTGACTGGTTTATAGGAAAGTTTGTTTGAAATCCACGAGGGCCTATGATTGCTTATAAATGTTTAAGATGTATTTTTTTTAGTAAGTCTAAACACAAGCAAAAATGGCAAGAACGTAAACAGTCCTTAGATCCTTTCTGCTGGGGCCTACGGATGAGGACCGCAGTAGGCACGGGGAGGCAGGGAAGGGCCAAGGAGCGGCGAGCTGGTCTTCCGGGGCCATTGCACTCGTGGCCTGGGGGACTCGCTTGTAGCTGCCCAGAGCTGGCGCATACCAGCCGCCGGGGACACCTCCTTCTCTGCTGCTTGTGGTAAGAGTTTTTCAGGTCTCTCCCAGAAACAAGGGCTTAAAGCCTCCAGCCCTGACCTCACAGCTCTCCTCCGAGAGGACCCTGCGGACTCTCTGTTGCACACTCCCAGCTTTGAATTCTGGTTGGAGCCAAACAACTGGGTATAATGTCCCCAGCTAACTCATTTATGGGAAAATGGAACAGAGGCAGTGGGGGACACACTCTGGCCTGCGACTGGCCTTCATTCAGCAGGGGGGTCTGACAGTCAGAGCATTTGCGGGAGCCACTAGGTGGGGGCCTTCGGGTTTCTGGGATGAAATTGCTTTGGGACAGAGAAGGAGTTCTGTGGCTAACAACATGAATTAGAAAGAAATTGCTGTAAATGATCAATATAGTGTCAATTAGCCTGGGAACTCCTCATGAGAGGGATGTTGAGTCCAAGGGCTTCATTTTTCCAACCATGGATGTCTCTTGAATGTCCGGGAGGTACCAGAGCCTGGGCTGGCACCCGACTTGATGGAGCCTGGATCCTGGCAGGACAGAAAGAGCATCAGCCAGTGAACCACAGATGAGGAAGTGGTGACAAGTGGCAAACAGGGGGCCTTCTCTGGAGGTGACTTTACTCGGAGACTTGAAGGGTTAGAAGGAGCCAGTGTGCAGTGGGTGGAGGGCACAGTATCCCTGGCAGAGCCCACAGTACAGGCTAAGGCTGTCAAGCTAGAAAGGGCTGGTCTGAGCGGGGTTTGAATGGGAAGGGGGACGGGCCTCAAAGATGCATGGGTAGGATTTGCTTGGCTGTGGTCCTGAGGAGAGGGTGGCTTTGGAGCAGGATGGCTATGGGGGCAGGATGAAAAGAGGACTGTTCCTGTGTACCCATCAGCGTCGTAGGAGTGGACAAGCTTTGTCCACTGGACTAAGTGGGATACGTATGCAGCTTAAATGCCAGACTCTTGACTTAGAGGCTGAAAATCACGGCTCCCCGGGGACTCATTCAAACAGAGTGAATTAATAGAGACTTTCCCACCTCCACCCACTTCCCCTGCCAGTCATTGTCAGGGGGCCATTCTCATCTTTTGTCCTTTTCTTGCCATTACTCACATTTCCCCGGCATATGCCCATTTACATTTCCTGTAGTCCCATTGTTCCTGCTGGCCCATAATTGCTTGAGGAGAGAGTAGGCAGGAGTGCTTCCTGAAGTGTCCTCCGCTTGCCTTCAGGGGTCAGAGAAGGAACCAGAGTGGGAAGAGGAACTTGACCATGACACAGAGCCATGTACTTGATCCAACCCCAGGAAGTAGGGCATGCTGAGCAGGAAAAGCACGTGGGTGGATCAGAGGCAGGACAGGAGAGAGTAGTGGTTGTGGCAGGAGGACGTGAGGGTGCTGTACCCCTGCTTGGACACCTCCCTCCCTGCAAAACCTCCTGGTCTTTGAGGCCCATTTCCAGTGTCAGCAAATCTGTGAAGCTTTACCTGACTCCCTAGACCTTATTGGGGCCTTTAGCCTCTGGATTTATGAGTTCCTATGTCACCAGGGTTCTGTGACCCACACACTGGAGACCCTTGCTACTCAAAGTATGGGCCATAGGTTGGCAGCTTTGGCATCACTTGAAGTTGTTGGAAGTGTAGATTACCCGGGCCTTCCCTAAAACTTCTGAATCAGGATCTGCCTTTCAAGAAGTCCCAAGGTGATTCCTTTGCTCATTAGACATTGGGGAGCAGGGCCATAGACCTTCAGTAGCTGCTGCCCTGCCCACTCTTCCTCATCTGGGAGTGGGACTCTGCTCTCCTAGGTGGGATGGTGAGCAACTAGGGACAGAGCCCTAGCATCCCTCTTGAAGCCAAGCTGAGGAGGATAATGGCCATCCAGATAGGGACTCAGTACTCGTTGGATCTGACTTTTTGGGAGAGGTGAGGAGCAAACCAAATAGAGCAGGAAAGGAGGGGAAAAGAGCATTTATGAGCAGTTCATCCAAGGTCTCAAGAACCTTGGAGAAGGCTGTGTATCAATCTGGGATTGTTCATTGTGCAAGACATTTTTCACTTAGGGAGCCCTGAATGGAGATGTTTATGAAATCAAGGCCACAACTTGGAGACATTGCAAGATCGAGAACGCAGTGACCGCTCTTCCTTTACACAAAGTCCTAGAGATCCCAGAGGGCTGTTTGCTTCTCCATTTCTCTTTCTAAAAGCCTGACTTATAAAAGGCAAAGGTTGGAGAGACCAAAATTGTGTCCACCACCAAGATAAGTCAAGGACTGCCCCTTCTTTCCCCTCCTGTTTCCATCACCATACTCCAAGCTCTCTCAGTCATGAGGATAGAGGGACTTTGCTGGCACCCAGGATGTCAGAGCTGTGGTGAGAGCAATAGAGGGTGATGCTTCCTTTACATGGGGAGGAAGGAGCCCCCAGACACTAAGTGACTTCTTGGAATCAGCTGAGGCTACTGTCCCTGGGAAGGAAGATTTTAGGGCAAACGATGACCCTGAGGATAAAGTGTGGTCACATGCTGATGGAGTGGAACAGGAAAACTCTCTCAAAGTCATTGACTGTTATTAAGTACCTACTGTTAGCCTGGCCCTGGCCAGCTTTTGGGGAAATGAGAGAAGATGCTCAGTTCAATGTCAGGCTCACAGAAGTTGCTTTTTGTAAGGGTGGTTTGCTTAGACTTGAACAGAACTGAGCCAGCCCCTACCCTTGGGTTGAGCTGATCATCTTACTGGGGTGGCAGCAGCTTACCTTCTGCCTCCTACAGGCAGCCTTTCCTGATTACTCTGGCCCTAACTCCTAATGAAGTTATATCTGCTCCGATTATACATAGAATAATGCACTGCCATGTGTTGGTCTGCTTCCTGCCATTCTCTCTGACCCTATCTCCTAGCATAGCACCCCCCACCCCATACCAGTTGTCAATTTATTGCCTTTCAGCTCCAAACTCATCTTTATCTGCCTGCTCCATGATAATGGAAATGGGCTTTGTAAATATTTCTCCTTTGCCAGCTGGCATGATTCTAAGCCTTGTCAATAGAGGGCATTGAGGGACACTGGAGAAAGAAGGAGTTTCCACTCTCTGGTTCTCATTTACCAGACTCCTGCAGAGCTTGCTTTGTCCAGTGCTCAGGTTCTGAGAGCACGTGGCTTCTGCTGTGTTAGGCTCCTGCAGGGCACGCCTTTCTCTAGTGCCTGACTCCTACATATTGAGCTCCTGCAATGCCCAGTGGCTAGCAGCTTCTACCAGCAGCTTCTTTGGCAGTTTCCCAGTGGAATGCCACCAGCCAGATATCTCCTTGTGAGTGGCCTTCTCCAGGACTCTCTCATGTGGCTTTACAGTGAGTTCTGAACTATGGCACTTCCCTTTGGACACCTTCTCCTAACATCTCAGAGGACAAATTCCTGGCAAGTCGCAACGGTGAGGCATCTTTTGGCTTTTGTGCCATCCAGTGAGCTATGGCTGTGTCCTCTCTGAGGTCAGAATCCCAGTCCTTTGGTCAGGGAGGAGTCTCTTCCTTGGGCACGAGGGCCCTATCTTACTTAGTTCTAGGGGTAGAGGCTGCTCCTGTATTTACTATTCCTGTGTTCTTTAGAGTTCTCAATAACTCTTTCTACCCAGGTCCCCATTCATCTCCTATTAATGTAATCTAATTTTCTATTAATAATTCTTTATATTAAATTTTTCCATTTCCATGTGGTTTCTGTGTCCTGATTGGACCCTATGGCAGAACTTTGAGCAATACATTTATCTGTCCACTTGTGAAATGAGAGATGGCCAGAAGTATGGATCTACATAGATTTATGGGCACTTACTAATGGTTTGACTGGATGATCAGGGACTTGGAAGGAACATGACTGGAAGATTAGTGGCAAGAAAGTCTGGGGGAAAGAGGTGTTAGATGGACCTCTCTCAGAATGGGCACAAACTGTGAAGATATTTGTGTCCCATTTGGATACCCAAAGGACATCCAGTACAGAGAAGGTTAGTCATCACGTGGACAAAATTACATACTCCGTAGACATCAGGCAACCTCTTTCCCCAGCCACTCCATTGCTTGCTCAGTGGGCCCATTAACAAAGGAGCCATGGGGGCAGGCATGGAGGCTATGCAGGAGCTTAGTGGCATGGGTGCTTATACTGCTGTTAGGTGCCTAGTCTGCCTAGCAAGAGCTAGGCCTCTGCCTAGAGACCAACACTGAGCTCTTTACACCATTCCCTGGGGTAAGTAGCCAGCCACCTAGTGGCAGGTTGATTACATTGGACCTCTTCTGTCATGAAGGAGGCAGGTATTTGTCATCATTGGAATTAGACATATTTTCTAGGTATGGATCTGCACATAGCTTGTCTGTAGCACCACCATCCATGATTCATAGAATGATTTGTCTACCACCATGGCATTCACCATAGCATTGCTTCCAATCAGCAGTCCATTTCTTAGCAAAGGAGGTGTAGAAGGGATAATGCCCATTCCATGGAATTACGTGGTCTTACCCCATTCACTGGACATGGCTGGGCTAATTGGAAGGTTCAGTGACTTACTGAAGCCTCAGTTGTGGTACCTTTTGTGAAATAACTTCCTGAATGGGTGGGGTTCTGTCTTATAGAATGTAGCATATGCTTTGTATCAAAATCATAATATGGTGCTGTCTCCCCAAGAGTCAGAATGCATGGGGCCAGGAATCAAGGGATCTAAATGGGAGTTGCATCTATTACTATTATGCCCAATGATCCATACACAGAATTTTTGCTTCCTGTTCATCTGTCCTTGAGCTCTGCTGGTTTGTAGGTTTATTCTCCCAGGCAGAGAGTGCATCACATGGGCTGTGATTCCATGAAGTGGGAAGATGAGACCTTGCTGCTTTGGGCTCCTTATGCCCCTGAATCAACAAAAAGGAGTTGGTCTACTGGCTGGAGTGATTGACCCTGAGTACCAAGAGATGATGGGTTGTAGCTACACAATGGAGGAAAGGAAGACAGTTTCTAGAACCCATGGGATTCTCTGGGGCACCTCCTAGTAGTTCCATGCCTGGCAGCAGAGGTTAATAGAAAACTATAGCAACCAAAATATTGGCAGGGTGACTAAGGACTCTTCAGGAATTAAGGTGTCAGTCATGCCATCAAGTAAAGAATCCAGCCATCTGAGATCTGACTGAGAGCATGGGAGGAGCACAGAATGGTTAGTGGAAGAAGGAAGCCATAGATAGCAGTTATGACAGTGTGAGAAATTCTTCACTTGGAAAGAAGATAGCCTTACCATAGTAGGTGGAACGAGGATAGCATTATTTCACTGTTACCTAAAAGTTCAAATGAGTGTCCAAGTGCCCACATGGAAACTGAGTAGCCAAAGGAATGAACTATGCTAGTTTATCCAGTTTATTGCTTCTTAGCTCCAAATCCACCCCCCTTTGCTGACTCTGTCAGAATGGAGGTGGGCATGGGCTTTGCAAATGGTTCTTCTTTGCCAGCTGACACATTGTTCCATGTGTGATCAGTAGGGAAGCCTGAGGGGACATGGGAGGGAGGAGGAAGAGACTTTCTCTTCCCAGTTCCAGTGTGTCTCACTCGTCAGGCTGAAGGGTACACTTTCTCCAGTGCTCAGTCCCTGCGGAGGTTGGCTTCTGGACCTGCTAGTTCCTGGAAGTGTGCCACAGCCAAAAGTGACCAGCAGCTGACATCTCCTTCTAGCATCTTTTCTGGTAGCATCTGGAGTAGTGAAAATGTTTCCGGCGAGGCACCTCTATGTGAGCAGTCTTTGTGACATCCTCCTGGGGAACTCTGGGGACAGTTCCGAGGTATGCCACCTCCCTGTGCGAAAGCCCCATAAGCACATATATTGAATAAATTGGAAGGAAGAGAGGTTTAAAATCCCACCATTATGAGTGAAATGGAATGAAGGATTTATTTTAGGGAGGAAGAGTGAATGCAAGGGTGGGAGCTGTTGAAAAAGTCAGTGGAAAGCTATCTTTTCTGTGTCTCATGGTGGGTCTGAAGTTGCTCAAAGTCACAGAACTGGCAGCTGGGAAGAAAGCTGGACATGAAGTGGGGAGAACAAGGGCAAATGAACCTTGTGTGTGATGGTTAATTTTACATGTCCACTTGGTGATGCTACAGTAGCCAGTTAGTCAGACACTAATCTAGATGTGGTTAGCATCTATGATCACTTGGCTATAAGTAAAGGAGATGACCCTTAATAATGTGGGTGGGCCTCATCCAATCAGTTGAAGGCCACAAGGGCAAAAATGGAGGTTTCCCAGAGAAGAAGAAATTCTGCCTCAAGACTGCAGCAGCCAGTCCTGTCTGAGTTTCCAATTTCCCCACATAGACTGTGGGAGCTCAGCCCGCCCCACTCCTGCGCATATTCCTAGCAACTCTGAGCACAAGGCTTGGCCCAGAATGGATGCTCGATAAATATTTCCTGTCTGGAAACGACAACCATCTGTCGGAGTCGGTGTGAACAGAGCTCTGCCTTGGGGCAGGGGCGGAAGCTGAGGGACCGAGGAGGGCCTTTCCTGTCCTTAGATCCTATGAAAGGGAGTGGGAAGCTCTCCAGATTGAGAAGAGGTTGTTGGGAGACAAAGTGGGAAGGCAATCTGAGATCTATAAAGTAAAAATGAAAATTTAGGAGGAGTGCTGGAAGAGAAGCAACTTCAGGGAGAGATTTGAAACTTCAGCTTTGCTGGAGTGCTTGCTGCAGGTGAGGACTTGTGTTGGCTGTTGTGAGGGGTCAGGCGCTTTCTTCGAGCTTCACATATATTAATCCCTAGCACCCTCACAGCCACCCCACGAGATAAATTCTATGTGATTCTCGACTCACAGATGGGAAAAGGGAGGGACAAAGAGGGTAAGGTAGCTGGAGAAGGAGTCACTTTGCCCCGCGGGTGCTGCTTCTCCAGGGATGCCCCCTCAGGCAAAGGGAAATGGCCCCTTTGTCTATCATGTCTGATTCCAGCACAGGCCTCCACTTGTTTTTTCTGGAGTTTGCCAAGAAAATCCCAAAGGCTGAGTGAGTCTCCTATCCTCTCTGGGGCCCATGGTATGCTCTGCATCAGCCCTGGTGGTCTTCAGCATGGGGACAGATTTCTCTGCAAATCTTTTCACTCAGACTGCAGAGCTGGCTTTGTGGCCACATGTGCAATTCATAAAGTTTGCATTTTCCACAGGACTTGGTTTCCAGAGCATTTTGGCCTGAGCACTATGGGCTTTCAAGAATTTCAGCCGAGAAATGCTGTCCACAGATTGCTCAGCTACATACATCCTTCCCACGGCTGTGAAGTTTGGCACGAGCGTTGTATTATTGCTCCGGGATCGGATTTAGAGTTTCATTTTATTAATATTCTTTTCTGCAAGGATTTAGAAGGGGGAGGGGATCTGGACCAACACTGGTTTCTCCAGGTTCATCTTTACTCCCCTCTGACGCCTACCTACGTTTGGCCTCTTTTCTGTCCATTTTTTACCCCGTTTGCCATGTTGGCTCATGTCTTCTGTATCTTGAGGGCTGGTTTTTGTGCAGTGCATGGAAATAGAGTGTGATTATGTTTATAGCCTATAAATTTGAAAACTTACTATAAATTTAAAACCGCCATACTAGCTGGATTTAAGAGTTATGTTTACATTAATTTTTTTTTTTCCTAAATCAAAATAATCTTGACTTCAGGGCCAGAGCCTGGTGTTACAAGATTTGACTTTGGTCACCATGGGGCTCCTACCCTGGGCTATGCTCTTCGGCCACGTTGGCCAGTATCCTCGGGGAGTGTGTGCTGGTCCACAGTCTACACCAGCCATCTTGTCCACGCATTTAAGGTCTGTAGCAGACAGCGTTGCTACTTCTGTGCCCAGTTTGGGCATCAGATTTTTGCTGAGGCTGAGAGCACTGGGTCCTGGGTCCTGCCTCCCCATGTAGCTGCTTCTCCTGGAGGTCTGCTGTCTTCCTGCCATGCTCCCAGGACACTAGATCTTGCCAGTCATAGAACCCCTGGCCCACCATCTTATTCAACCCCTCTGTTATGGGTTGTATTGTATGTCCTCCAAAATAGATATGTTGGAATCTAGTGCCTCAGAAAGTAACCTCATTTGGAAATAGGGTCATTGTAGATGTAATTAGCTAAGATGAGGTTATTTTGCAGTAGGATGGGCCCTAGTCCTGACATCCTTACAAGAAGAAAGTAAGAGACATGGAGACACACAGGGAGACAGTCATGTGACAACAAAGACAAAGACAGGGATTGGAATTAGGCGGCTACCAGCCAGGCATTTACCATTCCCAACCAACCACCAGAATTGAGGAAGAGGCAAAGCATGATTTCCCTACCGATTTCAGAGGCAGCGTGGTCCTGCTGACACCTTGATTTCAGACATCTGGCCTCCAGGACAGTGAGACAATACATCTCTGTTTCAAGCCACCCAGTCTGTGGTACTTTGTTATAGCAGCCCTAGGAAAGTAATGTATCCTCTGTCTCAGGGGCAGCTACTTTCCTGTCCCTCAGACACATGTCTGCACCCCATCCTCTGGGAGAGTCCAGCACAGCCCCTCCTCACTGGGCGTTTGCACTCATTTCGGTGGTGGATGCCCTTTTCAGAGGGTGAGTGTTGCAAAGGTGATGTTGAGACCGGCCACGTTGACCAATCCTATTATTTTTTTCTATCACTCTTTAGTTCTAAGCAAAGCTGCATCACATGAGCATGTGACCATGGCTGGTACAAGTTTGGAACCAACATCCGAACACGTGGATTTTCCTTTCCGTTAGCTCTTACACTATGGAGACCAAGCTGAGACCCTGGCTTGATCAGAGACGTTTCTCCGAATGCTGATGAAGCAAGGCCTCCCTGTGGGAAATGTCAGATTTGTGAAAGTCAGTGTTTGTGAAATGCAAACTCTTTCATCACAGCTTTATGGCACATGGCAGCCATGATCGAGCATGAGCTATAGGATAAAGGAAACCACTAGTCAGCTTCCCTGTCGTTTGAGTGTACAGAGAATAGTGTTGCGGTGTGATTTCCTCCAGCCTTGGGCTCTGTGGGTGCTCAGTGTGTAGCTCTGAGTTTTTGTCTTTCTCTCGTTGGTGCTCTTTCCAAAAAGTCTCAGCCTTGAATTTCTCATCTCAAACCTCTCAACTACCTTGGGCATTAGGGCTCCATGCCTGGTTGCCACCTGTGGTCTTTAGTTACTTGGTTCTCACCCGAGCCTTGGAGAGGGATGGCTTTCAGACCACCTTTGGCCTGTGTGGACTTAGCCCTGGACTGTGTGTCTTTTCCTGCTCCATGAACTGGGGTGAACATGGGGAGCCCACAAGCTGAGAAGAGATGAGATCCTAGGGCTCTGGAAAAAGAGAGGAATTTCTCCAGAATGGCCAATGGGCCATATAAGTTCTGGTCAAAGAGTGAAGCCACAAGCAAGAGAAGTAGGACTGAGCCTCAGCTCTAAGATGCAGTCTTAGACTGCTAGTCCCCCAAGTATCTATGAGTAGATATTATGTCCCAGGGCTCATGTGCTGGGAAGAGTGATGAAGTAACCAAATTGAAAGCCCTCCCCTCCTGCGTTTACATTGAAGTGGACTGCGATAAGAGAACAAGCAGGAAGACAAGGCAGGAGGTCCTACGCTGGAAGGATTCGAAACAAAATGGGAGGTGGAGTGCTCTGGGTGAAGACAAGTGGGTCAAGACAGAGGCTGCACAATTACTAGTGCTGGTGGCATGTTTTCATGGACAACTGGCGTCAGGCCACTGGGGTGGAATTCAGGTCTCCCATTAAACCTGGATGGTGGGTGTGGCAGATCTCTTCGGGAGCAAATCAAATGGTTTTCTGCGTATTTCCAGTGTGAAGGGGTTGGAATTAATATAATCTTCAGCTGAATAGCATTCTCCAATGAGATGAGGTTTGAGGAAAAGAGGAGACATATACATAGAAAGAGAAGGGGTGGAAAGAAGAAGGCTGATACTGGTATCCTGACTGCCATTCCACAAAGACCACAGTCCCCAGGCAGAGGCAGAGCCGGGCCTCTCCCTGGGTCACTGGGCAATGACCACCCACACAAGGGCCTGTCTTTTCAGTTGCCACCCAATGTGAGAGCCATGTGGTGGCTTCCTGGGACACACGTGCAGGTTTCTGTGATGGGGTGTCTGCGACAATCTGGGTGCTGGCTTCTGGCAGTGGTCAGCACGGGAAACATCCATCACAGACTAGTGTGCAAAGTGACCGGAGGTGGCAGTCCCCTAGGGGGCTCTTGATTTTCATTTTACAGAGTTCTCTGCAGCCTGGCAGGCCCTACTGTGCTGTGAAGAGCTGCTGGCTGAGTCTGGTCTGGGCTCTAGAAAAGAGTGTCAACAATGCCTACTAGCCGACTTCTGCCACAAGTGGCCAGCAACCAGTTGGAGGGTATGTCAGCCTGATGAACCACCCACCAGGGAGGTCCTCTCTTCACCTTAGAGCTTTCCAGCCTTTTACAAAAATGCCCAATTCACATGACCTGAGCCAACCATCGGCTTCAGTCAGAAGTATGAGGTACACAACACACGTCTCTCTCTCTCTCTCTCTCACACACACACACACACACACAAGAGCTTTGGGGTTCACCATTGGGCTGGGTGTTTTTGCAGGCTGTTAATTGACATAACTCTATCTGTGCTGGTCTAACAACCAATCCCTGCTAAGACATTCTGTGAAGAGCAGGATTCCGGTTTGGCTCTTTGCTCTTAAAAGTTGACTCTAGGGTGCCTGGGTGGCTCAGTCGGTTAAGCGACTGCCTTCGGCTCAGGTCATGATCCCGGGGTCCTGGGATCGAGTCCCGCGTCGGGCTCCCCGCTCTGCAGGGAGCCTGCTTCTCCCTCTCCCTCTCCCACTCCCCCTGCTTGTGCTCCCTCTCTCGCTGTGTCTCTCTGTCAAATAAATAATAAAAATAAAATCTTTAAAAAAAAAAAAAGTTGACTCTAGCCCAGGGGATGCTCTTCTTGTTCTGCCACAAGCCAGGTGTGGTTTCCCCACTTTGGAGCCCTCCTATTTTGTTCTTTTCCATCAATACTGCTTTATGAGGTTATTTCCATCTAAATGACTAACAGGTTGCATTTGTGGGAAGCACACACACACGTGGGTGTGTGTGTGTGTGTGTTCACGTACGCACGCGCGCGCTATAAGCTGGGATTCTGGAACTACGGAGAATTAAGTGTTGAAGCACAATGGTTTTGGTAAATAGCTGCACTTTGGTTTTTTTTTTTTTTTTTTTTTTAAGAATTTATTTATTTTCAAGAGAGAGAATGAGAGACAGAGAGCATGAGAGGGAGGAGGGTCAGAGGGAGAAGCAGACTCCCTGCCGAGCAGGGAGCCCGATGTGGGACTCGATCCAGGGACTCCAGGATCATGACCTGAGCCGAAGGCAGTCGCTTAACCAACTGAGCCACCCAGGCGCCCAATAGCTGCACTTTGGACTTGGTCCCTCATGCCCCCTCCCCAGGCCTTTAATTGTGCCTATTTTAATCAGAACGCGCTTCTGGTCCCTATGTGTAAAATTTAACTTTGGCTTCTTCAGCAGGGCCTTAAGCTTGGCAATTTTAGTTATGGAGAAGGCTTTTTTTTTTCTTTAATTAAAACCCTTTTGAGACTCACATGCAGTTGTAAGAAATAATACAGAGAGATCCTCTGCACACTTACCATGGTTTCCCCCAGTGATAACGTCTTGCGAAACCATAGTAAAATATCACAACCAGAGTACTGACAGTGATACAGTCGAAATACAGAAGAGCTCCATCATTGCAGTGACCCCCACCTCCCACTCCCGTTAAACTGCATCCCAATCCCTGGCAACTAGTATTCTCTCTGATTCCGTAATTTTTAAAGACGTGTTTTTTTACCGAGCTAGTCTTGGTGAAATTGACTTTATTCCTCACAGCACCCTAAGGCCTCTGCCATCGGGCTAGATAGGAAGTTAGGGAGGCTGTAATCTCTGCTGTTTACGCGGTCAGCATTGTGCTGTGGTGACTAATTGTGTAGGCTCTACGGGCAGAATCCTGCCAATAGGAGCTATTAGCCTGATGACCTAAGACAAGTTGCTTAACCTTTGTCTGCAAAATGGGAATGATAATAATAGGACTCAGAGGGAATTAATAGATCCAAGTAAGTAAGGAGAGTGCCTCTCAAGCTTTAATGTCATACAAATCACTTGGGTCCTATTGTGCCTGAGAGTCAGCATTTTTAACAAGCTCCCAGGTAATGCTGATTATTGCTGGTTCTCAGACCACACTCTGTGGCCAGGACTCAGAAGAGTACCTGATACAGAGTAAGCACTCAAGAATCATTGGTTTTTCTAGCCTTAATGTGAAGCTGTGTGGGATAGAAGCTGGTACGGTGAGCCTAAGCTTCAAGGTTCAGAGAGTGGAATGCCCCTAGCTTTGCCAGTCCCAGGGCTGGACTGGAGCCCGAGTGTGAGGCTGATGATTGGCCTTAACAGAAATGGGTGAGAGAGTGTGGAAGTGCCCCTGACCCTGAGTCCCGATCCCCGTGCTCTTTCCTATGGGAAGAGACGTGGCCCAGGAGTCACTTTTCTCTTCCTGGCTTCTCCTGCTTCCAGAAGTGCAGCTCCTGTAGGCTGCTCCCTTCTTCACCTGGGCAGGCAGATGGGGGATGAGAGAAGCAAGCCCACCAGTGCCTAAGCGACTGTAAGCAGCTCTAAATCGCCCAAGGTTGACTTGCCCTTCATACATCAGGGGCAATAATGTGCCCTGGGAGGAGCCCTGCAGTGTGTCCTCCTGGGGTCTCTGTGCCCCAGGTGGCCATGGCTACCAGACCTGGGCTGGCAACCTTAGGCAAAGTGAGCAAGACTGGGACTTCTTCTGTCCGAGACAAGTTGGAATGCCATCATCCAGGCGTTAAATCCCACCAGTGAGTTCTAACAATGCAAACAGCACACAAGCAAAGCAAGTTAAAACTGCCACCCTCCTTTCCTTCTGTCGGCCCATAGTCTCTTAAGGAGTAAGCACTGTCAAGCCATTGTGTGTGTCTTCCCAGTACTGTTTCTATGGGTGCACAGATATATTAATCTAGAAACAGTAATGACTCATCTCTACACGTTGTCTCACAACTTCACCTTGCTCTTGTCACTTCAAAATAAATCCTGACCCTTGTTTGCATATCAACACACATGGAGACCTGCCTCATTCTCCCTAACAGCTACGTCCAACAGGATAGATATACCATAGGGCAATCAGATCATGCTCTAGTGATGAACATTTCATTTGTCTCTAAATCTTTAACTTCATAACTTGCAGTGAACATTCTCTAGGACAGGTGCCTGCACAAAAGGTAGGTGCCTTTGTGTGTTTGATAGGTGGTACCCTTGCAAAAGATCATACCCGCCACCATATACCTTCCACTTACAGCGTATACGTGTCCACTCAACGCATCCCGGCGATGGCAGGGTATTGCCAAGCCTTTCCATCGCTGTCATTTTTCAAGGCGAAAGACACTGTCTTGTGCTTATTTACAGTTGCTTGTCTGGATTCACTAGGAAGGAAGAGCATCCATCCCTTTTGATGTCGACTTCCCCTCTGCAGCTCATGAAATCCAGTTTCCAGCAGCCCCCTGGCCACCAGCTCAGCCCCCACTGAGCTCTCCACTGAGGAGGCACCATCAAGGGCTTCACTGGAGGAGGTAAGCAGTATTTATTTGTTTAATGTAAAGACTTTGTGCAGAAGCAGTTGCTAAGGCCTCCAGAGGGCTTTCAGCTCATGTTGGAAGAAAGAAGAAAGCTTCTGTATGACACCAGACTCTGTGTCCTGGTGCCTGTTAACCATCATTCTGTGTCTGTAATAGTACGGCTCCAGCCAGACCGCCTGTGTCCACCAAGAGGCGTTCAGAGACCCACGCAGTCCTGAGGCAGTGTGGTGTGGCCAGTGGGATGAGCCCTGGGCTGGGGGCCACCAGACCCACAGTGAAATACCAGCTCTCGCTGTGGAGGGCACAGGTGACATTCCCCCAGCTCTCCTCATCTGTGCCATCTGGTAGCTTTGGACGCACCTCATCCCGTCCTTAGGCCTCATAGCACCATTGGCCTCTGTGGTACTGATTTTACTAGCTGTTCCCCTGGCCGCTATGGCCATTCTTCTCCTTTGTCCTTGAAAAGTCCTTGTCTGGGTGTCCTCCAGGTCCCTCTCTATACATTCAGTTCCTCCCAAGAACACCCACTGGGGTAGCTTCAGTGGGATCCCCACCCAGCCAGCTTTCAAGTTGGGCTACTTACAATTACTCAGATAATTAGGTACTTTCTGGTCTCTGCACATAGAGATCAGGGTTTTTCAACCTCAGCATTCCTGACATTTTGAGATAGATAATTCTTTGTGGTGGGGAGCTCTCCTGTGTTTAGCAGCATCCCTGGCCTCTTCCCATAGTATCACCTCCCCAGTCATGACAATGAAAAATGTCTTCAGACGCTGCCGAATACCTGATGTTTCCCTGAAAGACAAAATGACCCCCTGTTGAGAACCACTGATTGAGAGCTATATTGTTTCATCTGCATGGATAGCCTTCTCCCATATCTCCCCACCTGCAGTTTGTAATTTGGTGATAAATTTGAAAAAGCGAATTATAGAAATATGCATTGTGATTGTTACATATGCAAGTGAATAAGGACTAGAATAGAATATGCAAATATGAACTTAGTTATGTAAGCTGTGTTTCCTTGGGCTACTCTTGTGGAGGGTTAAAAATGTGGCTGCTTTTTATAGAACCAACCAGCACTTGGGTATCTCTCACTTCCACTTGTTATTGTAGGATTTTGGCCCCAGAAATTCCAGGGAATACTCAGTCTCCCATGGTTCCCCAAATGAATCTCATGACAGACAAGTGGCCTCTCCCTTGGAATCCACCCCAGCCTCAGACACTTGTAGGGCTAGGAGATGCCCATACACAAAGCACCTACCAAGCACTGAGGTCCTCCACCAGGCATACTGATCCTGGAGGCTCTGTGTCTGGGGGAACACTCATGGTAACATGGTCTCTTCATATTCTCTGCAAAGCTGTGGATATGTAATTTTAATGAAACTGCTCTTTGCTGCTTAGACAGGTGTTTATGGAAGGAAGGCTGGGCTGGGACTCAATCCAAGGGACAGATAAAATGACAGACTCATCGTTCTGACCACCTTGGCTTTGTTAGTGATCCAGCGTGTCATGCCTGATGTGCTCCCAAAAGGCTCTTGGTGGCCTGCCCCGTAGCTCTCTGGGCATGCCCACACATGTCTGAATCCCAGTGGTGGGCATGGACCAATCTGGAAGGGATACTCCACTGCAGTGGGCAGTGGGATTATGAATGACTTGTTTTGACATAAACAAATCTTGTTATTACATTTTTAAATACTCTGGTTATTATATTTTTAAAAATATCTGATCCACCCTCAAGTCCTGCCTCCACAACTTCTGAGCTTCCTTCCACTTGACCTCTCCTCTCCCAATGTGACGGAATGTCGGCTCTCGTGCTCCTTCACGGTCCTGCAATTTGACCCTCTCACAGGACATTCAGTGGGCTCTACTCTGCAGTATAAGTATTTGGGTACGTTTCTATTCCTCTCTACTGTGTATACCCCTTGAAGACACGGAGTGCCTTAAACCCGCTGTGGGTGCTATCACTGCTTGGTGAAACTCCAGCTATATGCCTGGGCCCCATGAGTACCTGACCTTCATCATGGGCCATGACCTGGCGAGAGAGACGGACTGCAGGTGACACGAGGTCCTTCCATTGAACAGCCAGGACATGGAGATCTTGGACCTGCTTTGCCACCAGTTCATTGGGACCACAGTCAGCTCTCATAACTCCCCTATCTCAGTGTCCCATCCATAAAACAGAGGAAACAGCCCTTACCCCTGGGATCGGGCAAGACTCTACTTAAGTGCATTGGACCACTGAGAGGAAACTTCTCCATTTATTCAAGGGCTATTTTCAGTAATCTGTGCATTTTAGACCAGGAAATAATGGTGTGGTTTTTCAGTAAAATACCCCAGTGATCGCCTGTCTTTAGATATCTTTCACATAAAGAGCTTATGTTCAGGAAGAACTCAGCAGGTTGGAAGTGAGGATTGAAATCCAATTCCAATCACTCCTGGCCTAGATCCCTCTGTTCCTCGGATGTTTTCCTGTGGTTGTGGGGAACTTCTAAAGCACGGACCAACTTAGAGCCATGGTTGAAATCTGGGCCATTACTCTAGGACATGAGGGCTCTGGCCGGCTCCGATTTCTCATAGAAGCCTGTTGTTGAGGAGATAAGAGAGGGACAGTTCCTGGGGGCAGGAACCTTCCTCATTCAGGAGCCCAGCTGTGAGTTGTGAGTGACCTGGGGATTGTAAGTGCTGCTTATCAGGGGAAGGAAAGCTGTCCTCTCCGGGCCCCACTTTGCTGGTTTTGGAGGAGCGAGGGCACAGAGGGTGTTGACCCCAGTGCGGAGAGGAAGGAGTTGGGTGGGAAGTGTAGCTGTAACAAAGTCCTGCTCATCCACAATTACGGGAATGAGTTTACCATGAGTGGGTTTCCCAGAAAACAGAGTATCAGCCCCGTGAGCAGAGTTTGAAAAAGTATAATCAATCATCTGGGAAGGAAATCTTTCTAATGGGTGTCACACCTTGTCTGGCTCCTTGAAGGGAGTACGTGGAACGGCATTTTGCTTCTGCTTTATTTTGGCCCGTGCCTTGCTCCTGAGCTTCAGCTGGTCTCATGTGTTCTGAAACACGTCCCATGCTTTTCCATGTGAGCCTTAGCACGCTTGTCACGCGTCTACACACTGTGCCTCTGCAGCTCTGTTTTCCTAAAAGTACTCTTCCTGGTGTCTGGCACACACGGAGAGTGCCAAATGAATGTCTTTGAAGGAAGGCTCAGTCATAAAAACCCCTGCTGTTTTCGAGTTGTGTCCAGTCGGCGCTTTAGAAACAGTAACGTCCTCAAGGCATCCAGGAGGGGAGTTTTGTTTGTTGTTTCACTCACTGTCCAACATTTCATGACCTCCTCCTCTGTCCCAACACGATGCCAGCGTCAGAGGCATAAAGACAAATCAGACCTGGCTCCTTCCCTCAAGGAGCTCTGATCTAAAATTAATATAAAGAAAATGGACTCAATAAGATGTGGCACGTGCTCGGCTGAGGTGTGTCCCGCATACCATGCAGCGAAGAGAGGCATTTTTAAAGTTCTCTCGTATTTCCATCATTCTGCTCTCTTTTCACTGTCACTTTTTTTTTTTAAAGATTTTATTTATTTATTTGACAGAGAGAGACACAGCGAGAGAGGGAACACAAGCAGGGGGAGCGGGAGAGGGAGAAGCAGGCTTCCCGCGGAGCGGGGAGCCCGATGCGGGGCTCGATCCCAGGACCCTGGGATCATGACCCGAGCCGAAGGCAGACGCTTAACCAACTGAGCCACCCAGGTGTCCCCCCCAAAAAAAACCTTTAAGATTCATTCATTTTTTTTTTTTTAAGATTTTATTTATTTATTACACAGAGAGAGACACAGCGAGAGAGGGAACACAAGCAGGGGGAGTGGGAGAGGGAGAAGCAGGCTTCCCGTCGAGCAGGGAGCCCGATGTGGGGCTCGATCCCAGGACCCTGGGATCATGACCCGAGCCGAAGGCCGACGCTTAACGACTGAGCCACCCAGGCCCCCCCTCACTGTCGTTCTTGATAAACCAGTTCCCCCCACTTCTTGCCATCCTCCTTCCCTCTTCTAAACTGCTCTTTCTCGTCTGCTCTTGTCTAGGAAATTGGTTGAATTTGTATCCTTTCTTCAGAGCACTGGGTTTCTGCTCTGCCTGGCTGCACAGGACAAATACCCGGGAATCCCTTCCACCCCCATAATGTGTCCCATGCTCAGAGATCCTGATCTGATTGGTGAGAGCAGGTGCCAGATTCCCAGCTGCTACCTCCAAGCAGCCAGGGTTTAGAACTGCTTTATGGGCAGTTACAGATTCTCACCAGGCTCGGGGATGGCTCTAGTCTCACCTGTGGAGTTCTTTGTGACAACTCTTTCCCAAGCACAGAATTGATTTTTGAATCTCTGGTGGGTGAAGACACTGCCTCGGCCTCTCTGTGAGTTGTAGTAGCCAGGGGCAGAGTCCAATAGTGGAGCAGCCCAGGGCCAAGAAACGGCCCCATCTTCTCTCCAAGATGTCGAAGCACCTCATAAGCAGTCATGATGTGGTTGAGGTAATTCCTAATCAAGTGTTTAAAAGCTAACCAATGTTGGTGCTATCAAGGGGCCAGAGATTTGATCATAGTGGCCAAATCATCGAAACTCAGGGAAGGAGTCTCTAAACTGAGAAGCTTCAAGACTTGTGGCTTGAAAACTGAATATCAGCTATGTATACACCCAGAAAAGTTCAATGTAACCTGACATGCATAAAGCGTATCTAGGAGGGCAAAGTTACCAACGTTAGTGACTCTCTGTCACCTAATTTTTTGTAGGTTTTTCTCTCACAGATCAGTCTAGTCAGGCTCTGGCTACATCCAGCCATCAGTGATGGGGGTCGTTAGAGCAAACCCTCTGGTGCTATTTGGCATGTTCATATCAGATTATTTGAGTCAAATGGCAAACATTTAATGAGCACCTACTACGGGCCTGGCATAGAGGAGCATGGACGTGGATCAACACAGGTGCTGTCCTTGAGGCGTGCCTCACGTGAGACGAGCTCTAACTATTCTAACGTATGAAGAGTGAAATCATAACCCATGAGACAACTCACAGCTGCCTCCTCCGGCCGTGAGCTCACATAGAGCAGCACATGCGCTGCAGAAGTCAACAGACAGGAAGTGCTTTAGGGCTCTGTTCCCTGAGCCTGAAAAAACGCAGCGTGATTAGCATGCTTTCGTCCAGGAACAGGTAATGCAAAGATCAGGCAAAGCAATTTATTTATTGATTTTATTTTTTTAGAGAGAGAGAGAGGGCAGGCGTGCGAGAGCGGGGACAGGGAAGAGGGAGAGAGAGTCTCCAGCCAACTCCCCGATGAGCACGGAGCCTAAGTGGGCGGGGCTCCATCTCGCCACCCTGACATCCTGACCTGAGCCGAAATCAAGAGTCGGACGCTTAACCAGCTGAGCCACCTAGGCGCCTCTAGGCAAAGCAATTTAATGCAACAAGTACGTAACTGAGTGTCACCTGTGAGGGGGGAGACAGAGATGAAACACTCATGGTGTCACAGTTCGACGCCAGAGGGAAGACAAGTGCTTGGGTTATTCTAAAACAAAAGAAAACGGTAATAATGGCAGCTACCATTCGGTGAGCACTCAGTGTGTGCTCAGTTGTCATGCTCACATATCACACCCATACACCATCAGTGTGCTTGTCAGCACACCGTACCTTTGAGAATACTGAGGCTGTGGAGGTCAGCTCCTGTGCCTAGGATCACACAACATAAGGAAACTTCCTGCCCAACTTCTGTTGTGCATTCTAAGGAGAGAGGCATGAAGGAGAGTCCCTGGGGTTGGGGTGGGAGAGGATGCTCTGGATGGGGGCTGGATTGAGTTTTCCCAGAAGCAGACCCCAGACAAGGATTGGAGCACGAGTAGTTTATTGGGAGTGGTGCTGGTAGGAGTAGTGATGTGAGACAGAAGGGAAGGGAAGGACACCAAGTCAGGGTGCAGAACCCAGGAGTTCCTTCTGTGAGCAACTGGATGTCAGTTGCCCTCGGGCGCGCAGTAAGATGATGCAGACCACACCTCAGTGTTATGCTGAGTGATGAAGGCGCTGGAGATAATTTGTCACCATGCTACCACCCCTCATTAGTTGAGGGGTGCTTCCAGGGGCATTAACTCTCTAGCAGAAAAGGGTTGGCATTCTCAATGAATAGCCTCATGCATCTAGGTGAGTGCACTGCTCTAGGCCTATCTCTGGCTGTGGCCCCTGGAGGCCCAGGGATGAAGGATGGCAATGCAAGTGCTTGTCCACACCTCTACTGGGGAGGCACCATGTTGTCCTTGAGCTTGGAGACCCACACCCACTAACTCCTCTTCAGAATTGGAGGGGCGAGCTCAAGCCCAGCAGAGAGAGACTTCTTACCCATTAATGAGCATGAGGACTTTACAAATCTTTCAATGACCAGAATGACATTCCAGCAATGTCCCAGAGATCAATGATCTGGGAGTTTGTTAGTAAACTGGTGTAGAAGCCTTTGGAGGCAAGTTTTATAAGCCGTACTGGACTTCAGGGCAGTGGACCTGGATTTGAGTGTCAGCTTTGGTGCTATCAGCCAGGCCAGCCTCTCTGAGTTCTTGCTGACTGGCTAGCCTGCAATACCCCATCTTACCCAGTGCAGATCTGGTATGCTCTCTGGGGAACCCAGGGCAAAAGACCCATTGTGGGGGCTCATCCCGGCTCATGAATAGAGCTGCTGCCAGGAGTCCTCCCAGAGCTGGGTCCCAGGTGCCACACTGCAGTCTTGTCCAGGGACAGACATAGAGCGGCAGAAAGAAGCGTGGGCTTGGGAGCCAGGGGTGGGGACAGAGGCCCACTCTGCGGTTTACTTGCTGTGTTGCTCTCAGCAAGTCACGTAGTCATGTTGAGCCTCAGTTCCCTCATTTGTAGAGTGGAGACAAAACTACTCACTTCTCAGGGCTGTTGTGAGAATGAAGTCAGCCAGTGCAAGCATGCTGCTTTGCACGGTGTGCAGTACATAGCAAGAACTCTGTAAATGTTAGTTACTTGTTATCATCACTTTGCCCCGACAGGGTTCCCTGGGGCTGGGGGGTGGGCGGGGCAGGAGGGAGCACTCTGGCGCTTTGTGAGCCACCTGGAAGAAGTCCTGACGTCATGGAAGCAGATGCACCTACCTTGTCTCAGGCTGTAATTGTCAGGCTTTGTTCTCTTCCACAATTAGATATATCGGGTTCAAAAGAGACATTGTCTCACGCTAATGAATAGATTAATAACCTCCCTCCCCGGATGCAGGAGACTTTATCAGCCTCTTGAAATGTTGATGATGTCTCAGAGAGGGAGCTTTAGGGAGGCACTCCTAAATAAATCATTCGTCTGTGCCATACCTGAGCCCCACCCTTGGCTGAGAGGCGGGAGCCTGTGGCCGAGGCACATGAACTACCTGGGGATCCATCAGGGGGCACGTGCACTGGGTGCCCACAGGCTGGCCTCTAATCAGCTGTACGGGGAAAGATGAAGGACCTGACTCTAATATCAGAGGACGGGATAAGGGCTGAAGGAGCTCGAGAAAGTTACGCTTCTCAAGTTTGGGCTCAAACTTACAACCCAGAGGTGTGCTCAGCAGGCCTCGCATCAGGCCAGAGGGTGCCGGGCAAGCCCAGCTCAGCAGCTGGGAGGCTGGTGGTCCCTGAGGAGCTGGTGAACACTGTGCCCTTGTCTTCCCTCTCCAGGAGGCCTGCTTGCCAACGTGGTGCCCTTGGCCGAGTGTTACGTGGCTAGAAGTCGGCCTTGAGGCTTGAGCATTGCTCATTCCACTACCTGCTCTGGTCTGGCATGCAGACCACTCAAGTCAGTGTGCTATGTGTGAAGAGCTCCTCTTTTATCTTTCCAAGGAAACCCAACCAATGGTCTGTTTCCTTTATCCCTCAATGCATGTTCCTGCTGTCTGATGTGGGGGTCAGACCCCTTAGCTGGCAGATGATCTCTACTCCCATCTGGGGGGAGCCCTGGCCTGTCAGCATTTGATGAGATGTGACACTTTCTCACTTGCCCTGCAGAAGGTCAGCAGCTTGGGGAGGAAGCAGAATTTATTTAGGAGAAAGATATTTCCAACAAACTGAAAATAGTATCAGAGCCTTTTAACAAACAGAACCAGATTTCATATTTATTCCTCTGCTTTCATAATTGAATTTGACGTATCCTGAAATGAGCGATTTTTAAAAAATTATCTATCACACAACAGAAGGCATTAGGGTTTTTGCCCCCCTCTCTCTCTCTCTCATTAACATTTTAATTTTAGAGACGGAGTTAAAAGAAAAACACTGACACCAAGGTATCTAGCATTTCATGAGAAAATGGCGAGACTTTTGAAATGGGGAAATTTACCAGGCTGCCCTCCCCACCCTGGTTTGGCCAATTTGTAGGAACTGACCTTCTCAGAAGGATTGGAAGTCTGAGCAAAGCCAACTACTAGTTTCCAAATTGATTTACTAACCAAAATTGGAACGGTTCTCAAATGCTCCCAGGATTTGGGGCTATTAATACCGAAGAACAAATGGGAAGGAAAAAGTGAGTGTGTAAGGGGTGATTTACGACCGAAAGGAAGTTGCGAGCTCAGAAACTTGTATGCAACCCAATCACAGAGCCCTCTGGAGAAGTTCCAGGGAAGAGATGGAGAATGTAAAGGGAGAGTGTTTCCAAGGGATATTAAAGCTTATAAAAGGAGGTAATGTGGGCTTTGGGCCTGCAGTGAGCCGGCGAGGAGCTGACCATGTTGGACTGCTCACAGCCACAGCAGGTTTCGTGTAGATGTCATCCGTGCCTGAGACACTCCCCCGAGCCTTTCCTTGTATTTATTTCTTACCATTAGTTTGTCACCAAGCAGCTTAAATGGCAGGAAGAGAGTCTCCCCACCAGAGTGCTGGGACTGTGACCGCTGCTATTCAAACCTGTGGTCTCATCTCAGGTGTCAGGTTCCCAGGTGTCAGGGCTGGGGCTCAGCTGCTAAGCGTAAGACCAGGTCGGAGAGGAGGTGCACAGGGCAGGGTGGTTGGGCACTCACAGCCCGGCCAGGTGTTCTGGGAATGGACATTTAACCCCAGTCTTTTTTTTTTTTCCTCCCATAGTTCTTACAAAAGTTAGTATTATTTACAGCTTTACGGAGGTAGAATTGATACAGGACGAATCGCACGTATTTAAAGCGTACAAATTGCACACTTTATATATACACGTATGTGTATATAGACATGCGTGTATACATATATGCCTTTACTTGAAGGACTAAAGAGAAGCTTTGGCTTGGGCCGGGCATTCTCGTGGGGGTGCACACCAGTCACATTCCTTTGGGGATTTGGGACATTTCCTCCAGCAGGAGGAAAGGCTGTTGAGATGAGCTTCCAGCCATCACTCCTTGAAAGATAAGAGGTGAAACTCTTTGCAAACATAACCCAAGTGCCTCAAATGGCTAGGTAAAGGACTTTTCCTAAAAATGAACAGCAGGAAATAATCCAATCTAGGGGGCCAAAACTATACCCTGGGGCAGTTTTTTATAGATTTAAAACTGTTATACCACCAGGATTTCATCTGGGAGGTATAGCATATCTGGCTTGTTATGATTATAACTAGTCATCATTGACCAATTCTGCTTCTTAGAAGTCATGCTCTGGCTAAATGGGAGAGGGAGGAAGGGTTTCAGGGCACTGGAGGACTGGGGCTGTTTCTAAGACCCAAAGTCCCTCTGGGGAAGCCTCTGAGGGGTCGGCTAGAAAGACTTTCCACTGTTAACACTACCGCTACTTCCGGCATTGATCGCAACCCTCCACTGCTCAAACGGAGCCTCCAGATAATGCACATTGCTGCCAACAGAATGCAAATGGAGAAATACCATGGGTTTAATCAGTGTTGGCCAAGGAATAGGGGGAGGGCAGGGTGCAGAAAGGTCAGGGAATGAGGAGAGATCTAGTACACGGAGGAGAGTCAGGCCTCATAAAGGGATTTTATGGCGTGGCTAGGACCAGAATTGTTGGCATCAGATATTTACTGGTCCCCCAGGATCTGCAAGAGCTGGGAAGAGCCTCCACTCCCAGTTTCCTTCTGCCAACTGGCATTCTTGCTGACTTAGCAATTCTTGAGAAATTCTCCTCTGATCTCACTTAGAATGTTTCAGTTCTATATTCATAAATGGGATGAGGAAGAAACTTCTAAAAGCAAGGGCTTGGCTCATTGTGGAGGCAGAAGTTTTCTTCGGAGGCAGCATCTGGAAAAGCACACCACCAAGTATGTGTTGAAGAGCTTGGGTGGTCAGCAGCACCAAGGCAGGGCGAGGCCAGGCATTCAGATGTCTTCCCAGAAATGGGCCTGGTGGGAAGGTCAGCCCCGTCATCATCAAAGTGCTCCTGACCAGATGACACACACTACCCTGTACTTTCCGGTCCTCTGAACAAGTTAGTGCCAAAGGCCCACGTTCCCTTGGTGATGCCTGTACTTTGGAAGCAACCCTGTCGATTTCACCAGGAGGGATGCCCTACAAGAATCACTTCTCCTTCCAGCCCGGCTTGGATCCAGATGTCTCTGTGGGTTTTGAAATGGAAAAGGAGTAATGTCCTCCCTGCAGTGTCAGCAGACCGGAGAGTAACCCAGACTCTCTGGTTTCAGGCTGGGAGAGACTTCCTGCTGAATGCGGGCAATTATTTAATGATAAACCGGAAGAGTCCGGTTAGGTTTTCTTAAACCTCCTCTGCCTTTGCCTTTTAAAGGCATTATTACTTCCTTTATTTTGTCAATAGGTAACATAGGCTCATGATACAAATTTCAAAAACACTAAAAGGGGAAACCCTTTTAAAATTTCAAAAAAATGGAAAGAGTCTCCCTTCTTCACCTGGCCCCGACCACCTGGGTCTCCTTCCCAGAGGTGATCCATAGTGCGCATTCTTTTTTTTTTTTTTTAAGATTTTATTTATTTATTTGACAGCGAGAGACACAGTGAGAGAGGGAACACAGCAGGGGGGAGTGGGAGAGGGAGAAGTAGGCCTCCCGCCGAGCAGGGAACCCGATGCGGGGCTCGATCCCAGGACCCCAGGATCATGACCTGAGCCGAAGGCAGACGCTTAACGACTGAGCCACCCAGGCGCCCCATAGTGCGCATTCTTGCCTGTGCTTCTAGAGGTATTTTTTTTGTACAGTCAAGTAGGTATGTAAGTGGATAATCTTTCTGCCCATACCCCCATTCTCCCCCCCCCACCCCAAATGGTAGCAGTTGCAGTTGGTTCTATGGAAACAGACTCTGAGATGGAGTTGGGCAGGGCAGGAGCCAACACCTGGGAGGAAGAGAAGGAAGCAGGGTTGACCAGAGGGAGGAGTTCTAACTGCAATGCTACCACAATAGAGGACTCAGCCCCCCGGAGAGCTCTGGAGCCAGAATGGCCCTCTGAGTTTGGGGTATGGGGGGCAGGCCTCTGATCAGTCATTGCGTATGGGCATAATCCTTGGAGAGGCAGCTATCTTCAGCCCTGGGCAAACCCCTGGAGAGAAACTTGGGGTCCCTCCAACACTCCCAGCAGCCGGCTAATCTGAGTGGGCTCAGCCCAGCACCCACTTTAGCAGCATATTATGCACATTGCTCTTACATTGCTTTTTTTCCACTTTATAGGAGATCTTGAAGTTTGTTTCACATCAGTACATACATAGTTTCCTTACTCCATTTTTAATGGCTGTAGAATGTTCACTGGGTGGGTATGACATAATTTAAGTTCTCCATTGATGGACGTTTAGTTTATTAGCCTTCTTTCAGAAGTACATCCAATTCTGTAGATTTGGTGTAGATTTGTCTTTTCACACACGTGCAAGTATAGCCTATAGTCAAATTGCATGGTCCAAGAATCTGTGCATTTTATTTTGGAAGATACTATCCAATGCCATCCATTGAGGCTGTATCAGTTTACACTCCCACCAGCAATGTATGAGCTTGTCTGTTTCCCCTACTTTTGCCAATACTATGTTTTTAAATTTTTTTATTTTTCCCAGTATGAAGGCTTGAAAATAGTTTGTCATGGTGGTTTCAGTTTGTATTTCTCTTTTTAAGAATGAGAGTGTCTTTTTGTTAAGTTTAAATGCAATTTGCATCACCTTTTCTGCAAACATTTTAATTACAGCCTTTGTTTGATTTTTCTTTAGTTGGCCATTTTCTTACTGATTGGTAGAAACTCTTTATACAGTATGAAAATCAGAACTTTGTAATCTATTTTGACAAGTTCACCCTTTAACTAACGTAGGTAGACACAGAAACTGTTGTATATTTAGGGACCTTTTGACTAGGCAATAAGGCCTGCAGTTTCTCTGGAGTTTTTCTACCTGAGCTTGGTTTAGGGTGATCCACCTATTTCCCATCTTTCTGTCTCTCAGGGGACTGTCCCTGGAGCTGTAACACCCTGAACTTGGGTAGAGCTTCCTGTGGAGTGTACTCTTTATTTTCAGAGGCACTGGAGTTGGACAGACCTGGATTCAAATGTTCTCTTTGTTATTTAACAACTATGTCATCTTGTTATGAGCTTCTCTGAGATATAATTCCTCATGTGTACAACAAGGAAAATAATAGAGATCTCGGGGCGCCTGGGTGGCTCAGTCGGTTAAGCATCCGCCTTCGGCTCAGGTCATGATCCTGGGGTCCTGGGATCAAGCCCCGCAGCAGGGAGCCTGCTTCTCCCTCTCCCTCTGCTGCTAAATAGATAAGTAAAATCTTAAAAAAAATAAGAGATCTCTATGGGTTGCTGAGAGGATTAAACGGGATAATGTCTAAACTACTCAGTATGTCCCTCTTTACCCCTCCAACCTCCCCTCTCCCTGGCCACCCTCCCTCTTGCTGCTTCTACTCCAGCCACACTGAGCCTCCTTCACTTCCTTGGAGACCTATGCTCGGGCTAATGCCCCCTTACCCTGTACGTTTCAGAGTAGTCTCGTCCTCAGAGAAACAGCCTTCTCTGCCTCCCCTGTGTGAGTTAGTTGCCCCTCCCCGGGTCAGCCCTGGCATGCTGTAGTACAGCACCTTCATGCCTTCTCCTTTCCTGTCCACTGGTGTCCCTCATCAGACGGAGGCTACCATGAGGTCAGGGCCGCTGGATCTCTCCCCTGGACTCACATTTATCCGGGAGGCACGCGGTAAAGGTTTGTTGGGCGATAGATGGATGGTTAGATGGACGGCTGAGTGGAAGAATGGATGGCTAGATGGGTGGATGAGTGTGTGTGTGAGTGGGTAGGGGGTTGGATAGATGAGCTGCCTGGGGGTCACACCTGATAACTCTGGGAGGGGCTTCCTTTATTTCTGAAGGTTCTGACTTGGAAATTAAGAGAAAATGCTTTCCACAAAGCAGTAGAAACCTGACGAGAACAACTTCTCCTCAGCAGAACCTGGGCCATGATAACTTTTTAAAAATGCACTAAGAAAGCCTGACTGATTGGCTTTGGCTCACTCAGGCTCCGAAACCCGAGCCTGTGAGGCTGAGTCTCAGTGTCCTTAGCTGTCAGTAGCAAGCCCTCAGGGAACTAAGAAGGAGGCTGACATTAAAGAATCTCACTCTTCAAAAAGTTTACCTACAGACTGAGTGAGAAGATGAGCACTTTACCACCTACATTATTTGAAAATCATTAAGTATGTTTTCTATAAAAGCCAGTCATAATCTATCAAAAGATTAATCTTCAAAGATTTCATGGTTGCACTTAGAATTGTGGTATTTATACATGGAAAATGCTTCATTGACTGCCAAGTTGAAGAACATGGTGTTCCAGATGAGTGAGCTTTCTATGAAACTGAGGCTGGGTATTTAAATCCTCATTTTATTTTTCCAACGCTACTGTTACTTCAAAGCATTTTTAAATTTTTAAATTTTTTTTAAAGATTTTGTTTATTTATTCATTAGAAGAGACAGAGAGAAGCAGGCTCCCCCCTGAGCAGGGAGCCTTATACGGGACTTGATCCCAGGACCCTGCGATCATGACCTGAGCTGAAGGCAGTCGCTTAACCAACTGAGCCACCCAGGCGCCCACTTCAAAGCATTTTTGAAATCTTTCTTTTGCAATTTCCTTCAAATCAACTTAGGACAAGTCTTATTTTTTTATGTCACTGTTTTTATAGAGCTATGTTCCCTTCCCTGCTTAGTGAACAGAGCACCTCAGACGCAAGTCATCATTTCACAAAGACTCGGGCTTCTCTTTATAAATAGACATGATTTTCCTGGGTTCTTGTCATCAAGAATGTTTTCTGGGGCTCGGGGCTGTTAGGCTGTGTGGGAAGCGACCTCTAACTACCGTGCCCATTACTACAGGTTCTTCTCCCCCTCTTTATCACCTTTCCCCTGTTGTGTCTGCTCTGTCCTGAGTGTCCTGAGTTCTCTTGTGGTGCCTGGGCTTCCTGGCAGCTACTCACTTCTCTGCAGCTTTTTTGCACAGCCTCTCTGGACATAATTGAGAGGTTCACCTTACTGGGGGCCTGATTTCTAGGTCACAGAGATGTCCCTGCAGGAGATCACGCCTGAGCAACCAGAGTGTTCTTGCATTTACTTAGGATTGCAGGGATGTCTGTGAAGGCGCCTGTCATGGAACAATATGTTGCAACTTAAAAAAAAGTAGTAACACTAGTGGAAAGAAATTGCTTAAGAGCCGATTCCACGAGGGAACGTGGAGATTGTTACCCAGGGAATATTGATTCTAACACTCAGGTTTATTGTAAACATGCCAAAAGCAAAGCTTGAAGTGCCAGCACTCTGCATGAAGAGCCAGCACTCATCCCGTGCAATGGGACTCGTGAAAGTAGGCTGCCCCTGTGGGCCACTGTGAGTCCACCGAGAAGCGGTTGTCTCTGTCACGTGTGCAGCGAAAGGAGCAATAAGTGGGACCAGGAGTGGATGCTCTCACCACCTGCCACCCCTACCTGAGCCTGGCTGAGCCCTCAGTGGGGGCTGACGTCAATAGGAGTGAAACTGGCCAATATTAACCTGGTCCCGCTTTATTTGGGGTCCTCTTAAACAACAAAGGTTGAAGACCTGGCCACTGTCCTTAGAGAGTCTGTGTCTGCTTGGGGACTTGGGACTGAGGATGAGGGAGGAAGAGGAGCAAGGAGCACTTGGAGAAAGAGCCGTGTTTTGGGCCAGCCAGGCATTTGCGTTCAAACCAGGGTAACTTAGATTGCCTGGGACTGCGGAGTTTTCCAGGACAAGGGACATTTAGTGCTAAAACCAGGAAAGACCTGGACAAACCAGGATGACTTGCTCACCCAAAAGTTGCTAAACCTTCTCGGTGCCTCAATTTTCTTATCTGCAAAATGGAGGCAATAACACCAAACCCTTAAAGTTGGTGTAAGAGAGGGTGGAAGGTGATTAGATTTGAAAAGCATGTGGAATGTGGGAGCCCCAGCATATGAATGCCCTAAGACATCAAAGAGGGACAAGAATCACACAGAGCTATGGAAACTTCAGGAAAGGACACAGCCAGCATGAGCCGAGGTGAATGGGGGAAAACTCTATGGAGGGAATGTACTCCAGAGAGCCTTAAAGAGCAGTGACACTCGGTCTGAAATTATGCAAGGAGATTTGATTGCCTTGGAATAAAATGAGTGACTCTAGAAATAACTTCTTCCTGCTTTAAGCCACTTAAGTTTTGCAGAATTTAGCTACTGCTCTGCTGTGATTCTCAGGTGCCTCTGTCCCCCACCCCCACCTGTCCACTCTTTTCCTTGGGATTTGCTTCTGCTGTACCATAGGCCGAGGCCCCTTTCTGTAAAACACCTGCTTATTAATTGGCCACCCGCCCCCTCCCCGTGAGAGGTGTCTAGTGAGCCAGGATTAGGGAAACTTAAGCTCAGAGAGGTTAAGTGACTTGCCAAGAATCACCCAGCAGATCAATTTTGAATCCAGAAACAGGAACCAGATGTCTGCACCTTACTCTGTGCTTACTTTGGAAGGTGGAGTGTGGGGCCCGGGAGGCCCCAGTAGAAAGATGGAGCTCCTCTGGGAGAGACCGGGAGACCAAGAATTCCAAAGCCGTCCTGTAATTTATGTCCAGGAGTCCCCCTAAATATGTGTTAGGGAAGGCATTTTTATAAAAATTCAGCTTTGAAGATACCCCCTGAGTTGGGAAGTTTTACACCTGAAGGAAATTTCTGACTCTCATTAGGAAAAGATGCTGCAATGAGTGTATTTAATGAATTAAAGATTTGGCACAAGCTATATCAAGTATCAAGTAATGAGCTTTCCGTTTCCAGTCACACATTCAGTATTTCTCAATCCAGCCAAAATTGGCAAGAGTCAAGCTGGTTATTAAAGCAAAACCTGGAAAAGGCAATTAAGCGCTCCCAGGGTTACAAGGTTAACTCCAGTGGAAACACGAATCATAAATTTTACTCACAGATATTCCTGTTACTCAGAGCCCTGTGTGAGGGGATGGCTCCTCACCCAGGGGCTGGGCCATCGAAGGCGAGGATGACCGATGGTGCTTTCCTGTCCGGGGAAACCGAAGTCTGGTGCTCTGTCACAGTGCAGGTGGGCCGGGGGTGGGAGCAAGCTAGGGATTCCAGGGAAGCTCCATTTTCTCCAGTCGCTTCCCTGGACATGGAAGGCACTGTTCAAGGCGTCTGGAGTGTGCCCTTTGAACATTTAGAAATAGGCTGAACAACCATCCTGGACACTGATGGGTGTCTTGGGGTGCAAGACTTTGGTCAGCACTAAAACTAGAAAAATCCCAGGTAAACTTGGTGACCGGTTTGGTCACCCTGTAAAGGACCTTGATATTTTTGCAGGAGTCCTTATTTCTTGCCCAACAATTTTGCAGAATGTTTAAAACCAAAGGTGTTGGATGTAGACTTCATGCTTCCATGGCCAGAACTGTTCCACCACCTGGGGCAGCGCGAGGATTAGCTGAAAGTAGGCAGCTGAGTGCCAAGCCGTGGGCAGGGGCCCAGACAAGGTCCCTGCCCTGAGGGGGCACCCATTTATCATCTGCCCCTTGCTCCATCCATGTGGCTGCTTTAGGGGGCTTTTCACCAGCCCAGAGGGCTCAGAGAAATCCTGAGTCCTACCCAAGAGCTACTCATACCGTGTCATTCAAGCTAACATATCTTCTGAAAAGGGACGGACAGTAGCTCATGTTAGTTCTTTGTCTGAAAGTGGGACCCGTTTCAGAGCAGCCAGCCAGGAGGGCTGGTGCCCTTTGGAGAGTCAAACATGCTGCCTTGAGAATGGCTTTATCTAGTTGGCTGATTAAACCTGTTTTAAAGAATCCTTCGTGCAGGTGAAGAAATAGATCATCTGGGATGGATTTGTTAAGGCTTTTTTAATGTTAAAGAATTCTATCCCATTTGGTCCTTTCAGAGGATTATTTGTTATTAAAAGGTGCCCCAGTGGAGAAGCTATAGACAAAGAACAACTGCTACCCAGCACCCCTGAGAGCCGAGATGAGCCGGCCCTGTCTGCGTGTGTGCATTTCTTTGGAAAAAGTTACATAGCTGAGTATCGCACTCCGAATTTACATGCACTGCAGTTGTCCATGGAGATGCTGTCTTTGCTAATAATCTAGCAATTAAAATGGAATGTGACTGCTCGTTAAGCCTGCCACTCAACTATGAGATGTGTATTTGTTTTCAAGTGGAGCTGGGTTTGATCAGCCTTTCTCCAACTGAAGCTGAGGACTGAAGATTTGGATTAGAACCTGAGGCCCAAAGAGGAAAGTTCCTCTAAATATCTTTGAATTTTCTTTATTTGGAAAATGGATCTTATTACCAGCTAAGATCAAATCAAAAGCTCAAAGTAAGTAAGTCATCTCAAAGTTCTAAGGTGTTTGTCTTCATGATGTGTTTTCAACATGGTTTTCCTCGTTGGATTTGAGTAGACTTTTAATAACTTGAAATGTTGGGACTTTATTAATGTTAAACTTTCTTTAAATTTTATTTAATTAAAACTCCTACCACTTAGCTTGTGTATTAGCAGGGATCTGAAGCTGCTTAGTCTGCTGTGGAGGATGCCTGCCCAAGAAAGTTCTGGGTTTGAAACCTGCTTTAGTCCCCGAATGATTAGGGAGTTTTGAGTCAAGGAAAGGACTGGATCAGGCCTGGAGAGTGCTGAGTAGTTTTCCTTGGTAGGGCCTGTGCTGGGAGCCCCACGGGGACCTGCAGTGGGCTGGAATTTGAGAACTGGTTCCACCGAGCCACCCAGCAGCCTTCCAGATGCTCAGCTACACAGAGGAAGATGGCGTCGTATGCTAGTTCTTTCTGACATCTCCACACTTGTCAGCCTGTGATAGGATTGGCAAATAAAGTCTTCTGCTGTGCTCAGGGCAGACATCACTAATCTATCACCTCATGTTTCCCTCATGAACCAAGGCATGATGTGAAGCCCTGTTAACACCTTTCACAAAGCAGCCGCTGCCAGTCAAATAGAGTGGAGACTCAGATGAAACACAGCCACCGTCCCCGCCGTGTGGCCTGCTGTCCAAGCAGGGTCTGAGAGGAGAGGAAAGGAAGAAGGGCTGTCACGGTACAGCTCCATCCACAGCCTGAATGAGGGTCTCCGGGGTCCCCTTCCACACGCCCTGAGCCCGGCTCTGACTCACAGCATGTGGAGTGCATTTGGGAAGATGGACCTCCCCAGCTCCAGAGAAGCCCGCTGGACCTTCTGTCCTGCAGGCTTCCGGGTCTGGTGGGATGGAACATTCTGGAGAAAGAGCGTTTCCTCTCTAAATGCTTTAGGGGATGCACTTGAAAGGCGGTGAGGAGGGTGCGGGTGGTGAGCTCCAGGTCACCGCTCACCTTTGCAGCCCTACCGGGTGTCTGTTCCTGGACACAGGAAGCCAGGCGCCACGACAGGGGGCAGGACCACGGCAGGCCTGCGTGGAGACAGGGAGAGACTGCGAAGGAGGCTCTTGGCTTCTGGATGAAATCCTCTGGTCCCCTGGGTGGCCTGGTGTGCTGCATTTACTATTTTTATTGAGCCACCGGCTGCACAGATGTGTCCCGCCCACACAGGCTTCCAGAGGCCCAGCCCTGGCCATGGGCTCCACGGAGAGAGGGCTGCAGAGGGCCAAACGCTCTGAGCAGTCTTCACCTTGAGGTCTGAGGAGATGAAGCCAGCTTCCCTCTTAGCAGGACACTGCTTAGGTATTTAGGGATGGGAAATGGCTGCAAATATTAAAATCAGAACTCTATCAGCTCCCATCTCCCTGCTTTGACTTTTGCTCTCCAGAAAGTCATTGTCCACCTGGCAGCCGGAATGAGCTGACCTCTCAGGCCCCATCACCTCCCGCGCCCCGCGCTTCTCACCCGCTTCAGCTTCTTCGGCTTCTCCACCAGCAACTTCCTGCTCCTCAAAAGCGCAGGCCTGCCGGGGCCTCGGGGCAACTGTGCTGGCCAGTCCCTCTGCCTGGATCACTCTTTCCCAACATTTGGCAGCTCTGGCTGCAGCTTATTACCCGTGGCTCAACTCAGTGGTCCCCTCCACAGTGGGGCCTTCCCTGAGCACCCAGTCCCAAGCCGCCACCTTCCCCTCCCGGAGGCACTCTCTTCACAGAGCTCATCACTCTCAGAAATTGTCCTATTTACTTTTTTTTTTCTTGCTTATTGTTAGTCTCCCCCTATGAGAATATAAGATCTATGAGAGTAAGACCTAGCACCCAGCAAAGAGTATGTTCTCAGTAAGTGTTTGACAGTGAATTTAACCTGCTAGGTCTCCTAGGACCAGAGATTGTTTTTTCTTTGTTTTTCCGGCTGGCTTTGCAGAATGGTGAGCTAGGATGGAAGCAGTCCGACCCTCCTGGGGCGGGTATGCCAAAGCGAGGCCTGCATCGGCCTGGGTGACCCCTCTCCCTTCAGTTTCTGCTGGACACTGACAAAGAGCTGCCTCCCACCCACAGGGGCCTCTCTCTGGCCGGCCTCCCACCTCGGGGCAGCTGTGCTGGCACCTTCCTCCCGCCGCCTGCGCCGGAGGCGGCTGTTTCCTCTTGGACCCCGGCTGCAGGACAGACACTCTTGGGCGTCTCCTCTGATGCTGGCCACATGTTTCTGTTCCTGCCACAACCTTCCCAGGACACAGGCTTTTGGGTTCAGAGGTAAATAAATTCCCAGCAGCAATGGGATGCGAGGGAGGTTGACCTTCGTCATTTTGGAAAGAGAGAAGATACTGAAGTCTCACCAAGAGCAGGATCTCTGCCCCTTCCTCGCTGGAACAGCCTATCTTAACCCAAGAAGACACGTTTTCGCTTTCTAGCCTGCTGTGACAAAGCAAATCCAGGAAAGAGATGCATCAGAGCCCTGTGGTGTGCTTCACATGTGATCTCTCTGAGCCTCAGTTTCTTCACCAGAAAAGGCAGTAACATCTATACCCAGGGGCAGTTTTTAAGAGTAGAATGCAAGCCATGCATGGAAAGTGCCCAGCACGAGCTCAATGAGGAAATACCCAGGAACGCCAGGGAGCGTTCTGGGACCACAGAGCAGCAAGACCACTAGGTAGGGACCGGATTGACTTGGCTCACCGAGGATGAGACAGAGTGGGGTGGAGCAGAGCCCTCCTCCCTGCTCTCGGCTGAGGATGAGGTGGGGCCAGGAGTCCTGCCAAACGTGGTGGTACTTACCAAGAGGTAAGGTAGAGGAGCTCTGAGAAGGATCTGAGTTCACTTTTCTCGGATCGCTTGTGCCAGATTCTGTGCCAGGCATACAGTAAGTGTGAATGAGGAGAGAGATGTGCTTGGCCATGAATTCCAGGAGGACAGTGATACTCAGTGAAGAATGAATAAGTGAATAAATGAATGAGTGAGTGAATCAAGAGTTGTGGTCTCCCTGGCCCTTGTCCTGTCCCCACCAGGCCCCTCCATCTGCATGCAAATTCAAATGCATGCCAAGGAGTTAGGGCAGGCTGTGGCGTACCATTGGAAGCAGGCTTTTCCACAGGAAGAGGCTGGTCCGGGAGGCTCTGCTCCACTGTAGTACCCACTGGAGCTGTGGCTCCCTGCTCCCCCGTGGGAGGGCTCTGGGTAGGCTCAGGGCTAGCCTGGGTCTTCCATGCTGGAGAGCAGCTCCAGCCAACACTTCCCACCTCCTGCCAGTCTTTGTGCTTGGAGATGGGAAGCCTGCCCCCATTCATGGTGACCTCCCCTCTAATTCAGTGTGGGGGAAGTGAAGATGCCCTGAAGGGGACAGGGGGATGGGGCTGGGTGGGACCTGTGACTTGGTAACAGGCAGCAGACAATTAGAGTCTTATCTCTTCGTGTTTACCTCAAGGAGAAAAGAAAGGTAATAGAAGGATAATCAGAAGCCTTATTTATTTATTATTTATTTATTTATTTATTTATTTATTTATTTATTTATTTATTGAAAGGAGAAAGAAGCAGAATGCCTAAGTGTGTGAAAAGTGCTATTTAAATTTCTTGTCTGTAGCATATACTCGAACCTATAATTATGGCTTTGAAAAAAAAAGGGTAATTATGAAAATTTCTAGGCTCATTAAAGACATACAATTGACATCCAAAATTGTTTGAGTTAGAAATGATGCTGGAATGAGTCTCTTGCAAGAGACTCAGAGGCAAAGAACTTTGCTTTTTAAAAACTCTAAGTTCTGGATTAACCCAGAGTGTCTCAGGCCACCTCACATGATGCTTCTCTCCTAGTGAAGGAGATGACACAGACGTTGCCCTCTCTGTAGGGCCAGCTCGGCTTGGCCTCCAAGTTTAGGCTTGTTGGTCTTGGTGGGTGGTGATTTTCAGGGGCTCGCCATAAACAGTGGTCACCAAGAGCCCTGCTATCTGTTTGTTTTGCCATGCCCCAGGCTGCTCAGGCAACCAAGGAGCAATCAGCAACCGCTGGTCCATTTATTTCTTTGGGATAGAATATGACTCTAGAATCAGACTGCCCAGAATCAAATCCCTATGCCGTCACTCATGAGCTGTGTGACCTTGGCACATCTCTTCCTGTCTCTGGAGAGGTTGGACCAATGGAATGTGGGCAGCTAGAAAGCCTCCTTTGCCAGAGCTGGGACCCTGCTCTTCTGTGAGTCCTAGCAGCACCCTCATCTTTGAAAGTACAAAGAAAAGAGAGAGAAGCAGTGTAACACAGTTTATATTAGCTTTAGCCAGTTCATATCAACCAGTGCTATGATAAGAAGACCAGGTCCAACATAATGAGAGGGTAGACAAGATGTACGATGGGTTGCCGGCAGAGACAGCAGGGCACTGAGTTTGTGGCAGGGTCTCTAGGAGAGACAAAACACCCCCGTGGCCTTCTCCCAGAGCCCAAGAGATGGACATCCTTAGTGTGATAAGAACATGTATGACAGGCCCTAGCTGCCAGGTGAGCTTACAGAAGCAGGTTTTCAAAGGCTGGGCTGCAGGCCTTTGTTGCTAAGATCACAACCTTTGAATGCCTCTCCTCCTTGCTGCATCATCCCCTGATGACCTCCCCGTGGCCTCCCACTGCCTCTCACCCAGGCTCCCCAACTGTCCAGGCTGTCCCTGGGCCATGTGGAGGGCTCTGACGTCTGCTGCAAGCAGGCCCTGCCACCTTTAGGACTGGCTGCATCCAGCCACAAGGAGCTGCCTAAAGTCATGTCATCTTCCAGCTTGTCAGTACAGGGAGGCCTCTGAGGGCCAGCTGGGCCTCAGTGGGGCGGGGCTCGCCTGCATCCTGAGTGTCATCTCCTGGTGGTCATCCTAGGGCCCTGGGCTGGGACCTGCTATGGTTCCCAGGGCCACTCTAAGGTCACACTGTGGTTGTCCGAGTTAGTAATTGGAAGTAATTGGGGAAGTCAACATAGCTTTTTCTTTGGCTGGTGGTTCTTATACCAGCCATTTGTGGCCTGTGGTCAGTCAGCCATGACTCTAACAAAGGCCCTTTCTTTGAACTGATATTGTCTCTTCAGCCTGAGGCTTAAGTAAAATCTGATCTTCTAAAAAATCTGTTTCCTTAGTACTTATGGCTCTCATCAACTACTACAATTTTAAAAAATGAGAATTTGAGTTGGATCATAAATCTAAATGTAAAACCTAGAATCAAAAAGCTTCTAGAAAAAACATAGGAGAATTTCTTCACAGCTTTGGGGTAAGCAAAAATTTCTTAGATGGGATACAAAAAGCACAAACCATCAACAGAAAGAACAATGAATTGCTTGTCAAAAGTGATAAAAAGATGCTTTTTATCATCAAAAGACACCGTTAAGGAAATGAATGGGCAAGCCACCGAAGGGAAATATATGAAATGCATATATCTGATGAAGGAACTGTATTCAGAATACATAAAGAACTTCAACAGATCAAATCAAAAAGACAAGCCAACTTAAAAAATGAGAACAGAGCTCATACAAAATAAGATACGCGAATGGCCAATAATGTCCATGAGAAGTTGCTCAGCGTCATTAGTCATCAGGCAAATGCAAATTAAAACCACAGTGAGGTAGGCTTTCTCGCCCAATACTGGGGCTAAAGTGAAAAGGACTTCTCACACCAGTTGCTGGTGAGGATATGGAGCACCTGAACCTCTCACACATTCCTGTTGGGAAGGTAAAGTGGCAGAAGCACTTTGGAAATGGGTTAGCAGTTTCTTACAAACGAATGTCTTGTGACCCAGTGAGTCCATTTCTGATTATTTACCCAAGGGAAATGAAAGCACATGTTCATACAGAGACTTGTACAAGAATGTTTGTAGCAGACTTATTTATAGTAGTTCCAAACTCTCAACAAACCAAATGTTCATCAACAGGAAAATAGGTTTTTTTTCAAGTATATTATACTCATACAGTGGAATACTATGCACCAGTAAAAATAACAAACTGCTAATACCTGTGACACCGTGGTTGGACCTAAAAAACATGCTGAGCAAGAAAGGAAGCCAGACAGAAGAATGGGGCCAGGGAATATTCTTTATGATTCCATTTATGTGAAGTTCTAGAATGGGCAAAGCTCATTTTTGATCCTGGAAATCAGAAATGGTTGCCTCTGGAAGCAGGGAGGCAGAGATTGACCAGAAAGGCGTGTGAGGGAGCTGAGTGATTGGAAATGTTTAATATCTCTGTCTTGTCTGAGATGATGATTACACAGGTATACGGTTGCCAAAACTCCTCGAATGGGACATTTAAGGTCTGTGCATTCTGTATTGTATAACATTTAGTGTATTTTATGTTTTAATTAGGAAAATAATGTCAACTGCCAGGGTTTATTGAACACAACACTGTGCAGCTCTGAGACCGACCGCCTATCAGTGGCCTCTGCAATGCTCACAACCACCCTCTTAGAGGAGTAGGACCCATCACAACCACTTTTTATCTGAGGGTTTACAGGGCCATTTAAGTAGGGGAGCCAGAACCTAAATTCTGTGGCCTGTGGCCTTACACACTCCAATTGTATTTCTGGCTCTTATTTTGTTATCTCCATGTTCCCATCAGTGTTTACCACTTGACCTTGCGGGTACTCCGCGAAATGGTATTGGACTGACAGTGGGAGTTCCAGGCATTGTCCACTATTGAGTGAACATGTGCTGCACATCGGGCACTCTGCTGGGGCTGAGGAGAAGCAACAAACAAGAGGGGTGCCACCCCAGGAGTCCACAATCTGGAGAGGGCCACGCGGACAGACATCTGGTCTCCTGGGTGTTTGCTGCGCCCGCGTTCCTTCCTGATGGTCTCTAAGCCCAGTCCTGGTTTTATTTTCTGATGCCTTCCAAGGCTCCACCCTGGTTCCTGCCTAGCTTGGAAATGTGTCCCTTGATGGCGCAGATGCCCTTTTTTCTTCACAGGCACTGGTTCCAGAAGCAGGTCAAAGCACAGGCCCCCTGTCAGAGAGAGACCTGTGAAATTCCCTCGGGCTCTTGGTTGCACACCTGGGCCTCTGCATGGAATCCCCATCTCCGGGGCTCTGGAGGACGCTTCTGCCAGCAACAACACAGTCAATGCTGCTTCTGCATGTGCTGAGGCCCAGGGGCAGGGGGCCAGGCCTGCCCTGGCTTCCAGTTTCTAAAGACAGGTTTGGTGCAGGTTGAGACATCATGGCCCCCATAAATCACAGGGCCTTAGGGAGCTTGCTTTCTTGCCTTTGAATCATAACAGGCAGCTCTGTTGGGCCCTGTCCCACCTGCAGATCTGGTGATGGGCATCCTTCCTTATCATTTGCACAGAGTCTCCTAGAGACCCATAGTGCTCCATACTCCCAGCCCTCAGCCTAAGCCCCAGCCCCAGCAGCAGTGGGCAGAGTCATGCCCACCTGCCTCCAAGTTTGGGCCACTGGGCACCCTATCAAGATAGCCTAGTGACAGACCCCTGCTGCCTGCCCTGGTCCACTCAGCCCAGGCTGTGCCCGCTCTGCTTTCCCTGCACATCTCTGGTCACCGGCAATCAAAGACCTCAGTGGTGTGGCTGAGGATAGCTTTGGCTGAGGTTCAATACCTTCATATCTCAGGGGACTTTTTCCTAATAATTGTCTCTGTCCTGTTCTTACCTATCTTGGGATCAGAGTAAGTCAGACTGTCTGACAGGGGCACTGGGTGACCTGCTAGGAGCAGTATTTTGAGGGGCATAATCCCTATCACCCCCACCACCACACATACATCTTGAGCACTCACTTGAACATTACAAAGCTCTTTGCTGTGCATTTTATTATTCAATCCCCCTGTCATCCTGTGAGGGACACAGCAAGGGACCGTCATTCTCACATTTAGAGGAGGGAATAGATTCCAAAACTTTTGATAGCTTGGTCCAGGTCTTGTGATGATGTCTGAGCTGACAGACAGTGGGACAGACAGATAGCCCTGAGTTCATGTTCCCTGAGCAGAGCCTCACATGGTCCAGATCTGGGCATCCCTCATACTTTTTTTTTTTTTTTTTTTGAGGCCAGATAGGCTGTATGGGGTGTTTGCTCAGGTGCACCCAAGAGAAGGCCCAGCAAGATCGAGACAGAGGCCTGGCACTGCCAACTCATCCTCCACCTGGAAACCAGGGTGATCACTTTCTTTCAAAAAACTTATCTGACCCTGTCACTTTTCTGCCTGAAGCCCTATTGTGTACTGGGCTCTGGGCTCCATGCTTTATGTGTTTCTCTTTGACCCTTACAATAGGCCTATGAGATGTTTACATGAGAAGAATGAGCCTGAAGGTACCACAATGACTAACTTGCTTCCATTGCTGGCTGGAATTTAATTCTAGATCTGGCTACAAAGCCTGTGTGCTGAGCCACACTGTACCCTGCTTCCGGCTTTAACATTTTTTTTCTCTCTAGCCCAGTTGTAGAGGGTTAGTGTCCCCCCAAAAGATATGCCCCAATCTTTTTTTTTTTATTCTTATGTTAATCCCCATACATTACATCATTAGTTTTAGATGAAGTGCTCCATGATTCATTGTTTGTGCATAACACCCAGTGCTCCATGCAGAATGTGCCCTCCTCAATACCCACCACCCGGCTAACCCATCCTCCCACCCCCGTCCCCTCTAGAACCCTGTTTGTTTTTCAGAGTCCATCGTCTCTCATGGTTCGTCTCCCCCTCCGATTTCCCCCGCTTCATTCTTCCCCTCCCGCTACCTTCTTCTTCTTTTTTTTTTTTCTTAACATATTTGTATTATTTGTTTCAGAGGTACAGATCTGAGATTCAACAGTCTTGCACAATTCACAGCGCTTACCAGAGCACATACCCTCCCCAGTGTCTATCACCCAGTCACCCCATCCCTCCCACCCCACCCCCCACTCCAACAACACTCAGTTTGTTTCCTGCGATTAAGAATTCCTCATATCAGTGAGGTCATATGATACATGTCTTTCTCTGTTTGACTTATTTCACTCAACATAATACCTTCCAGTTCCATCCACGTTGTTGCAAATGGCAAGATCTCATTCCTTTTGATGGCTGCATAATATTCCATTGTATATATATACCACATCTTCTTTATCCATTCATCTGTCGATGGACATCTTGGCTCTTTCCACAGTTTGGCTATTGTGGACATTGCTGCTATAAACATCGGGGTGCACGTACCCCTTCGGATCCCTACTTTTGTATCTTTGGGGTAAATACCCAGTAGTGATATGCCCCAATCTTAACCCCTGGTAGCTATAAATGTGATATTATTTGGAAATAGGATCTCTGCGGAGGTCACCAAGTTAAGATGAGTCCAACTGGATTAGGGTGAGCCCTAAATCCCATGACTGAATCCTCATAAAAAGGCACGTGAAGACCCAGAGACGCAGAGGGAGAAGACCATGTGAAGATGGAGACAGAGATTGGAGCGATTTGTCTATCACCCAAAGAATGCCAAGGGTTGCTGGCAACCACCAGAAGCTAGGAAGATGCGAGAAAGGATTCTTGCCCTAGAATCTTCAGAGGGAGCTTGGTGCTGCCAATACCTTAATTTTGAACTTCTGGCCTCCTGAACTGAGAGAAAATAAACTTCTGTTGTTTTAAGCCACCCAGTTACACAGTCCTGGGAAAGCAATACACCGTCTTGTTGTTGTTGTGGCAGGGAGAGTCTAGGCCCCTCGGGGTGCAATATTCTCCTCAGGGAGATTTCTAGTGCCCATTTGCGTATGAAAGGCTCTGAGAAGTCCCAAAGCCAGGAAATGTATTCTATGGTTTTTAATCACATTATTTCCCAAACAAATGACCTCGGGACCCCTTTCTCCTAAAACACCTTTTGGCATGGTGTGAACCTGAGGCTTCCAGGAGGACACTTTGAGAAATGCTGGTAAACGCCAAACAGGCGTCCTCTCAGGCTCACCCAAGGCTGGAAACAGCCACGTGCAGGGCCCTTTTCAGGAAACTGCCTTCTCGATTGAACCACCTGAGCGTTTCCATCACTCCTCTCACCAGCACTGGGGAGAGAAAAAAGGGACATCAAGAAATTAATTATTATAGAAAAGGCTATGAAAATGCCATTCACAGCAGCGAGCAAGATGGCAATATTTAATATCAGACAGGGACCCACAGGCAAAAATAGCAGAGGCAGATGTGCGGGCTTGTGCTGCTTCATCTCAAATGTGAAAAAACACCAAGTCTGAAATCTGGAGCAGCTCTGTGGGAACCATCCATGAGCTTTTGCAGAAGAATTTCCCCAAAGGCAAACCTGAAAACTTCAATCACTACTCAGGGATACTTTGGCATGCCTCCACCTCGGGGCCCAGAATGTCTCAGAGAGATAACCGTGCAAGGCAGCCCAGCCAGGCCTCCCTGTTGTTCCCAAAGGGTGAGGAGCAGCAGTTTCTCACCCTCTGCAGCTGCAGATACCAAGGCTGGAGGACAGATGAGCCACACACTTGCTTACTCTGTGAGGAGCTGTTTCCATCCCCAGGCCCACTGTGTTTTAACAGGGTGGGCATTTTTAAAGCAAGGTCAGGTGATGCACCTGCTATTCTGCTGCCCGCAGGCTTTCCCACCACCCGTCCCTGCCTGGCTAACTTCTCAGAACAAATGTCCCTTCCTCCAGGAAGCCATCCTTGACTCTCCGGCCAACTGTGTCCCCCTGCTTTACTCTCCCTAAGCACCCTGGACATCCTGCTCTGAGGCACTGACACCACACTGTGGCACGCTCAGTGTCTGTCTGTCTGTCTGGCAGCTCTGTCTCTGCCAGACTGTAGGGCTCTATGAGGGTGGAATGGTCATAGTCACCACTGCGTCCCCAGCACCCAGCCCAGTGTCTGGCCCGAGAGGGTGCCCAGAACATAACTGATGAATGAACATCTGTGCTTTTCCCTGGGTCCCTCCTCAATCCCCACTGCCATGGCCACGAGCATCCTTTCTGTGCACCAGCTCCCCTCCGGCAGGAAGTGGCCACACAATCGCCAGCACCCAGGAGTGCCCTCCTGCTGATCAGCATACAATGCCAGACTCAGTGTTTTGGTGTTTATAGCAGGCTCATGCTCCCGCAAAGATTTCCATCCTGAGATGCGGCAAATATCCCTATCCACTTGCAGCATTCAGTTAGTGTTACGGTTGTCACATCCACTTTGGACCTGGCTCAAAGTCCTGCAGAAGGCCCGGGTTCCAGTGGTGGGCTTGTGCACTGCTCTGGGCTGGGGAGGCTCAGGAGAGCAACCTCTGCTTCAGACACAGAGGTCTGGGAGTGGGGGAGGCCGCCACGCCCGGGGGGGGGGGTTGCTGGAGAGCACATCCTCTGAATATGTATGTTGGTGGCAAATCAGGAGGGGAAAAAAGGTGGTTTTCTTAACCCACTCAGCTTCGCAGTGACATCAGACCCCAGCCCCAAGCCTGCCCTTGATTAGAGCTGGTAGATTCTGGATTAGCTATTTATTTATTTTTTACAATTTTATTTATTCATTTGAGACAGAGAGAGAGAGAGAGCACAAGCAAGGGGAACAACAGAGGGAGAGGGAGAAGAAGACTCCCCGCTGAGCCGGGAGCCCAACACAGGGCCCCATCCCAGGACCCCGGGATCATGACCTGAGCCGAAGGCAGACGCTTAACCATCTGAGCCACCCAGGCGCCCCTGGATTAGCTATTTAGAGGACAGGCAACTTCTAACTCCTCTTCGCTTAGGCTTCAGGTTTTCCAAAGATCCTCATGCATGAGCAACATAGATCCTTTTGTCAAACATTGAGCAGGATGTGGGCAATATCCCCATTTTAAAGAGAAAAACAGACCCAGAGATGTGTAATTATTTGGCTAAATTGTGACTCAGGACTTCTGACTTTCGGGTCACTGCTATTTGGCCATTTACTTTAAGGGACACATTTAAAGGTCAAGTTGGATCAAAATGAGCTACTTTTTGTTTCTCTGTTTACTTACTAAGTTCTGGGAAGTATGTGAAGAACTTTATGTACATTATGTCATGTATTAACTCTTTCAGGCAGGTATTATTATTAGCCTCATTTTATAGATAAGGAAACTGAGGGACAGAGAAGTTCAATGACTGCACAACATAACAGGGCTAATAAATGGCAGACTCAAGATTCAAACCCAGTACTGTGTGATGGCAAAGCTATGCTCATAACTGAGTTTTCTGGCAGTTTCCATATGTCTAGATAGTTTTCTGGTGTCAGGCAGACTGCAGTATGAGTCTGGGTTGACGATGCAAACCCAGTGCTGTTCCTGACTGCCACTCAGTTGTTGGGGCTGGGAGTTTGACTAAGAGTAGGCTTTGATGTGGGCAGGCATGGCCAGGATGGCTGAAGAGGAGCTGGGGTGGGGGGTAGGGGGCTGGTGCCAGGAACACTCTTGTCTGAGGGGACTTGACCTGGCTCTGGGAGGGACTGTCGGTGTCTCGTGGGCCCTGACCACCCCAGCCAGGCTCTGGAACCCCTCTGGAATCCCTGCAGGTCTGTGCTCAGGCCCTCAGGCCTGGACCATCCCCCTTTAGCCCCCCATTCAGAGCTCCCATATCCAGCTTAGGGCCTGCATTTTCTGGATCTGACTCAGAGAGCAGCCCCTGCAGGGCGAGTAGCTGTCTTTGCGAGGGTCCCCACACTGCAGGTGTTGCTCACGTTTCAGGCTGGCTCCACCATCTGGCGGTGGGAAGCCTCGGCCGTGTTCTGTAGCTTCTGAGAACTTCGGGTTTCTTCAACCATAAAGTGGGAATATTAATGCTTATCCCATGAGTCATCGTGAGGAACCAGGTAATCCATGCAAGGCAATCGGCACACAGTAAATATTCCATGCCTGTTAGCTTTGAAGATGAAACAATGATGATGATGGCAACAATGACAAAGCATGGGCCATGTGCCCAGCAGATCCCAGTCCAGGCTAGGCTGTGTACTCGGGTCATTTACTGCTCAACACAGGCTATGACAACACTGCCTAGACATAAAGCGGGCTGGGGTCATCGTTCTAGTTTGTATCTGGTCTCTGGTGCCTACTTGCTGTGTGAGTTTGAGTAAGTTACTTAGCCCCTCTGAGCCCATCCACTCAGAAGAGAGTTGGCTGGGTTTTTGTTCCCGGGAGATGGAGCTAGGCCTTCACAGGGCATTGGGATGGCAACACCTCCTGAGGTTGGCTGGTCCCACAGCCGAGTCTCAGGTCCCAGCTGCACCGAGGGGGAGCTGGCCTGGCTGGAGCACAGACGGGTGTGTGTGGCCGCCGCGTCCCACCTTTGTTCTCAGAAGTCACTCACCCTGTAACTGCTTTCTTTGAACTCAGCCTTTTCTTCCTGGCTGCCCATCTGGCCACCAGTCCAGCCCTTTATTTTCAAAGAGGGTCTCATGTCTGTGAGAAGGAACTCTGCCTCTAAACCCAGACATCCCCCCCAGCCCCCCACCCCTGCCTAGTACACCTGGCACCTGAGTAAATAGGGCCTTTCTGCTGGCTGCTTCCCCAGGGTAGGACGTAGCCCTGGGCTGGGCAGTCGGGGCGGGGGGGGAGGTGGGGATGTGTGTCATGGACCTCCTGGGCCCCTGGTGACTTCTGCCAGGCACTGGGGGCTCCAAAGGCAATTCAGATCTTCTCTCTCCTGGGCTTGGGGATAGAGGAGTACAATGGACCAAGAGCAGGACCTCTGTACTCGGACAAGCCTTAGTCCACATCTTGGCTCTGCTAGTCACTAGTGTGTGAGGTTGGACAAGACACTCACATTCTCCTAGCCTCAGTTCCCCCACCTGTGAGTTGGGTTAACAATATTACCTACCTCAAAGGATCAAAGGGAGCACAAGATGCACTTAGCACAGGGCCTGGCACATAACAAATGTGCAGTATTGATCAGCCGGCATCAGTGCGTTGCTCTTCTTATGGAGAGGCTTCTGATTTGTAAGGAGCTGGATAAGCACAGACTATCCCAGTGTGTCAAGACCAGTGCTCCAGGGGAAGCAAGTGCTGGTGGTAGCAGGTACACTGGAGGAAGGGCACTGAATATCCAGAAGGTGCCATTGGGATAAGACTTGAAGGAGAGGGAGCTCCCAGGAGGATGAGAGGTGTAAGGGGCTCAGTCCCTTCTCTCAAGCTGTTGATGTCTGGCCATGTCTCCCCTCCCCATATAGGACAGGCACACATGACAAGGGTCATGAAAGAGCTGAGGGGACACTACAGGGCAGTGGTAGGTAAGGGCAACAGGCTCTTTTGGCTTCAGTGATCAGGAAAGGTTTCATGGGAGAAGTAAAAAGTGTGATGGATTCTGAAGCAGCTACAGCCTGTGATCTGATCCCCTGGTCACCACTCTGGCTCCCTCTGTCTCTTCTCACTGCAGACCAGAGTGTTGGTGGCATTCCTCTCTCTCCTACCAGGCCTTCGAGGTCCTGTGTGATATCCCCTGCCTGGCCCATCCCCTAATCACAGTGCCTGCCCTTCTCTCCTGCTTGCTGCACTTCAGCCATTGTGGCCTCCTTGTGGTTTCTCATATACTCCCAAGCATGCCCTGACTCAGGGCCTTTGCCCTTGCTGTTCCCGCTGCTGGAGCACTCCCGAGAAGCCCTCATGGTTCATTGCTTCCCTCCACTCAGGTTCCTACTCCAATGTGACCTCTTCAGAGAGGCCTTCCATGACCCCCACAGCTAAAGCAGCCTGTCTTTCCTAACATCCTGGTTTCTTGTCCCATAGCTCGTATCAGTCTGAAATGACCTCAAGTGTTCATTTACGTTTATTGTTGGCCTCCCCCAGGTAGCACTGAGCTCATGAAGGCAGGCATCGTGTCTGTCTTGTTGATTGCTGGGCTCTGGTGCCTGGTTTGGAGCAGGCTTCCTGGTAGGAGGACGGTAAGTATGCGCTGAGTGACGATGGATGGGTGCAGGCAGTTGAGGCCTCTGTGCCTCGGGCTGAACGTGCGGAAAGATGGTGGGGCCTGGGAGTTGGGACTCTGCAGCTGTGACATCCTTTCCCTGCTGGCTCCGTGCCATTGGGACATGGACCCTCCCGCCTCCCAGGCAGCAGGAGCTGTGCAAAGGAGTATAAATTATATCCGAGGGTCCCTTTTTCGATTTTTAACTTTTTATTACAGAAACTCCCAAACATCTGCAAAAGTAGAGAGAAAAGTATAATCCATACCCATCCCACATCACCCAGCTGCAACAACGATCAACTCTTGGCCCATTTGTTTCCAGTATTCTCCACACACACCCCACCCCCATCCCCCGCAAGGGTTATTCTGAGGCAAATCCACGGGCCCTCCTTTTGTATAGGGAGCTTAGAAATACTTCCCCACAAGTGTTTTCCTTCTCTCCCTCCCCCGAGAACCCTGAGTCGTCCCGCTGTCTCTCTCGGGTCAGCACTAGCTCTCAGCAGGGATCTGCTCAATGTAGTCCCATAGAGGTGTCGATGAGATTTGCTTGGTCCTGGGTGTGCTTTCATCCAGATTCTGTACTGCAATGGTGGGTGTCAGGCCCTGCCCCAGCCAGGCAGAGATGGCCATGCCGTCACAGGGCAACATGGCCACAGCTGGTTTGTGGCACTGCTGCTTCCGTTCTCCGGGCTTGGTGCCCTGTAGGGAGTGGCTACGGGCAACAGGAGGGCTGTTTGCTGTGTGCCAGTCCAGACCTGAGCTGGGGCCAGGGAGAGCCCAAGTGCCTCCTGAATCATCCCTAATGACTTCTGGTGGAAAGACACACAAGAGAGGGAGAGTGAGAGGGCCTGCAGCCTCTGAAGGTCAGTGGGGTGGGTGGGCCAGCATGGCCTTTGAGAACTGGGCTGGCCCTGGTCACAACTATGGCCAAGTGGGCCCGTGCACCAGCCCCCTTCCCTTCCAATCTAAAATACGATGTTTGCTTTGTTTCAGGTTGGTCAAGTGCCATTTCACTGGAGAGTGTTTTCATTTAGGTTGTAGGACTGTCCTACCAAGGTGATTTTATTATGATGAAATGTGCGAAAGTCTATTTTGAGAAGAAAATAATACAAAACAGATTTTGCTCCACATACTGAAATTGTTGTACAAGTGAGAACTCAACCCACTACTCCTTTCATGACAGTAAAAGAGAGGACCCCACCAACTGCTCCAAGTGCCCCACCCCTGGGGCCCCGCCGCCTGCCAAGCTGGGAAACTCACTGGCTTCTGGGGAAGGAGTTGGAATAGCGCTTGGACTCCCCAGCCCTGGGCTCTTGGGCCAAGGCCTCAAACCCCACCCAAGTCCTAGACCGACTCTCTGGCCAGGTTTCCCAGTAAATTATGTGGTAAGCTATGAGAAGGCCGCAGTTGGAGGCCAGTTTTTAACTCCTCAGTCCTCGTTTGCAACTTGTAGTGGAGCAGAAGGATCCCCAGAGAGCTTGATTCAAATCCAGAGTCCTGGCTCCCCTCCCCCAAACATCATGACTCAGTACAGAAGGGACAGTGCCTTGGAATCTGCATTTTAATAAACCAGCCAGGATGCTTTTGAAGCAGGGGGACCTGGGCCATATTTCAGAGGCACTACTATGCCGAGAGGTACAGTGAGGTGGCTAAAGGGTGGTTTAAATGAAGGTGATGGTAATATGTACCTAATATGTTTCCTATGGGTTATAGAAGATGATAGCTCAAGAGCGTGGCACAGTGCCAGGCACGTTGTAAGTGCCCGCTTTGCACTGGCTGTTCTTCCTGCAATTTCCCACCTTACTGCAAATTCCTCACCTGCACATGGGCTCCCTCCCCCAACACACCCCGTTCTCAAGAACACTACCAACTGGATCCCTGCATTTTAAAAAAAGTCCTGATTTGAGGCATTTGCCGATTTCTGTGGTGTAAATACTCCCCCATGGCCAACTGAGAGCTTCTAATGCGATGACATTGAACACAGAGCTGGGAAGAGATATGCACAACTGGCCAGGATGTACAGCTGTGAGTGGGTTCCAGTGCCCTAGCACAAAGTCCCTGTTCACTGTGAGATCCAGAGTATGCGGTTGCCTCAGCTGGAGCCGATAAATGCAGAGGGCTGCAGGCAGAGTCCAAGGTAATTGCTACCTCCCGCTGCAAGGGGCAGCTGGGGTTTGCGCAGTTTTGCTATCTGTGCGTCCTCCTAGCTAATGCAGGAAACGGGAATCATAGCCTCAAATTACCAGCACTGGGAATCCAGAGAAGAAATGATTACCAAAGGGCAGGGATGGCTCTAACATGCTAGTATTTACCATTTGCCCTGGACCGCACGAAAAGGTGCGAGGTGTCTAAAGCCACTGTTGTCTCCTTGCTGGTTCTGCTTTTGTCTTGTACTGATAACTGAGAAAGGCAGGCGTATGCCGAGGAACGGGTGCGGGTCTTGGAGCCAGACTGTCCTAGAATCATGTCCTAGGACTGCATGGGACCATTGCGTAACCTTGATGCAAGCTAGCTAGCTTCCCTCATGCTCAGTTTGCTCCTGTCAGGTGGGTGTATTCATGGATACGTAGCACGATGTGGTGACACATAGAAGTGACACACCTCGTGTGCTCAGGATAGGGCCTGGCAGAGAGGGGTGGCTCAGTGGAGGGCTGCTGCGTTATGGCAATCCTGGCACGAAGGTGCTGTCCACATGGCTTTTCTGACGCTGTCCTTCATCCAGGAGTTTAGAAACTCAGTGAGAATCCAGTCTCACTGGTGTAGGTTGAGAAGGAGAGGTCGTTTCCATCATGGCAAGTTTCATTTCCTCCTCAAAGGGACCTTTTCTACACAAAGAAATATTAAGTTCTTTCCTATTATTTCAACATGTGAAAGAAGTTGGATGGATTTTTTTTTTTTTTTTTTTTTGCCAAGTTTGGAGGAATCTTCGGCATGCTTTGATTTAGAAATCTAAGTGGTTACATGCCACTTAGAGGCCTGGTCATAAAATGTGACCGGCTCGGAGATGGTGGAGCCACACAGTGGAAGAAGCCAGAATGCTTGGGTTCCTGCCGGAGGAGAGCTGGCTGACGAGGAGTCCACTGTGGACTTTCTGTGAGGGAGAAATAAAGCTCGGTGTTAAGCCATTGAGTTTTGAGACATTGCTGTTCCAGCACCTAGCATTAGCCAACCCTGGCCAATACAGTCATAGTAAGCAAACACTTTGAGAAGCCTGGGGACCGTTCAAGGAGGTGGTCGGATTTAGTCCGGAGCAGCTCCTCTGAGGCTCTGGAGAGCTTCCATGTCACTGCTGTTGTCTCAGACACGGAGCAGCAGTGAGAAGACCTGGACAGAGAAGAACTTCAACTTGGAAGGCACGGGGTACACGTTCTACATTGCAGATGCTTTTCCTGTGGCAGGCGAGAATTCTACCACTGAACCACCCATGCAGATGCTTTTCCTGTGGACAGCTCTCCATGTCAAGGTCTTTTCGCTGTCCTGTGTCCCCTCCTACTCTTCACTCCAGGGGGAACCAAGGTGGCAGAGACGAGGCTCGCCTAGAGCTGACGATACCCAGCTCTGTGTGGATATTGGTGTCCCCAGCCTGTAGGAGAATTGCAGTAGCCTCTCCAGGACCCTGCCTCTCCAGCTACTTTCGGCCTCACGTGTAGGCATGAATGGACTCTGTGGTCAGGAAGTTCTCAGGAAGGCCCTGTGAGCTGCCATTTGGGAGGAAGGAAGGAAAGCGTCAGCACTAAGGGCCTCAAGGAGTGTCCCCAAGAAGCAGAGACCCCACCATTTCCATTCTCTCCCCAGTCCTCTTGGTTCACTTCAATCCCCTCCTTTCCTGTGGGCCCAGGAACTTAGGGGAGCTGCCTGGACAGGAGAAACAGGCATACTTCCACATTGCTACAGACTGCGCAGAACCCTCCCCAGCACGTGCAAGTCTCTCCATCCTTTGTGCCCTCTCCTCATTGCCTGGACCATATTCTCCAGTCGCTTGGAGTTGCTACCTCGAGACTGCCCTGGTCTCCTGGAACCCCCTTCTGTACAGTTTATTCACGGCTGCGCCCTGTTGGTTCTCCCTGTGCGGGCTTCTACCCGGATCCCTCTTCCCAGCCTCCACTGCTGCTGCCTCCGTGGGCCTCGAGCTTTGTCACTTGAACTGTTGCAGCCATCTCTTCCTGGCGCCCCTGCCCCTGGCTTCCCCCGCCGCCTCATCCCACCCAGAATCCCGCCAGCTCTTCTCCGGCACCCCCTGAAGCACAGCACTCCTGACTCCTTTCGAGTCTGTTCCAAAACTTTCCACGTCTTCGTTGGCCTTGAGCCCGAGTTGCCGATTTTCGGATGGAATCAGAGGCGTCCTTTGTTCCAAAGTTTTCTCATGGTTTTCTTTCCATGGGATTGTAGAAAACATCTCCCGCCAGGCACACCCTACTGTTTTTGTGAAAATTATAGGCTGCAAATAACTGCTTAAGTCAACTGCCAGACGAGGTACTTTCTTCAGAGGGAAAATTCCAGCGTTGAACAAGTTTATGGGCTTTATTTTTGGAGGAAAGAGTTCATCGAGTGAAGAACAGAATTTTCCAGGTGCCCCAACTCCATTCTTAGTGTAAAGCATATGTGTCTAAGTGGGAGACTGCTTGCAAGGTCAAATTTATGACACGGTATGTACTTATCTCCTCTCTTTCTGTTGACTTCCTTGGGCCCCTTCTGCAGCCCTACAGTAGGCACTTTGGGGAACACAGAAAGGAACAAAGACAAGAGAGAGAGAGGGCCTGAGCAAGAGGCCAGCCCCCATCCCACTCCTCCTGAGGTCTGACAGCATTCCCTGGCTCAGGCTCCATGAGCTGATGCTTTGCCCTAAGGATATTTTCTGGCTTAAGTCAGGTTGCCCTGGAATCCAGTCTCAACTGAGACCCACTGAAAGACCAGATTCCTCCCACTGAACACTTGTAGCGTAAAGAGGATGCCCCGGAAGAAGCTCCCCAAGACCTGTGCCCAAACCACGACAACCCCTTGCACCAGGGGCAACCTGTCGTTCTGCAGAGCATTCTGGACACCCCTGAGGAGCCCATGAAGTGTGCTCACCTGTCTCTTCCTCCAGACCTCACCTCCCTCAAATGTCCCTGCATCTCACTTTGCTCTATAGATGCATAGACCATCCTCAGTGGCCACCACTCAGAGAGGCCCTGCATTCTGGAACTTGCCCAGTGCCGACCATTCCTATCAAAACTTATCCATCCTATGTTCCCCTCCCACCAAATCCTGCAACTAGCCCATCTGATAAGCCAAGTTATATCTTATGTTTAATGAACTGTAATCACTCAGCATTAACCTAACACCTTGCTGTGTGCAGTGTGACCCCCAGCCCAGTAGATTGAGAGCTTACAAGAAATGCAGAGTCTCAGGCCCACCCCAGACCCTTGAATCAGAGTCTCCGTTTTGACAAAATCCCTAGGTGATCCTAGTGCACGTTAAAGCCTGAAGAGCACTAACCTAATATACATTTTGCCCTTTTCAGCAGATAATAACCTTTAATGCAAGACGTTCCATGTTAATGACACCAGTGGTTTGGCATTTCACACTTTCACATAGCTTTTTCACAAATAGGGACTTGTATGGTTATCAGAGCAGCTAGACTGGGTTCCTGGAGGCCCCAGGGACCAGCAGGCTTCCCCTGAGCACCCCTGCTCAGGCCTGACATTTGGCTGCAGCTTAATTAGCTGAGCACATGAATAAACATAGAGGCCCCTGAGGGAGACAGGACAGCAAGCGTTATTTCCATCTTGCACATGAGGAAACTAAGGCTCAAATAAGTCGGAACTTGTTCCGGTTTATTTCCTAAGTGTCAGAACTGAAATTCCACTGGCCTCCCATCTCCAGGTGACTGCAGGCTGTTTTTCATGCTCTGTTGCAGGAGATTTGTGTGGTCCCACTGTTGTGGTTATGGAGGCTGCTTGCAAGTTCTAAAGCAAAGCTCTGGGTGAAATGACCTGCTCTGGGTGGGGGCACCCTGCACAGCCCACCCAAGTCTCCATCTTGGCACACTGTCACAGCCCTATGGCCTCGGGGGCCCCCCCTTGGAGCCTCGGTGGCTGGTGGTGGGAAATCCTGCAGGAAGCTCTTCCAGGGGATGGAAACACCTGCTGCTTACCACGCCCGCTCCCCTAAGACTTGGGTGCGGGGGAGGAAGGGTAGGACGGGAGTGCTGATGAAGCTTATTGAGAACAGTTTCTGGTTATGAAGCTTGTTAACTTGAAATCATCTACCCAGGAACCCCTTCCCCAAGGGTGCTGGGTTCTGGCCATGCACCTGAGTGTAGAGAGGCGCTTATTCACCGAAATGCTCACAGGACCCTGCCGTGAGACCCATGGCAGAATAAGTAATCAGGGGAACAGGGGGATCTGAGTGTTGAACCCCAGACCACAGGAATGTGCCCAGCCTCCCTTAGGGATCACTGCAAAGGACAGAAGCAGATGAGACCTTTGCTGTCCCACAGATTCATCCAGGCCCTGTCCTGGGCTTTACAAGAGGGATACCTGGTCCAAGAAGGAGCCAGGAAGGCAGATGTCTCTTTCTGCCATTTTCCACAGTTGGAGGCCCATAGCCTTGTGCTGTTTTGCAATTGCTCAGCTTGTCAGCAGACTGCAAGTCTGCCCACCATTTCTGGCTTGCAGTGGAAGCCAAGCCCAATGGGGATGGTATATTGTCTTCTCCTGCACGCTTTGGCTTAGGTGCCCTGGCTGCAAAAAGCCCCCGGGCAGGGGTCATACCACTCGTGACGGCTGGAGCTCTATGAGCACTTCTCACACCAGGCATGTTTCTCAACACTTGACCTGCATTCAGTCCTTTGATTTCCCACCCCAAACTAGGCAATAGGAAGGTCCTGTTATGATCCCCATTCTACAGATGAAACAAAAGGAACACAAAATGGCCACGTGATTGCTCCAGGTCACACGCTGTTGATTGCAAGAACCCTTTTAACCACTTCTCGGGTTTAATTAGCTAGGGGAAGGCAGGTGGCTCGAAGGATGGGTGGGGGGTCCCCGTGGCCCTGCACAGTGCCGTGGAAGGATCGGTGCAAAGGGGACCTGCAGACCACACAGTGCTCTGGGCTCAGGCCTGGCGTGGTGGGGAGTGAAGATGCTGAGGGGCAGGCTAAGGAGTCTGAGCTTCACCCTGTCGACAAAGGGAGTCACCGAACAGGAGTTAAAGTCTGACTCGTGGTTCGGGAAAGTATTAGGTGGCGTCCCCGGGGGCCCAGTTGGAGAGCTAAGAGTCAGGAGGCCTGGAGGCTGCATAGAGGCTCCTTCAGCAGGGCAGATGGGAGGTGAGGGCTGAGCAGCTGGGCCACATCTGAAAGAAATAGCAGTGGTGCGGCCACTAGAATGTGGCCACAGATCCAGCCTATAAAGTGGTTCCTCTACCAGGCAGTGGTTTCCAGTCCGGAATGGGCACTTTTCTGTGTGAACTGTGTGAGTCACTGTGTCGGAAAAGAGGAGGGTCAGGGTTGTGTCCAAGTTCCCGAAGTTTGGCCTGGGGCGCCCACTCCAGCTAGGGTAGCACAACCCTTCCTGAGAGCCCAGTGAGGTGGTGGATGTGCCTGGGGATGGCTCCATCAACCTCAATCGCTTTTCCAAACGCTTCTCTGTCACCTCAGCATGGCCTGAGCCATTGTCCCTCCATGGGCTGGCACAGACACTCTAGCTACTGTGGGGGCTGCTACCCAGGTGGATCCTGGGAGGCTGTAACTGGCCAGAAATGACTTCACCTCTCAGGACTCTCTCCAAAGCCCCAGGGAGTAGATGAAAGGTTTGGACCTAGGAGCGTTGGCATAAAAGTGCACTTGTAGGAAAAAACAAATTTCTTAAATTACTAATCCATCCAGTCTGTGCTAATGCCTCCTGAAAGAGAACTTGCAAGTTGGATAACAGCCTCTTCTCTCTTGGAACCGCTTGTACCTGTAATTAGGTACATTAATGTCTCATTAAAGCTGCGGCCCAGGATTACAAAGCTGGAAGATCCAGCTTGACCAGGGCATGCATGGCTTTCTGGGGCTAAACCCAGGTTCTTGTGCCCTTGCCGTGGTATAGTCTTGTTTCCCTGGGCCGTGAGGCTCCCGCTTTGTAGTTCCTGCCTTTTACTTGGAACAGGTGATTCTTGTTGAGATTTACTCTTTGATTCCTAGCACTAATAACTATGCCAGTGACCCTGATACACAGTTTCCAAGAGTCTGTTCCAAGGTTTTTTGGTGCATGTAGCTTGGACCCGGTGGTGTGTTTCCACCTTGAAAAAGAATGCTCACCTACAGGGAAAGGTGAACCTCAATCTTAGCTGGTCCCCAGCTCCGGGACATCCATCAGGATCTTCAGCAGGGGAGAAGCAGGACTGACCATGTCCCTGAGAAAACTGGATGAGAGCTGCTCGGACCCGCAACCCTTCCACCGTACCCATGGCTGGTGTATTGGCTTAGACAGTTGGATTTTCGATGCACACCTTTCCATGGGCCAGCAAGTAGGTAGTGGGTTTGAAGAAGGTGAGCCTATTGCTGACCTGAGGTCCCCCAGAATCTCCTGTGCTGCCACAGAGGGGAGATAAAATTCCTCAGAGGGGCCATTCTCTGATCCCATTGGTTTTCGTTTGTTTCCACCTTAGTGTGCATGAGTCTGCTGCTTCCACAGGAGTATTTGCATCGTCAACATCTCTCGTGGTAGCTGATTGGCTTTGTTTCTTCTTCAAGAACTTCCAGGCATCTATAAGAGGGATCCTGTCCTTGTCCAATGAGTGTTTCCTGATAATGTGCTAGGAACGCAGTCCCCAGCTCTATCTCTGCAAAAGGTTAATAAGGGGCAGTTTGGGGGTCTGAAACCTTAAATTATGAATGTGGGATTTGGGTTGTTGAAAGCTGTGGACTAGGAAGAGTAGCCTTTGCGACCAGTCACCCCAAGCTCCAGGCAGCAAAGGATACCTTCAATTGTGTTGTCTCTCAGCCTATTTAGACATTTTCCACCTATGAAATTTCAGTACCACAGAAATACCATATATCTGTTTATGTACGATGGCCCTTTGGGAGGCCACAGCCACTGTAACAGCTAAGACTTGTTGCCTCCTAAGAACCAAGCTTTGTCCTGTTAGGTGTATATCACTCTCATTGAGAAATTCGCTCTGTATCGTATCCCTGAGCAATAGCTAGCCAGCTTCTGCTTCGATGTCACCCTTGTATCGGAGAGCTCACTATCTGCCTCCTTCTCAGGGTAGCCTTGGAATAGGACTTACCAAAAAAGGAACAAACTATTGGTATACACACAACTTGAATGACTCTCCAGAGAATTATGCCATGTGACAAAAGCCAATCCCAAACGGTTACATACTGTACAATTCCCTTTATGTCACATTTTGAAATAATAAAATGTCAGAAATGGAGAAGAGGTTAGTAGTTGCCAAAGACAGGGCGGGGGGGGGTGGTTGGAGGGAGATGAGTGTGGTTATAAAAGGGCGTCAAGAGGGATCCTGTGGCTTTGAAATGTTTCTGTATTTTGACTGTGGTGGTGGATACACGAATCCTCACATGTGATCAAACTGGATTGAACTAAACACACACCTGAGTACATGTAAAATGAGGGATGTCTGACAGTGCTTAGTGAATTACATCAATGTCCACATCCTGGCTATGATATTGTACTATGTCTCACAGAGTGTTACCGTTGAGGAAAGAAGCTGGGTGAAGGGCCCACAGGATCTCTCTGTATTACTTCAAACTGCATGCAAATCTACAATTATTTCAAAATACAATGTTTAATTTAAAAAATAGCTAACTTGGGGCACCTGGGTGGCTCAGTCGTTAAGCGACTGCCTTCGGCTCAGGTCATGATCCCAGGGTCCTGGGATCGAGTCCCGCATCAGGCTCCCTGCTCTGCGGGAAGCCTGCTTCTCCCTCTTCTACTCCCCCTGCTTGTGTTCCCTCTCTCGCTGTGTCTTTCTCTGTCAAATAAATAAATAAAATCTTAAAAAATAAATAAATTTTAAAAAGCTGACTTAAAAATAGCTAACTTTGAAAGTAGAAATGTAAACAAAATAAATTAAAGAGCCTATGTTTTCATTTTACAGATCTAGGATTTATTACACCTTTGGGATTTTCTTAGGACCCATTGTCTCTTTGTCAAACTCAGTCAAATTGACTTAAAAGACAGGTAAATGAGCCCACTGTGTACCAGAGGCAGCAAGTATAGGCGTGTCCCAGTGTCCTAGGGGGTGGGCAGGGGGCAGGGGATGCTGAGCAGGCATGCAGGAAAGGCAGGAAGAATGGAAACCTGGCTTCTATCCCTCCCTGTAGAGCCCCAAGGGAAAGGGTGGGGAGAGTCAATGGGGGACGGGAGATGATGCTCCCCACGTTCCCCCTGGGGATGCCCCTTCAAAGGAGCAGCAGGGCTTGGAAGGGAAGGTGCTCAGGTTGCTACATGAAGAGGGATCTGAGAACATGAAGAAGCTTCTATGAGGGAAATGCCTAGACCTGCTCAGGAATGTGGCAGGGGGTATGGGAGTGGGAGGGGCAGGACTGGGGAGAAAGAAGGGAGAGCATGGTGGCTTCCACCGCTGGGCCTGGCCAAAGGCTGAGGGCATCACCTCTCTCATTGAGGAGGACTGAGAAGAGGCTCTGTGGGTTCTCGTTTTAGCAGCTGAGCTCCTTCATATGGGGTGGGGGCACTCCCCCCTGGGACCCTCCCTGACCTGGAGTTGGGTCGCATGACCCAGACCCATCCCTGGGGCCTTACAGACGGGCCCCATTTCTTGGGTCCCAGCGGACTGAGGTGGGCAGCTGCCTGGGCCCAGGGAAAAGATCTACATCACTTGTTCACCGTTCTGTTGCCAGGGCCCGGCTGGCAGGTTTTAAAGCAAGCCTGAAAGTCTCTGTTGGTCTGGAAGTGCCTGAGGTCCCACAGCTGGCCGTGTTCACACCCCAACCCAGTGCTTTCTGACTCCCGAGCTGAGCTCCACACAAAATGACTGTTGGCCTTCTATTGGCGTGTCCCAATCTGTAGGGCCTTTCACACACCATACCCCAGTGAGGCAAGGAAGGTGGGGATTATGATCCCCTTGAGAGATGGGTACTCGGATCCCAGAGAGGGTGACATGTCCAGAGATACCCAAGGCTGGCAGCAGAGTCAGCCCCCCTGACACCCACTTCTGTGTCCTTCGCCTAAGCTGCACGACCCCTCCTATGACCCTGGAGCCTTGTGTGGCTGAGAACACATTGACGGAATAGTAAGGTGGCTCTTCATGGGAACCAGTGGTCCTTGTGAGCCCAATATTTGCTGTGGCTGGTACTAAATGACAGTGGATTCCTCAGAATGGTTTGATGTCCCTAGACGGTTCCAGAAACCCTGAAGCCACTGCTTAGCCCAGCCCCCCACACAATCGTGGCAGATCTTGCGCACCTGATTGTCTCCCACAACCCACTGCACAGAGATGCCAGGGTCAAAAAAGGAGAAAAACATTCCAGGCCTAGAAACTGCTGGACTCACACCAACCAACATGGGGAGTGAAGCAGGGTGGTGTAGGGAAGGGAGACTATTTTAGGCGGTGGGTGTGGTGGAAGCCTCTGGCTGGTGTCAAGAAGCCGGGGTTCTGGCCCTACCCTCCGACCCTGACCTGCTGCACTATCCTCGCGTTCTTGGGCATATGCACGTGAAGATGCTGCTCAGAGAAAGGGATGTTCTGAGGGGCCAGGAGCGGAGGGGAGCCTGGCTAGAGGACTCTGCGCTGCCATCCCCATTTTAACCAGCATTGTTCCACGTCCATGGGATTGCATGTTGGGGGCCACCTAAAGTTACTCGTGGGGAGGATTTCACAGCTGAAGCTGGTTGCAAGCCCTCAGCTAGATAATCTGAGCAAATCTCTGCTCTCCAGAACCAAATGTAGGAGGCAAGAGGGAAAAAACAAGTTCCTGTAGGAGGAAGAGACTTCTAACAGGGTGTGGGTCAGGGAAAGGGAGAGAAGGACGCCAAGAAGAACTGTGCGTCCACTGCAGGCCTCGGATAGCCTCGCTTGCTGACAGGGATGACGCCAAAACTCTGGGAACATTCACCTGGACGCAGCCCAAGGAAGATGCGGCTGTGAGACCCTGAAATCGCTCTTCGATGATTATTAGATGGACTGTGGTGACAGCGTGTTGCTGAAAACCAGCGGTGAGCAGCGGAGCGGGCATTCAGCCCAGGTATGTGCGGCTTCTGCAAGCTGGCTCCAGAGCATCCCTGAGCAGGGTTCAGTCCACACGGCTCTGGATCCCATGCTCATGGCAAATGGTGCCTTGTGGTTTTGCCTTCGCTGTCAGCAATTCAGAAGGCCCAGGGCAGAGCAAAAGTTTAGAGTCAAGTATCTTCTTCTGAGTCTGTGTGCAAAGTGCGGATTGAACAACCAGGGATCAGGACTTCTTTGTTCTCTTCTGTCCTCTGCATCTCTAACGTTGCTCCTTTGTGTTTGCCCTCCACGAGAACAGCACTGGGTCAGGCCATCTGGCTCTGTCTGCTGGTCCATCCTCCCAAAGTTCCGTGCTTTCTGTCCCCATGTTTCTCATGCTGTTAGCAGCAGCTGGTACCTTCTGGGCAGTTTGACCTCGTAAACCTGCTGTCTGAGGAACCTGGGGTGGGTGTGTGAGCGCAGAGGGAATTTTGCCTGCAGTTTCTCTTTCCTTCCTCTTTCCAGGCACTTGGCTGCCCCTCCATGTTTTTTCATTATGGGAAACAGGCAGGAACAGGATGTAGATTTGAATCACACCCCATCACTTACAGGGATGCGTGACTTTGACCTTGAACAAGTTACTTGTTTCTTTGAAGACTCGGTTTCCTCACCTGGAGAGATGCAGCATTACTGTTCATGGACTCTGCCCGGGAGAGGCTGAAGGAGGGGAGAGCCTTACCCCATCCCAGCTGAGCTGAGGGACAGCCTGGCTGGGCCCCAGATGGGAAGAAGAGAGAACAAGGCTGGCATTCCAGGACATCATTCTCTAAGACCCCCTGACCATCAGGACAGTGATGGGGGTCATTTCTATTGTTTCCAACAGGAGTGATTATTTACGGGTACCGCATCTCTCCACCCAGGCTGCCCCTGAAGGCCAGAGCACAGGTCCCCAGGTGACTGCTTTGCTCACTACACATCTACTCTTCAGAGAGGACTGCCTGGCTAGGTGTCCTCTGGCTAATGAAGTAGCTGGGCCCAGTGGGCTCCAGCTGAGGGCTCAAAGCTTTCCCTCCTTCACAAGGCTCCTTGCAAACACATGTTTTCATGTCTTACCCCCTCTGCCCTTAAACTCTTTGAACTCTCCATCGTGCTGCAAACCTTGATAACAAAGCCCAACAATGTTTTTTCTCATTGGCTAATCAATTTGCTATTCTTTGAGCTACTGTAAATCTGCAAAAATCCCTCTTCAACAGGCCCTGTTGGCCGGAGCCATTTCGATTGGTAGCAAGTGGGAGTGACTGAGTATCAGGGAGGGAAAATGAATGAAGGGGTCATCAGAGCCAGGGACCCCCACGTGCATACACTCCTGTGCAATTCCTCACTCGCTCCTTTTACTTAAAAAATGACAAGAGACCACAGTGTAACCGCCAGAGCAGAAATGTTGCTTTAATCACTCCCAGTCCTGTCATTCAGGCGAATCAACTGTTGTTCATCTTTGCTTCTCCAGCCTGCCTGTGAGCAGACATGTTTCTAAGCAGCTGTAATTGCAACACAATTCTGTATTCTGTTTTCCCCCCCTTATTTCCTAAGTCTTGCCTCCCATTACCACAGTCTTTCTACGTATTGTTTTTAAAGGCTCACTCAGTTGTGCCTTCTGGAATTTACTGACCATCCCCCTGAATGGCCATCACGTCACATTAGCTGGGAAACAAGTATGGGGGTCATTTGTGCAATCTCTTAGTGTTATGAAGTCTAGAAGTATCTGGCAGGAGAATGCTTCCTTGGGGCAGGCACATGACTGTTCCAGGACGGGAGCTCTTCTCCTTGCTTCATTGTTGAAGGAGACTCAGGCCCAGACTCCTTGCACACATACTTTTGTCTCTCAACAGTACAACCAGAGATCATTCCTATTGCTGCTTGTCTTCAGTGTGAATTCGTCTCCCTCTTCAACTCCTCCATCATCATCCTCCTCGCCCTCTTACTCAGGGCTGCCATTATTGAGTGCTTGCCCTGTACCAGGCACTGTAGTCTCACGTCATGGCTTTATTTAATCCCATCAGGTGCTGTTGCTGTTGTTGTCTTCAGCTACAGATGGGGAAACTGAGGCCCAGGATGCTGAAGTAGCTGCCAGAACTCTAATAGCTCTCAACGGTCAGAGGCTGCCTGCCTCCAGGTGGGGGAGCCTTTATACCATCCAGCTCCTCATGGGAGGACCTTTCTTCCAGAGCAGAGTTTGGTCTGAAGCCCCTAGGATGGCCACTGGGCCTAAGGAGGCTTACTGTCTTAGTTCCTCTAGGCCGCTATAACAAAACACCATAGACGAGTAGCTTACAAACAACAGAAATTCATTTCGCACAGTTCTCGGGGATGGGAAGTCCGTGATCAAGGTGTTGGCAGAGTTGGTGTCTGGTGAGGGACTGCTTTGCTGTATCCTCACAAGGTAGAAGAGGCAAGGGAGCTCTCTGGGGTCTCTTTTTTAAGGGCACTAATGCCATTCATCAGGGTTCCACTCACATGATCTGTTCACCTCCCAAAGTCTCCCCTTCCTATTCTCTTCACCTTGGGGATTAGGTTTCAACACAGGAGTTGGGGGGATGCAAATATTCAGTCCATAGCATTTATCATAATGAATCTCTCTCTCTCTCCCTCAACCCCACAAGAATCCTGGGCAGGATGGAACTTGCCTGGCTAAGATGGCAGCTGAGAGGTCATGTGTCCTTTCCAGAGACTCCAGGGATGGGACGGGCCTCCGCCAAGGTCATGGGGAGAGTTATTGGCAGAACGGGGCTAGCATCTGGGTCTTCTGACTTGTGAGCAAGGCTCTGTCCTTCTCATTTAGAAGTCATTTCAAAAGACCGCATCTGAAATTGAGGGAGAGGCTTTAGAATCACCAGGTCTTCTGTTCTTAGAAAATGCTGGTGCTGTCCCATAGATAGCCCAGGGCAGGAGAGAAGACCAGAGAAGAGACAGTGCCCAAGCCCAGTGTGGTGGGCAGAGATGGAGGGCAGATAGAATAGACTTAGAAGTGTAGGATATACAGCCCTGGGGGCCCTGAGCTCGGTCTCAGCCGGCCGACTCAACTTGTCAGACTTACCACAGAAGCTCCTACCAAAGGGATTTCTAAAAAGGTAGAGGCTCTTCGCTCTTTTGAGTCTCCCATGGGTAGCAAAACCCCTTGAAAGGGGCCTTTATTGTGACTACAACCTTTCCTGAGCAGAATTAACCCAGAATTAAAGCTGCCACAGGAAAAAAGGTAGTTTTACAGATTCTTTCAATGGGTATTTATTGAAACTTTCTGTGTCAGGTAATGGGGAGAAGACAGCTGAGCTTCCTATCTTTGTGGGGCTGCCGCTTTGGTGGGGATAATACACTAGTAAACAAGACACTTCCTGAAGGTAAGTGCTATGAAGGACACAAGTGGGGAGATGCTGTAGGGACTGTGGGTGGAAGTGGGGGCAGGAAGCCAACTTGGAGGGAGTTGTCAGGTAGGGCCCTTCCCAGGAGGAAGCACGTGTGTTGAGACCCAGCAGATAACTGGGAATCTTCCCAGATCTGGGGGCAGAGCCCTCAGACTGGACAAACGGCAAGTGCAGGGGCCCTGAGGTGGGCAGTTGAGCAACTTGTAGGAAGAGAAAGAAGACTGACGGGAACAGTGTTATTTTTTTTAAAGATTTTATTTATTTATTTGACACAGCGAGAGAGGGAACACAAGCAGGGGGAGTGGGAGAGGGAGAAGAAGCAGGTTTCCCGCTGAGCAGGGAGCCCGATGCGGGGCTCCATCCCAGGACCCTGGGATCATGACCTGAGCCGAAGGCAGGCGCCCAATGACTAAGCCTAGCCACCCAGGCGCCCGGGAACAGTGTTATTGAGGTTCAGTGTTGATGCTGTTTAGAGCAAAGAGAGAGACAGCCCACTGGGCTTGTTGGCCTTCCTCAAGACAGAACATCCACTTGGACTGGATTCTTCTTGTCTCTGTAAGTCATTACTGTGTTCCCCTCCTCGACGCCTGTGTTTGCATGCCTGTGTGGCTGGTGCTCTCATGCAGACAGTAGCTCTTCTAGACCAGGCCTCCCTCCAATCTCTCAGTACCCTCAATCTGATGGCTTGTTTACATCTGATAGCTGTGTGTCCTCACTAGAGGCCATTAACATGGCATTTCTTGGATCTCATCAAGTAATAAATCATGTTATGTTTACCTTTTGTTACTAGGCGAAGTGCTAGGGTTTGCAAAAAAAAAAAAGAAAACAAAACAAAAACCCCTGCCTGTGGTTACTTAATTGGAGAAAGCTGCTCTTGTTATGGACACTGAGCTAAACAGGCCATTAGCTCTGGGAGGAACAGCCCTGAGCAAGCCGTGCCTACTCATTTGCTGCTTGCTGATGGACACCGACTCCAGATCTCACCTGGGAAGAGACGGTGTCACTCTTCCATCCTGCCCATGGGCGGGGTTGATCCACGTGTGCCTGGCACTGAGGTCGGCTGCTGGAGTCTGGCACTGCCCAGTGGCCCAGAGCTGACTGGGGAGAGCCCCTGACATCCTGGGTCCTCTCTTCCCCTTCCTCTCAGGGCTGCCAATGGGACAGGGGGAGGATGTGCCATCAGGGGCTCAGAGGAGGCTCAGGCTGTTGGGGACCCCCCATGGCCCTCATTCTTGCCACCCTGGTGTCACTTGGTTGCTGAGTATTCTGGGCTCCCTGCTGGATACAAGGCCTTTGATGCATCCCCGAGTAGCACAGCACACAGGCCCAGGTCTGCCTGTTTTCTGGGGGCCATCTCATCTCTGTCCTTCTTATTCTTTTTTTGTTTTTTTTTTTAAGATTTTATTTATTTATTTGACAGAGACAGAGACAGCGAGAGCAGGAACACAAGCAGCGGGAGTGGGAGAGGGAGAAGCAGGCTTCCCGCTGAGCAGGGATCCCGATGTGGGACTCTATCCCAGGACCCCGGGATCATGACCTGAGCCAAAGGCAGATGCTTAACGACTGAGCCACCCAGGCGCCCTCTGTCCTTTTTATTCTAATGAAACTTTTAATTTGGAGATCATTGTAGATTCACAGAGTTGTAAGAAATAATACCGAGAGATCCTGCATACCCTTTACCCAGCTTCTTCCAGTGGTAACATCTTGCAAAACTATAGTACAAGATCACAACAAGGATATTGACCTTGATAGTCAAAATACAGACATTTCCGGGACACCTGGGTGGCTCAGTCAGTTAAGTGTCTGCCTTTGGCTCAGGTCATGATCCCAGGGTCCCGGGAACGAGTCCCTCATTGGGCTTCTTGCTCAGCGGGGAGCCTGCTTCTCCCTCTGCCTGCCTGCCACTCCCCTGCTTGTGCTCTCTCTCTCTCTCTGACAAATAAATAAATAAAATCTTTAAAAAAAATACAGGCATTTCCATCACCCTAAAAGATCCCCCAAGTTTCCCCTTTATAGTCATGGCCACTTCTTCTTGCCTCTACCCCTCCTTAACCATTTGTAACCACTAAACCGTTCTCCATTTCTGTAATTTTGTCATTTTTGAGAATGTTCTAGAGAAGGAACCACAGAATTACAGAATGCAATTATAAAATGTAACCTTTGGGGATTGACTTTTTACACTCAGCATAACTCCCTGGAGCATCATCCAGATTGCTGTGTGTGTCCGTGGTTCTTTCCTTTTTCCTGTTGAGTAGTGTTCTGAGGTATGGACATACCGCAGTCTAACCTTTCACCCACTGAAGGACATCCATGTTGTTTCTAGTTTGGGGCTGCTGTGAATGTAACTGCTGTTTATACTCCTGTGTGGATGACATAAGCCTTCATTTCTTTGAGATAAACGCCCAGGAGTGTCATTGCTGGCTTCTGTGGTAGTTGCATGTTTAGGTTTAGAGGAAAGTGTTTTCAGGAGGGAATGTTCAATGTTACCTTCTCACTATCAGTATATGCGTGATCCAGTTCCTGTGTATCTTCCCCAGCATCTGGTGTCGTCACTATTTTTTATTTTAGCTATTTTGACAGATGTATAGTGAAATCTCATTGTGATTGAGGTTACATTTCTGTAATGGCTAATAACATACGTCTTTTCATGTGCTTATTGGTCATCAGTAGATCCTGTTTGGTGAAATGGCTTTTGTCTTTTGTCCATGTTCTAGTTGGACTCTCTGGTTTTTTTACTGTTTGGTTTTGCAAGTTATTTATGTGGTCTAGATACTAGTCCTCAGTCCTGTATGTGGTTTGCAAATACTTTCTCCCACTCTGTGACTTGTTTTTCATCCTCTTGCAGGGTCTTTTTCAGAGCAAAGATTTTATTTTTAATGAAGCCCAATTTACCAGTTTTTCCTTTGAGGGATTGTGCTTTAGATCTTATATCTGAGAAATCCCTGAAGATCTTCTTCTATTTTTTTGTCGAAAAGTTTTATAGTTTTACATTTTAAATTTAAGTTTGTGATCCGTTCTGAGTTAATTTTCATATTAAGATAAGAGACTTAGGTTGAGGATCATTTTTTTTGAGAGAGAGAGAGAGAGAGAGAGAGAATCCTAAGCAGGTTCTACATCCAGCAGGAGGCCGACACAGGGCTTGATCCCACGACCCTGAGATCATGACCTGAGCTGAAATCAAGAGTTGGACGCCTAACCGACTGAGTCACCCAGGTGTCCCTGCTTTTAAACTTTTGTCAAAAGTCAGGCATATTTGTGTGAATCTTTTTCTGGGTATCTGAATGCGTCTCCAGCGATACGCATTGCTGTAGGTACATAGTAAATCTTGAAATCAGGTAGAATGATTCTGTTTTATTCTTTTTCAAAAATTATTCTAGCTATTCTAGTTCCTTTGTCTTTCCATATACATGTTAGGATAATCTTATAAAGCTACAAAATATCTTGCTGGGATTTTGATAGGAATTTGGGGTTCTATCTTTTTTATGTGACTTTTCTATAGTGTCTATAGTGTATTTTATATAGTATTTTTAATAGGGTGGAAATAATTAACAAAAAGAGAATTATGAACATCTGCAAATCTACCACTATATATATATATATATATATATATATATATCCGGTATAGACTGTTTCATAACCAGCTTTTACTTAGTATATTAAGACTCTTTTTCAATGGCAACAAATACATTTCTATGTTATAATTTTTAATTGTTTCATAATATTTACTTGTGTGGGTACAGTATAATTTTTCTGACCAATCCCCCATTGTTGGATATTTAGGGTTTTCCTTTAAAATATTTTTTTTGTTGTTTATTTACTTTTCCTTGTTAGAAACAACACTGTGGTAAATATCTTAAAGCTACATCTCTGTAAATATCTTCAGTTATTTCCTCAGAAAAAGCTTCTGTGAGTAAAATAGCTGGTATCTTCTTGATTCTTCTGTGTTTCTCTTCGCAGATGGAGTTCCAGTTCTTTGAGCTGAAGCTCATGCTTGGTTATTAGCTCACAAAAGGATTGGGCATCAAACCACTTTCTACCTCTGGCTTGCCTAACACGTTGGCTTGGAATGCCCTCACCCCCACCTGGACCAAAACTGCACATGGGGGATCCAAGTTCTCCTCAGCTCTCTGTTTTTAACTGTCTTGGAGGCTCTCCCTGTAGTTCAGAGCTCTAAGTCCTATTTCTAACCCCAGATGTAAAACAGATGGGAAATGGATCCTGTGCCTTACTCTTAGAAGATTTCCCCTCACCCCTATGTTTGCCTAGTGAGTCTCTGAAGGCTGTTCTTCCTTTCTGGAAAAAGGTACATGGGGACCCATGGGGCCTCTCCACCTCCACTGTCACTTAAAAGCCTCTCTCCCCCACCCTGAGTAGCGTGTGACTATTTTAAGAAAAATTCTTTAAGGGCTTCAAAGAGTAATAGGATAGTCTTCCGGGATGATTATTAAAATTCTTGAATACATTTAAGGGATTTACATTTTCAAAGAGAGAATGTTTTCTGTTTGATGTTGAAAAAAGATGATTTTTTTTTCCATCCCTGTGAATTTAAATAATTTGCTTGACTTTTTAGTGGATAACCACAGTGCTCTTACGTTCTGGATGTGGCATTGGTTAGAATCCTCCATGATTGACTGCAGGGAGATTGTGTGTGTAAATGATTTTGAAATATGTTTTCAAACCAACGGCCATCTGTAAGTTGTCAGCTTAGAAAAAAATGGCATCTTCCTTGCATAGAGAAATTTCATTTCTTTGAGAGAAATAGTCTCTCTCTCTCTCTCACACACACACACACACACCAGAAATACCAGTTTTAAATGATCTTTAATGTTGACCCAATGGATACCTTTCAGAAGAAATGGAATCAGTCTTCCCCCTTGTGGAATAACTAGGAAAGTGTCTCTTTTCCAGGCTAAAAGTTACACGTAAGAGTCTTGAGGGAACTGTAGGGTGTATGATGGTTTTCTGCCTCATTTAAAAGTAATTGTGAGTACATTTTATTTAAAATTTGTGTTAAAGTCACAAAATGTCTCTATAGTGCTGATTGGCTTTATGACTAGTATTTTAAAATGAGACACAGGAAAAAATAAGTACAAGGTGTAGTGTGAGACATGGTTATTTTTATATATAATAGAATGTTTTCAGCTATATATATATTTAAAACTTTAGAGTTTCCTGTCCCACATCCCCAGAGTACTGGCAACTGCATCAGGTAAGTCAGTCTTAATGTCCCTGTCTGGATCTTGTTAGCTGGGAGGTTTGGGCAGGAGCTTTGGGGACTCACAGGAGAGGTGACAATAATGATCACTGTCATTTGGTAGCAGGTTATTCTATGTCAGTCATTCTTCTTAGCCTTACTTTCTAAATTAATTCTCATAAGAAGCTTAGGCTGTTATTGTCCCCGATTTACAGCTGAGGCATTGGAGACTTGGGTTATATTCCCCAAAGCAATACTGCTCAGTGACAGAGCTGGGATGTAAAAGCCTCTGTCCGCATGCACCCAGAGGGCACAAGGCGAACTCCCTGCTGGGAACCAGCATAGCACCAGAGCAGCCCTGGGTGTTGGCGAAGTGCGAGGCCTGGTTCCTGCCCCCGGGGAGATGGTGGCCCTTCTGTCTGTACCCCAGCCTGAGGGATGCGGGCAGAAGAGGTCTGAGCACCTCATGTCCCAAACAAACACATAAAACAAGGCAAAGTGAAAACGCCCCCAACCCTTGGCTAGAGGAAGCAAAAGACTAAGTCTGAGGATGGAGAAGAGGATCTAGAATATCTAAAGTCCACCTCAGAGGACTTTATGGGCCACATTGTGTCCCCTAAAATTCATGTGTTGAAGGCCTCACCCCCAGCACCTCCGAATGTTAACACCATTTGGAGATCAGGTTTCTTTAAAGAGGTAATGAAGGTAAAATGAGGTCATTAGGATGGGTCCTATTCTCATTGGACTGGTGTGCTTCTCAGAGGAGGAGCTGAGGACACAGCACACACACACACACACACACACACACAAGGAGACCATGTGCAGACTAGGGAGAAGGCCATCATCTATGTACAGGCCAACAAGAGAGGCCTCAGAAGAAACCAGCCTGCAGGCACCTTCATCTCAGACTTCCATCCTCCAGACCTGGGAGATCACTTTCAGTGTCTAAGCCCCCCAGTCTGGGGTACGGGGTTAGGGCAGCCTAGAAGTGAAGAGAGCATCTGTGGCCACCTGGGCCATGTCTTGGAGGAAGGGAGTGGGGCTCCCCTGTGAAAGAGAGCACAGTGGGGGGATGCACCAGGGCTGCTAGGGGTGCCTGAGGGGAAACTCGCTTCTCATAGCAGAGAGGCAGCTGGATTGTAAAAGACCTGGGGCACCGGACCATACAGTTTGGATTTGCTTTCCTGAGCAAGAGGGAGCCACCAAAGGTTTTTGAAACCCTGGGGCCCTGGTCTTGCGTAGCAGCCATGAAGAGGTGGCTCTCTAAGAGTCACCGGAAGCTCCTGGCAGGTGAAGAGGAGCATCCACCCCACAGAAGGGCCTGAGGGGCTGGCTTTAAACTGTACGTAAGGGGAAGGGCTAAGTCCAGCACACATTGTGGAATGAAGAAAGCACATGGTGACGTGTGATTCCTTTGATGTGAAATTAGTTAGCATCATCCACACCTATAGACACACGTGGATGCAGGGGCTAGACCGGAAGGGGTGAAGTGTCGTGGATGTAGCCTGGAGTGCAGGTCTTCTCACGTCACCTGTGTGTTCTCCCCATATCTGATTACAGCTTTTAATCAATGTGTCAGTTGACTTGGCGTTTTATTGAAAAAAAAAAAAAATCTACTTTACTCTTGTCCCAGGCAGAAATATCTGAAAAATCGTGGCTTTGATGTCACAATATTATTTTTTCTAATTTATGGTAAATTAAATATATTTGCTGTTAAAATTAAAACTATTTACCTGTGTCACCTGAAATCATTTGCAATGGCAAAGTGATTAAATACTTCGGCCTCAGAGCCGAGCTGCCTAAATTTGAATTTCAGCTGCCCTTTACTACTGGCCTTTGATTACCCTCTTTAAACCTCATTTCCTTGTCTTTACATAAGGGTAATAATGGCACCTTGTATATAATCCTGATAGGATTATTAAGAGGACATAATCAACGACAACTGATGAGCACAGTTCCTGGCGTAGAGTAACTACTGAAATAAATGCGACTGATTAAAAACTGGTTAGAGAGACTTCTGCTTCTAGTCATGTTAATATAGCTGGTACTGGATTTGTTCTCCCACTGTGAACAACTGGAAAACTGGACAAAGTAGGAAGCTACTATTTTAAGACAGTGGAAAACAGGAACTGCGGGACAGGGATCTAGGAGAGAAAGGGAACAAGTGAAATGAGCCCTAAAATCTCCCCAGCTTTCTGCAGGATTTAAAATGCAGCAGGGAAGGGACACATGCAGAGCACCATGACCTCTGGGAGTCAGGAAGGCAGAGATCATGTTCAAGGAGGATAAGTAACTAGAACTTGCATGTGATTCTACTTACGAGAGTTTTGGGGGAAAGGGAAAATCACAGGGACAGAAAACAGATTGGTGATTCCATGTGGGGTGAGGAGGGTTTTTAGCCAAAGGGCACAGTGCGTGGTGCCCTTGAGGTGGCTTATAGCAGCTCAAGAGAGCCTGGGCTGCATATCTCTTCCCAGCTGCACATTTAAGTGATGCCATGTCAGCAGTTTGAAACTGGCTGGGGCAGGAGTATTTACACCAGGGAAATTAGCAAACAATCAAGGCTTAGTTCTGTTGTGTTGTTTGTTTTTGAGAGCTGGTTTACCAGCACACCACTGGGCAAGGGGGAACTTGGGGAGATAATGGAACTGTCTATGTTGATAAAGGTGGTGGTTACTTGATAGGATGCATTAGTTAAAATTCATAGATCTGGGGCGCCTGGGTGGCTCAGATGGTTAAGCGTCTGCCTTCGGCTCAGGTCATGATCCTGGAGTCCCTGGATTGAGTCCCGCATCGGGCTCCCTGCTCAGCGGGGAGTCTGCTTCTCCCTCTGACCCTCGCCCCTCTCATGTGCTCTCTCTCATTCTCTCTCTCTCAAATAAATAAATAAAATCTTTAAAAAAAACAAAAACAACAAAAAAAATACATTTATATGAATGTGGACATAGGATTTTAAATATTTGTTTTTTAAAAGTTAAAGTATATTTTGAAAAAAGACAAAACCAGGGCACCTGGGTGGCTCAGTCAGTTAAGCGTCTGCCTTCAGCTCAGGTCATGATCCCAGGGCCCTGGGATAGAGCCCCGCATTAGGCTCCCTGCTCAGTGGGGAGTCTGCTTCTCCCTTTCCCTCTGCCCCTCCCCCTGCTCCTGCTCTCTCTCGAGCTCTCTCTCCAGAAAATAAAATCTTAAAAAAAAAAAGGGACAAAATTGGCCAACGACCCTACCTGATTTCAAGGCATATAGTAAATTTGCAGCTAAATAATGCATGCTCAAGGACAGAACCAAGTCAATACAGCATAGTCTTAGAGAACTAAACTTAGATTTGAATCGCTACATACGGAAGGCAAAACAGAGCACGTAGCTTGAACCTAACTCAGTTGATTGCCTGCTGAAACAAAAATATGGATTTCTCTGGAGGATTATATACAAGGCCCAAAGTCTACACAACATAACATTCACAATGTCTGGGACAATTCCATATAAAATTCCATATCCCACCATATAAAGAACCAGGAAAATGTGGCCAGTTCTTCAGGGAAAAGACAATGAATGCCAACCCTAAGGTGTCCCATGCATTGGAACTATCAAACAAAGACTTCAAAGAAGCTATTATAACTATGTTCCATTAGGTCAAGAAAAACACATTTGGAATGAATAAAAGGATAGAAGTTCTCAGCAGAGACATAGGACCTATAAAAAAGAGCCAGATGGAAATGTTAAGACTGAAAAATACAAAATCGGAAATTTAAAAATTTATTGATTTCAATAGCAGCTTGGTGATGATGAGAGGGGAAAAAAAACCCTATAAACTTTAAGATAGATCAATGGAAATTACACACTCTGAAGAATAGAGAGAAAAGAAAATCAGAAAAAATGGGAAGAGGCCCAGGGACCTGTGGGAAAGATACTTAAATTTTTAAAAATTTGTTCAGTTTAATTTTTAAAGTTTAATTCTGTAGAGAAGGTATTGTGGAGGTGACATGGAGCAGGAAGGGGGCAATCCTGGGGGACTGGGCACAGGCAGGTCAGGAAGGGGAGGCAGATGGAGATCTGACCCCACCATGGGAGGTCCTGGAGCCACTGCAGGGAAAGGAGAGCCCAAGGATCCCCTACCCACTTTCCACTGTGTGACTTCAGGTGGGCAGCTGTGGCTTGGAGAGGGGCAGATGGTTGCTTAGGGTCACAAACATCGGGAAGGGCTAAGAGTCACAGAACGGAAAGCAAGAAGGGGCAGAAAGAACTCCCAGCTCATGAGAGTCACCAAGAACCCTCACTACCATTGCAGCTCGGTTCCAAAACCCAGCCCCCTCCACATCCTAATAATGTTGTGGAGCAGCCCCCAGGTCAGTCCATGCCCCTCAGGGTGGGAAACCAGAAACAGGGGCTAGGTGGCCCCTCAAAGGTGTCACTGGAGTCCCAGAAGAAGAGGAAAAATCAACTGCAAAAAAAAAAAAAAAAATATTTGAAGAAATAAAGTCTTCCCAGATTTGGTGAAAGACATAAATTGACATATTCTGGAGGCTCTGCAAACCCCCAAAAGGATAAGTTCATTGGAAACGATGCTTAGACACATTATAAACAGCTAAAAATGAAAGATAAAGAAAAATATCATCAAAATAGCTAGAAAAAAACCACACACTACATAGAGTGGAATAATGATCATGGTACATCCATACAGTGAAAAAGCACTTAGTAATAAAAAAGGAACAAACTATTGGTACATGCAAAAACATAGAGGAATCTCACAAGTATTATGCTGTGTAAAAGAAGACAAAGTATAGAGTATTTAATTCTAGTTATGTAAAATTGTAGGAATTATAATCTATATTGACAGAGAACGAATCAGTGGTTGCCTGGAAAGGGAGGGACAGATTATAAAAGTGCATGAGGAAATTGTGGGGACTGATAGAAATGTTTGTTATCCTGATTGTGTACACTTTGGTTTCCCAAGTACGTACATTTGTGAAAACTGGTCAGATCGCATACTTTGAATATCTGCAGTTTGTTGTACTTTAATTAGAACAATAAAGTTGTTAAAATGGGCAAAAGATTAAAAAACTTAACAAACGAAGGTATATAAGTTGACAATATGCACAGGAAAAGATGCTCAACATCATTAGTCATCAATGCAAATTACAACCATAATAATATACCAGTACACACCCACTAGAATGGCAAAGTTTTCAAGTGATGGCAAGAATGGGAAGCAACTAGATCTTTCATACATCAATTGCCACTGGTAATGTAAAATGGTGCAACCTTGCTTTGGAATCCGTTTGGCAGCGTTTTTTGTTTTGTTTTTTTAAATATTTTATTTACTTGAGACAGAGAGAGAGAGAGAGAGAGAAAGTACAAGCGGGGAGGAGGGTCAGAGGGAGAGGGAGAAGCAGACTCTCTGCAGAGCAGGGCTCCATCCCAGGAGCCTGAGATCATGACCTGAGCCGAAGGCAGATGCTTAACTGACCGAGTCACCCAGGCGCCCCAGTTTGGCAGTTTCTTAAGTATATATACACTTACTGTACTATCAAGCTACTCAAATCCTAGGTATCAACCTAAGAGAAACAAAAACTATGCCCACACAAAGTCTTATACGTTACTATTCGTAGCAGCTTTATTGATAATGGAAACACCTGGACTGTCTGTACACTGATGAGTGGATAAGCCAACCATGTTATACCATACAGCGGTGTCTTCCTCCTCCGTAGAAAGGCGCAAACAGAACACCAACACATGGGTGAGTCTTAAAAACAAAATGTTAAGTAAAAGAAGCCGCACACAAAAGTACAGATTGTGTGATTCCGTTCATTCTAGAACAGACAAAATGAACTTACGGCATCAAAACTCAGATCACTTGTTGCTTGGGACTGGGAGGCCAGGGTGGGGGACTCCCTGAAGAGAGGCATTTCTGTATATTAATTTTGGGGTTGTTATGTGGATTTTTAGGTTGTAAGTAATACACATTATGATGTATGTAAACTAGACTTCAATAAAGCTGATTATTAAAAATATGACTATAATGGGGACACCTGGGTGGCCTGAGTTGCCGAGTGTCTGACTCTTTTTTTTTTAGGATTTTTTTTTTTTATTCATTCGAGACACAGAGATACAGAGAGAGAGAGAACATGAGCAAGGGGAGAAGCAGAGGGAGGGGGAGAAGCAGGCCCCCCACTGAGCAGGAGCCCGATGCGGGGCTTGATCCCAGGACCCTGGGATCATGACCTGAGCTGAAGGCAGATGCTTAACCATCTGAGCCACCCAGGCGCCCCCAAGCGTCTGACTCTTGGTTTCTGCTCAGGTTGTGGTTTCAGGGTCACGGGATTGAGCCCTGCCTCGGGCTCTATGCTTGGTTTGGAGTCTGCTTGGGAGTCTGTCTCCCTCTCCCGCTGCCCCTCCTCCTAATCGCTCTCTCTCTCTCCAATAAATAAATAAATTTTAAAAAATAGTAAAAATATGACTGTATAATGAATTACAATCATGATAAAACTAAAGAGCTCAAGACAATTTAGCACTGGTACCAAGAGAGACAAAGAGGAACAGAACCATAAATAATTTTGAGAAACTGACTTGCGTTTACAATAGTTAAGAATTTCGAATGTGGTTACTCTGGTATTTCAAATCAGGTTGGTGGAGGAATACATTATTCATAAATGATGTTGCATCACCATATATAACTCAAAATAGAAAATAGAATTAGAGCCTTATCTATTACCACTTACAAAAAATAAATTCCATGTGGATTAAAGAGTTACATCTACCAAACAAAAAAAGCAAGCTTTAATGGCCCAGGGTGGGGGTGAGGGGGATCCCGGCTGGGTCACCCTGTGCTTGGAGAAGCTTGAGGTCCTGGTGATGGCCGGGTCCCGTGGCCCTGTGCGGTGTGTCCGGGCTCCTGTCTCCAGCCCTAGGGCTAAGGACTACCTCTGAAAGGCCATCCGAGTGCTGAGCCTCAACTCCCCAGACGGTAACACGGCACCATAGTGGTACCATTCCTGACTCGAAGGGCTGTAGCGAGGGCTGCCTGAGGGGAACACCCAGCATGGTAGCTGACAACAAATGCTGGTCTCTTCCCCCGGGGCAGGAGCATCGGCCTGGGACCCAAGCTGGGGATGGTGGCTCTGTGGGGGGAAAGCAGGCGTTCGGCATGAGCACTTCTTCTGTCCTCTCACCTGGTGCTCATGAGTGACTGGGGAAGACCCACAGAGGAGAGGAGGCAGGAGCAGAGAGCCAAACGGGCTGAGGCACCCAGGAAAGGAGGGGTCCAGACAGCCCTCGGCAACAACATGGACCCTTGGGGGGAGCCCTCCTCAGCTTCCACTGGCGGTGCTGGGGCACTCTCTGAGTCTCTGGGCACAAGCCCCCGAGCAAGCTCACTGGCCCTGAGAGCTGATCTGGTTCCCGAAGCTGTCTGCCTCCCCTTTGTTTCCCCCGAGTCTCTGGGGAGAGCTGGATTAAGTGGAATTAGAGGCAGGTGAGGATCACAGGTGTTGGGCGCTGGGACAGGAGTCTCCGTGGTAACGGAGCCATCTGGCTTTCTTGCCTGGCACCAGGCCTTGTGACTTCATGGTAGAATCTTCTCTGACAGGCAGAGGGGAATTTGCCAGGGTGAAGAGCAGGCCAGGAGGAAGGGACCTGCCAAGGGCAGCTTTGTCTTTCTCGCCAGAGTTTAAAGATTAGCCTTGATCATGTCACAACTTGGGGCCACTGCTGGCTCCAGGATGGATGCCAGAGGCGGTGGCCGAGGGACAGCATACGTGGCGTTGGGCACGTGCTGCTTTGCCTAGCCCCTCTGGAGAGTAGGTGGGGGCACACCTGGCCTCCTTCAATCCAGAACCCACTGATGAAGCAGAACCAGGGCCCAGGTGGGGAAGACTCAGGTGTAAGAGAGCCTCTGGGTCAGCACGGCGGGATGGCAGGAAGGGTAAGGCCTCGGGGAACCCAGCCCCTGCAGGGACAGTGCAGCCCTAGTGATGGGCTTCTCCCCATAAGCTGCTCAAGAGGTACTGCCAGGGGAGCCCTGCAAACCTTCATTCTTGTGGCAAATCCCTTCACCCATGCAACCAGCCCTGTGACCCACCATTATGTGGTAGGGTCCTGGGGCTGCCTGAACCAATCATCACCAACTGGGTGGCTTAACACAGCACAAATGCATTCTCGAACAGTTCTGAAGGCAGGTTCCTTCTTGCGGGCTCAAGGAGAATGTGTTCCCTGCCTCTCAGTTTCTGGCGGCTCCTTGCTCTCCTGGCTTGTGGCAGCACCACTCCAGTCTCTGCCCCCAACGTCATATGATGCTCCCTCTGTGTCTGGGTCCAAATTTCTCCCATAAGGACAGCAGTTGTTGGGTTTAGGGCCACCCTAATCCGGTATGACCTCATCTTAACTTGATTGCATCTGCAAAGACTCTACTTCCAAATAAGGTTGCATTCCCAGGGACCCCGGGTACATATCTTGTGCCCCCACACGGTTCAGACCACAATACCACATAGGTCACAGCTTCAGAATAGGGTGGACTTGGCCTCAAACCCTGGCACCGCCTCTAACCTGTCTTGTTTCCTAGGCCCAGCAAAGCTGGAACGGGCCTCCTGTGGATTGTCTGAGAGAGAGGACTGCAGAGGGCCCATGGGGTGTCTAGGGAGTGGTGGAAACTTAGCACAGGGAGCCCTGAGCTGGGCACCAGGACTCAGGGGAAGGGGGCCTGGTCCCTGCTCTTCTGGAGCTCTCAGTCTCTCGGGCCTTGGGCTCTCACCCAGGGTTAGGACTCCCAGTGGGGACTACGCTGGTGAAGCTGCACACAAGGAGTTAGGACCAACACGACCACATGACATGGGATCAGGGAGGGAAACTCAAGGCCAGAGGCCCCAGCAAGGATCAAGAAGGCTAGGGCCAGACCATAAGTCCTTCCTGTGGGACTCAGAGGCCACAGGGTACCCCCCGGACCTCACATGTACCCATGGGCTCTGGGTCTGATCCTGATTGGCAAAGGTGGACAAAGGTTACTGACAGGTGCTCTGGGCTTCTCTGTTCCCTCTGGGCCTGGGGAGTAATTCCTCATTCCCCTCCCCAACCTCCCCACAAGACATGTCTTCCCCTTCCTATTGACATGGAGTCTGGCAAGGACCTTGTTCCTGGCCAAACCCAGTGTAATATTCTCTTTCTTCCTCCTTTTCTCCCTCCCTCCCACCTTCCTTTCCTTTATTCCAATATTTGGTATCTGCCATGTGCCAGGGCTGTTCTAGGTCCGGAGGATGCAGAAGACAGATGGGCATTGCCTCAGTGGAATTTGTAACTAGTAAGATGAGAGATATTAATAAGTAACCATGCAGATGAATGTTTCATAGCAGAGGAGTGGGTGCTCTGAATGAGGGGCATCAGGGTGGTGGGAGTCAACAACAGAGTGATGCGGCTAAGTCAGAGAAGTGCAGAGAGTGGCCTGGAGCCAAGGGCTGAAGTTGTTAACCAGGGAAAGGAGAAGGAAGAGATTCTAGGCAGGAGCATTAGCAAAGGCCCTGAGGCGGGAGGCTCCTTGGCGGGTGAGAAGGACCAAGAGGTCTGTGTGGCTGGACTGGACAGTGAAGGGAATTTGAGATGACTGAGAGTTAGCAGATTAGCCCAGTCATTTGTTGGAAAAGTATCAGTTGCATGCCTGCCATGAGCCAGGAGCATCAGACAGACAAGACCACCACACACCAGAACAGGCAGACCACAGAGCAAGAACATTCCAGTGTGGGAGATGTGAGGGGTGAAGTGATCAGGACTCAAGGCAGGGGTGGGGAGATGCAGGGGTAGCTCCTCTGAACTGAGAGGTGAAAGGCAGATCTGGGCATAGGCTCTAAAGCTGGGCCAAGCTGGGTGTGACCGAGGAAGGGCAAGGAGACTGGTGTGTACAGAGTGGAGCGAGCAGGGGAGAGGGACGCAAGGCCGGCTGCAGATGCTGGTGGGGTCAGGTCCTCCAGGGCTCTTGGGTAACCTACTCACGGCTGGCCAGCACCGCTGGGCTCTAACAAAGGAGAGCTGCACTCAGGTTTATGCTTTGGAAAGCAAGACCCCTCTGGCCTCCAGTGTCGGCAGGAACGGGGACGAAGCTCGGGGGCAGGGAAGCTGGGCTGCCGTAACAGGTGGAACCCCTTTCTCTTCCCAGTCACCCCAGAAGAGCTGTGAGTCTGATCCCAGGGTCTCGGTCTCCCAGAGCCTCCTGGAGGAGGACGGCCCAGAGCCCCTGTCCCAGCACCTCCAGGCCAGTAGCCTCGACCTCTCGCATGGGCCCCTGGTGGCCTCGGAGTACCTGCCCTTCTTCCGCACCTACGGGAAGCTCCTGGCTGTGGAGGAGCCCGCCCCACTGCGCGAGGTTGGCAGGGACCGAGGCAGAAACCAGAACATCAGAGAGGTGCCATTCCCTGAGGACCCAGAACCGCCCAGCGGGTTCTTCCCCTACTATCGCTCCAAGGAGGAGAGTTTTCCCAGCCTGGTCCTTCCTGGCAGGTCATGTGGGGGCTCCCGAGACCCACGCACAAGGGAAGAGGCCCTGGCTGGCTGCTTCTGCAGCATGACCGTCAGCTGCGGGTGCTCTGTGAGTGGGGGGCGGGTGGGGGAAGAGGAGCAGCCCCAGGCCCCCTGGCATCCTTCAGACCTCTGTCCAGAGGTCTGGGACCCCACCCAGCAAGCCAGGCCAGTACCCGTGCCGAGGTCCTGCAGTTGCCAGCGACCCGGATTTCTGGCCGAACCTGCAAGCCTGGCTCACCATCATCTTGTCTCCTTCCCATACAGGCAGTCTCGGCAAGCCCGGGCACCATCCCCGCGTCCTTACGTTCTCCGCCCTGCTGCCCCATCCTGCTGGTCTCGGCAGGCCACTCCCATGACAGCAGGCTGGCTGTCCCTCTCTCCAGGGATGCTGGCTTCAGGGGCCACGGCCTTTGTGCCTCGGGACCCATGCTGCGCTACAGAACCCCTGGGGAGGAGCTGTACTCCAGCCCTGGGCCTCCTTCCTCCCCGTCAGGGGGCCGGGAGCCCACGGGGAGCTGCCCAGGCCTGGTGCAGCCACAGTGTGAGGGAGTGGAGCTGGTAGCAGCAGGAGAATGGGCCCCGGTACCTGCTCATCAGCAAAAGGTGAAGGTGGCTGGGGGCGAGGCTCCCAAACTGGCCTGGGACCCTCTGCCTCGGTGCCTATGACCTGCAGAGTGGGCAGGAGGATCCCGACGGCTGGCAGGCCCTTCCATCCCCTCTCAGTCTACTTCGGCGGGGGGCAAACACGGGACCCTGTGCCCTGCCGATGGGCAGCTCCATACCAGGGTCCCACTCGGCAGGCCTGGGGGCTGCCTTCTCTTCGGGGAATGGAGGGGAGATGCTCAGCCTTGCCCCACGACCCCACAGCCTCAGGAAGTGGCCCCACAGCCCTGGGGGCTCCCTTGGCCCTCCTAGCCAGAAAAACTGCCTGATGACAAATGGAGAGCATCAGCCCCAAAAGGGGCTCCACCGAGGGGATGTCAGCCTGGCCCAGCACTCGGACCTCCCCACGGTCCTGGTTCTGCTCTAGCCTGCCCCAAGCTCAGAGGGAGGGAGCAGGGTCCATGGAACAACCGAGGGATACAGACCAGAGACTAAGTTGCAAGGGTTGCAACTGATGCCCTAACGGGAGAAATTTGCTTTGGAGAAATACGTGCAGCTTCCATGTATGGAGCATTTGCTATGGGTTAGGGATAGACGCTGTGTCCACTCCATCCTCCCAATGAAGGAACAGGCTCAGAGAGGTAGGCTGCATGCCTGGGCTCATACAGCTCACAAACAGCGGGCTGGGATTCATACCTGGGTCTGTCTGTCCTCGGGGCCTGAGTACTTAAAACCCTTTCCTCTACACCCCTCCTCAGTGAGTCTCCACACAGCAAGGAAAGGGCCAGCGACCCCCTGTCAAGCTTCCTGGAGGCCATCCCACAGGCCTTCCCTCCCTGCCCCCTTTCCTTCCCTGGCTTATGGCGCTTGGGAGTAGCAAGCAGAGGAAAGCAACATAACACACGGCTACCGAAGACCTGCCTCCCTGACCTCTGCGGGTAAGATGTCCTCGTGCCCCAGCCTGGCCCCAAACGCCAGGCTCACCCCCTGCCACAGCAGATGGCCCCGAGGCTGAAGCACGCGGTTACGATGACAGGACTCCCCCCCCTCCCCCGGGGCAGTGAGCCGTGCCTCCTATTCGAAGCAGTCTCTTGGTACCCACGTTCACCCTCTCTGTCCCGTGGCACTCGTTTCATGCTCCCACCCCTCCCCTGTGATGGCTGGATCCCTGTCCCTCCACCCAGCAGGACACCCTCCCCTGCTGCCCCATCTGCCCGAGGATGGCAAAGTTGAGAGGACGCGCGCGAGGAATCAGGCGGCCGTACTTCGGTTACCTCCAAGAATTGCTTTTTTAAAAAATGCACTTTTTAAAAAAATTTCTGAGCCACTCATATGATTTCCCTTCGCGCTGGGCTGACAGTAGGGTGAAGACATTCAGTGCCCTTGCTGGAAGACTCCTTGGCTTTGTTCTTGGAGGGGGTGACTGGTCTTTCCCCCTTCCGTGTCCCACAGGGCCGGGTCCAGCCAGCGGGTGTCCCTGGGCTCTCGTCGCCCTTAGAGAAATGGACTGGGCTGGGAAGTGTCTGGCTGCCTCTTAGAAACGGGGGCCACTCTCCCCTGGGCCAGTCCAAGCTGGGGTGGCCGTGTGGCTTCCTGTCCCCACGCGGGCGGCCTCCCAAGCATCAGCAGGGCCCCCCCGCCAGTGCTCCCGAAGGAGCTGGACGAACGTGAGTGGCTCGCGTGCCCAAGAAAACCGCCAGTGTTTCGGGACGGAGAGTTTTCTGGAGTGAGCAGTTTGCAGGAAGGATCTGGGGCAAGAGACGACCAGGGTGAGGGAATGGGCTTATCTGGAAGAGCAGTCTGCTTGCTGCTCGTCAGTCCAGCCGGCATCGGCTGGGAGTTCTGTGCTGGCACAAACACATGCACGAACACATGTCAGGACACAGAGGCCGTAACAAGGGTAAGCGCCACCTCGCTGCCGTTGTTTACCCTGTGCCAGCCCGGGGCTGAACACTTCACGTGCAATGAGGAGGAGTTAAGAACGATTTCGTTTAGGGGCGCCTGGGTGGCTCAGTCATTGAGCCTCCTGCCTTCGGCTCAGGTCATGATCCCGGCGTGCTGGGATCGAGCCCCAAGTCAGGCTTCCTGCTCCGCGGGGGAGTCTGCCGCTCCCTCTGCCCCTCCCCTGCTCATGCTTTCTCGCTCCCCCTCTCTCAAATAAATAAATGAAAAAATCTTAAAATACAATATAAAAAAAAAAGAATGATTCTTTTAGGCATGATTGGCGCTCCCATTTCACAGATGAGAAGGTCTAGGCGCAGGTTGATTAAATGGCCGAGTGAAGAACCCAGAGCCAGAAAATAGTAGAGCCAGGCTGTGAACAGATCTCAGCTGGACCCCATGCGTTTGACCGTTATGCTTAGACCATAGTGAACATTACATTACGCTTACGTTACTTCTATTAGATCTCGAATTCTCTGTAATAAGTCATCTCAGTGGCTTCAGATAATGACATACCTGTATTTTCTCCCAGTTGTGAGGGTCGGGAACCTGGCAGCATCTTGGCTGGGTGGCTCTGGCTGGGGTTTCTCGTGAAGTTGCGGTCAGGGTATCGGCCAGGGCTGTGGTCACCCGAAGGCTTGACGGGGGCTGGAGGCTCTGCTTGCTCGCTCTCACAGCTGGACTCTTCCCACCTAGCCTCACGAGTCCCGGATTGTCACCTTCGGCATACTCTGTGGGTCACGCAGATGAGCTGTCATTCAGTGTGGAAAGAGACCTCACAAGGGCATGAATGTAAGTGCTGGGGGTCCTCCTGGACACTGGCCACCGAAATGCTGTCATACAAGGTCCAGAGCCCGATCCTGGTGACTCACAGGGGGAGCGAGCTCGTTCACTGAGGCCGGTGTGCAGGAGGGAGAAGGTGGGGCTGTGGCCGGCTGACGTCACAGGGGAGCTGCCGCAGGACCACGCGGGTGTGGGCCAGTGGGTGGCTTCCCTGCTGCCCCGGCCCCAAGGGGCCTTGTAGTGGGCCTGAGCCTCCTCCCTGGCCGCAGGTTTTGTCACTTAGCAAATCTTTCTTTTAGAGAAAATATAATCCATATGGTTTGGGATTTTGTTCTTTTAAAGTTTTCCTTTGTACTTTGTACAGAATTGAGATGTCTTTGGAGTCCTTTAAAATCTCTCCTCTCTTAACAACCAGAAGTCTGCTCTTTGCCACGTTCACAGGGACCCTGGAGCAGAGAACAATGGGATTTGGGTGGGTTCAGAGCTGGAGGTCTGGTCACACCCTGTGTCTTTCCTTAAGGCGATGCGTAGCAAGTAAGAAGGCCTGTGCTGTCCCTGGGTTCGAATCCCTGCCCACCTGTCCCCTGGCCCCGTTCCCCAGTCCTGGCCACCACCCTCACGCAGAGGGCATTTGGTTGTGCGTGTCCTGGGGTGACGGTGAACTGCCCAGGCAGGTGTGGAGAGGGAGACCACAGCCCTTCTGAGACGCTTGACCAGCACAGGCCTCCGCTTTCCCTGGACAAGATGAGCAGGTCCTCGCTGAGAGCAGAAGCTGGTTTGCAAGGAGCCCAAGCCCTCCTCAGCGTGGGTCAGGGAGGTTTGTCTCGGTGAGATGCAGATGGCTGCAAGACGGGTCCTCTGTCCACTCACAGGGAGCAGCACAAAGCCTGAGGACCACCTATAGTCACTTTGCTGGCCAAGGTCCTCCACCATCAGACCCCCAGCCTTCAGCCTCCCCTCCCACAGCAAGGAGCCTCTTCAGGGTCTCCTGCCTTCCCTGACTGGCATTGTTCAGGCTCTTGCCTCCGCCCACCTGCCTTCTCTACTACCTTCATGGGTCAAAACCCAGGTTGTCTCTTTAGGATCCGCTCAGATGTCACCTCCTTCCTGCGGCTTCTGAGTCTGCCCTCGAGACTTTCTTCTGTCCCTCCTGGCCTGAATTCTTTACAGGTCATCCAGAGTATGGGGTTTCCTGGCCTCCCCCCAGGACCCTGTAGCTGATGTTTGAAGAATGCATGATAGGGGAGACCCTCCCACATGGCAGAGCTGGGGCAAACGTCTTCAACACAAACTTCCCTCCTGAGTCAGCAGCTCAAGCCTTCTGCATCCCCGGCAGGTTGGTCCCCAGTAGGTGTTTAGCCGGGACTTTGGGATGTGGTCTCAACTGCTGTACTGGATCCTTCCACCCCTCCTCCCATGCCCCTTTCCTCTTGCAGAAACCAGTCCACTCTAGATCTACCTGGGCCCCTGACCTGCCTAGCCTCCACCTGTCCTGGGCACCAGCCCACTGATGTCCATCAGTTGAGAAGAAAAGCCCAAGGTGGACCAGGCTTTCCTTGCTCTCAGAGGCGCACAGAACCAGCTCGGCCCATGGGAGTCTGTCAGGGAGGACAGGACAGAGGGTATCCCAGGGCATTCCCCATGATTACTGGGGCATCTGCTCCAGAAGCCCTAAGAATATGAGTGTGGTTGGCAAATGTTCATACCATCTTATTGATGGTGGAGAAACTAAAGCCCAGAAGTTAGGACATTTATGCAGATGGGCCAGGGCAGGGATGGGGGCAAGCAAGGGCTTTGGAGAAAGTCACCTCAACTTTCTGAGTCTTAGCCAAGAGGCAGCACCTTGGTTAAGAGCTGGGCCCTGGAGTCATACAGCAGGTGTATAATCAATCCTCCATTCACTGGCTGTGTGGCTTTGGGGAAATTGCGTAACCTCCCTGAACCTTACTCCTTTCACCTATAAAATGGGGAATTTCCTCACAGAATAAAATGAGATGTTATAGGTGGAGCATATAGTACTGGGCCAGCTTGGAGCCCTGGTTTAAAAAAAAAAAAAAAAAGACCCTGGTATATTCAAGGTCTTGATAACTGGGGCATTCTCCCTCCAAGAACAGTCAGCTTGGAAAAGCCTCAGATGGATCCTCCTCAGTCCTCTCAGAAGTCCTCTCTGGCACGTTCAGATTCCTCTGAGCCTCCCAGGTCAGCTCCTCTTTCACTGCCCAAGTGTATGCTCTGCCAGCCCCGGGCCGAGGAATCTGGGCCCAGAAACTCCCCCTGGGGCCGCCAAGCTGGTTTTTTCCTCCCGGGATCCCAAGTGCTGGACGGCAGCGCCCTCTGCTGGCACATCTTGACAAGACACCCAGAGCTGGTGTCGCTGCGGCCCAGAATTTCATACTTTTTGGATACTGCCTAAGACGGAAGTCATCTGTACTCTCCAAAAGACAGAAGGGGAAACTGAGGCCTGGACTTGCCCACGGGGCCCAGGGAGGCAGCAGCAGCACCAGAAGTAGAGCCCAGGCCACCCAGTCTTCCAGTGGCTGCTTTGCCCCCCTGCACAGCCCTGCAACTCTGTTTCTTAACTTGGAGTCAAATTGAATTGCTGCTGGACCAAATACAGTCTGAACATGCTCTGAATAGACTTTCTCAAAGAACTGTCAATAAAGGAGGGAACGTTGCCCCAAATGAGAAGCTCGAACAGCACCTTAAAAATCACCGTAGGGGCTCTTTTCTCTTTCCATTAGAGTCAGGGAGGGATCCAGAGAGCTCCTACTGTCTGAGGCCAGTACAGGATGGATGCAACAGGTGCAAATGCCCAAAGAAAAAGACAACATACACATGTGTTTCCACTCCATTCATTTGCATTCAGCAGTCAGGAAGTCCTATTCATCTGCTCCGTGGCCGAGGCTTAGGATGCCGTGGCGGTGGATGAGTCAGAAGAGTCCTATGCTCCCAGGCGTCCCAGGCATTGCTCGAGGACTGACCAACATGGTAAGGGGTGGAATGAGAAACAGGGATGCCTCAAGAGGGACAAGGGCTTGACCTTGGCCCAGGGGTCTGGGGAGGCCTCTAGGAAGAGGACGTTTCACCTTAGGCCTGAAGGGAGTAGAAGCTCTCCTCCAGAAATGCAAGAGGAGGGAGCCACAAGCAGGAGTGGTTAGTGCAAAGGTCCTGAGGTGGAAAAACATCTGGTAGCTTTGAGGGCCTGAAAGGAGCCAGGCTTCTGTGACATGCCAAGAAAGGCCCAGGGCCTCATCTGCTCTGCCTTGTATCTGGACCCTGTCTTAAGCTGTCGGCAGTCAGCAGGCCTTTCTGACTTCTGCTCCACAGCCTTCCCCATTTAAGGCCCACTGAGTGGTGGCTGTCCACTGGGCCTGTGCCAGGTGCTGCAGGCTTACAGGAGAATAAGGCAGCACCCTGTTCTCAGGAAGACAGACTAATCTTTAGAGGGTGGTAGCCGTGATATGGATATGCCCGAGATGTTCTGGAAACACACCGGGGAGAGAGCAGATCCAGTGTGGAGTGGGGTGGTGAGTGCTTCATGGAAGGCATGTCAGGAGAAGGTGGGGGCTGAGCTGAGTCTCAAAGGAGTCAGGTACAGGGGTTAGCCAGGGAAGCAGAGGAGAGGGTGTTTGTAATAGGAGAACATGTGTGCACGGTTGCATGCAGAAAGCAGGTGGGGTTTGGGGGGCACACTGCCCAGCTGGGGCTCCAGCCTGAGGGGAGGTGGTAGGAAGTAAGAAGTGGAAAGGCCGCCAGACCCAGGCCCGCAGACCCTTGCATGCCAAGCTGGGGTGTTGGAATTATGCTCAAGGCCATGGGGAGTCATGGGAGGTCCCTCAGCAGAGGAGGGCTGGAGCAGATGGAAGGTTTCAGAATTTCACTGCGGTAGTGGCTAGAGGCTAGACAGGGGACGGGGCAGAGCATCTCTGTCACCCTGATGCAGGCACACAGTGGTACAGACCTGAGCTCGGCCACATAGGGAGAGGTCAGAAAGGGCTGGGCGTCAGGGCCACGGAGGAGATGGCTGATGGCATGAGGCCTGGGGCAGAGAGAGGAATCAGACCACATCCAGGGTCTGGCTTGGGTGACGGCTGGGTGGGGAAAGAGGAATACTTTGGGAGTTACAGAGTTCAAGGGACGTGTCACATTAGAGATGATGTGGGGCCTCCCAGGTGGCGGAGTTGAGTAAAGAAAGGTGTGTGAAGTCTGAGTGGGAGATGGGATGTGGCTCTTGTGAGCAGAGAGGCGCGGGCGTGGTTGGGACAGGGGGTCCATGAGGGCCCCGAGAAACCCCGCACGGAGGGCCACACAGGGGAGGAAGCACCAAGGAGGGAGAGCGGGACAGCAGAGAAGGGGAGAAGAGCTGAGCGGGGGGGGGGCGGGCTTCCAGAAGGCGGGGCCACAGCCGCAGGCCATGGGGCAGGAGTCCGCTGACCCAGGACTGCGCTGCTCAGGCAAGGCCCGTGGGGAGGGAGGGCTTGGCTGGGAGAGCCTTGAGGAGACGGAGCCGTGAGGCTGGAGAGACGCAGTGCAGGCGCCCAGAGCCTGAGGCCTGGAGGCCGTCCCTGACAGCTGCCTGGCACACAGCTCCCTCCCAGGGCTCTCACCGTCACCTCCCTGTGGGCAACCCAAACTGCCTCCTCTCTGTCAGCTCCCAAGAGCGGAGACTGGCCCATAGCTGGGGCTCAGGGAAGTCGTCCCCTGAAAAGGCGAAGGAGAGGTGGGAAGTGGGCCGCAGGTGGTCAGAGGTTAGCAGCCCGTCCCGCGTGTGTACCCCACGGCAGCAGGAAATGCTCCAGGAGGGTACCTCTCAGGAAGAGTTGAGGGAGAGAGGAAATGGGGATTTTTCTGGCCCTAGCAACCCAGGGAACTGACCGCTCTGTGCCTCAGTTTCCCTACCCGCTCCCTCCCAAGGGTAGAATATAAATGCGTATGGCAGCATTCCAAATGCTCCCAAGCAGGGAAGCCAGGAGTCAGCCACAGACCAGACCCCCTCCCCAGAGTGAGCATTCGGCCAGGTCCCCCGGCCTAGTGGTCTGGGATGCTCCAGGCCTGCCCCTTGACTGCCACTAGACCTGGGTCCTCCCCCTGCCTGTCGGGTGAGGTGCCTCATGCGCAGGTTGGTGGCACACATTTGGGAATGGAGCACAGTGGTGTATTCTGGAAAGGAGCCCACACCTTCCATTCTGTTGCACTCATTAGCAGTTTAAGCAGTAGCTTTCGGGGCCACTGCCTGCCACCTCAGGACCTGCCAGTTACTGCTGACATGGGACTGAGGAATGACAACCGGCCTGGGGGTCCTCCAAGAGAGTGGGCCTTCCCACCTGTTGACTTGCTCAGTGGTGAACTCACAGAAAGGCCACTCTTGGGAGACCTTTCATTTCTTAGAACTGTCCCAGCACATACCCCAGACCTGGTAGGCGGGGCATAGCTTGGGGGTCAGTGCTGATGGTGAGCCCTGACTCCTCAGCAGGCTTCTAGGCCCTTCTCAGCAAGCCTCAGTGGTCAGACTTCGTCTTGCTTTGGAAGGAGGCGGCCTGGGTGGTGGCAGCATGATGGCCTGGGTGAGGTGATATGGACGTGTCAGCGGGAGAAGAGCGGGCCCAGCAGAGGCCCCTTCTTCTAGACCATACCCTCACGATGTGGGGGTGCCAAGGCTGGGGTCCTGCTGGAAGTTAGCATCAAATCACCTTCCTTCTTGGAAGGAGGTCAGGGAACTCCCATTGCGCCAAAAGCACCTGCACACAGCCAGGCCATGTGCCCCAGTGAGCGTGGACCTCCGGCTGGGTCCTGGCTGGGTGCAGAGCTTCCCTACAGAGAGGATATCTGAGGGACAGAGGACTACCCCTCGGCCTCCCTGGGTGGCCCAGGGCGGACAGTGTAGGCTGAGCCTGGATCTGAGGGGAGCTAGGCCCCTGGAGAGCTGTACCTGAAGATTAGATAGGACCCTGAATGTCCAGGTGCTTGCTTGCGTGGGTGCTGAGTGGGACATGACAGGGATGCCAGTTAGCATCAGTTCCCGGGGCTGGGAGATGGAAGAGAAAGCCCACAGCTGATTGGAATCAGTGCTGTCAGAGTGGTGTCCGGTGAACGCAGGGTCCCACCCGGGAAACAATCGGTAGGGGATATACGTATGTTATGTAAGTGTGGGGTTTAGCTGGGCAAGTCTGAAACCTGGAGTGCAGGCTGCAAGGCTGGAGATATCCAGGCAGGAGTTGGCACTGCATTCCACAGGCAAAATTTCTTTTCCCTGGGGGAAGCCTCCATTTTGCTCTTTTAAAAAGTTTTTTTAATTCTTAAAAAAATTAATTTTATTTTTTGAGAGAGAGCGCGCATGAGCGAGAGAGAACAAGCAAGGGGGAGCAGCAGAGGGAGAGGGAGAAGCAGACTCCCCACTGAGCAGGGAGCCTGATATGGGGCTGGATCTCAGGCCCCTGAAATCATGGCCTGAGCCAAAGGCAGCGGCTTAACCGACTGAGCCACCCAGGCACTCCTAATTTTTTTTTTTTTAATTATTTTTAAGTAACCTCTCCACCCAACAGGGGGCTCAAACTCAAGACCCGAGATCAAGAGTCGCATGCTCTTCCCACTGAGCCAGGCAGGTGCCCCTCCGTTTTGCTCCTAAGGCCTTTAGAGCAAAGATTGGGTGGGACCCACTCAGGCGATCAAGGATAATCTCCCAAACTTCAAGTCACCTGGTTTGGGCTGCGAACCGTATCTATAGAGATAGCTTCCTATCTCTATATCAAACACCTAGGTTAGTGTTTGATGGAATCACTGGGTACTGTCGCCGCCGAGCGGACACATAGACCTGACCCGCGGCAGGGCTGATAACGAAGGCCTGCTCACAGCCGCTGCAAGGAGGAAGTGGAACCCTGCACAGCGCCCCGGGCACAGCCTCTGGCCTGAAGACCTCCAGAGAGCGAGTATTTATTTAGAGCTGACTTGGAGCCTACTTTGGGCTAGGGACTTTGCGCCCACTCTTTGAGTTACTCTTGAATAGATAGGGTTCTGCAGCCGGAGAGGCGTGCAGGCTGTGGCCGAGAAAGAGTCCCTAACCTCCAAAAAGGACCTGCAAAACTGTGTGTCCTGTGTCTTTCATGGTGAAACCGTCTCCCAGCTTTCAATCAGCCCCTCGGAAAACGAGGGGCTTGCGGCCACGCTGGCTGCTCGCTGCGCCTTCAGTTAGCGTTCCTTCAGCGCTGTTTTACGATCCTATCACAGCGCGCTCTTGGGGCTTGTGATCGCGTTCTTGCCACTCGGGATGAAGCCGCCCTTTCTACCTCTTGTGATGAACTTGGCAAAACTCTCCCTGACATCCCTTGCCGTGTCCCGGAGGAAGTGTGAACAAGGCAGGGCCGGCATCTTCGCCTCAAGGCCTGGAGAGAGGGTGTGAGGGGGCCAGGCGTGGGCGCCGGGGGGACGGGGGGGGGCGGGGAATGCGGCGCCCCGGGCCCCAGTGTCCCCGGGCCCCAGTGTCCCCGGGCCCCAGTGTCCCCGAGCGGCGCGGTGCGGCGCCTTTAAGGTCCGCTGGGGGCGTGCTAGCCGCGGCCGCGGGCGCTCGGAGAGGTGAGCGCGCGGCGGCGCGGAGACCGGGCGCTCGGAGAGGTGAGCGCGCGGCGGCGCGGAGACCGGGCTCGCGGTAGGAGCTGCGGGGCGCTCGAGGCTCCCAACTCCTCCCCCGACACGCGGGCCGGCGGGCCACGCGCCGCGGACTCGGACTGGGCACCGGCCCGGCTCCAGGAGCGCGGGGCGCCGCCGCTCCGACCATGGGCAGCTTCCAGCTGGAAGACTTCGCGGCGGGCTGGATCGGAGGTGAGCCCAGCCCTGGACGGGAGGGAGCGTCCCGGGAGGTGCGTGTGCCCGGGAGAGAAAGAGAGACCGGCCGCGTTTTCAGGCCGTGCCGTGGTGGGTCTGGGAGCCCCGCACCCGTGCGCCTCCACCACGCGCGCAGCGTGCGCGCCGCCTGCTACCGGAGTGCCCCGCCGCCCCGCGGCTGCTGGCCTCGCTGCCCCTCGCCCGCTGCCCCACCCGCGTCGCGGGTTCCCCCGGAGCTGCGGCTTTGCCTCCGCGTGAGGACCGGGCGACCTGGCCCCGGTAACTATTAAACCGGCCGTCGAAGCCGACAGCCAATGGAGCGCCCGGGCGCGCACACACCCTCCGGAGGCCGGCTGTGCGCCTGAGTGGGGGGACGCGGCTGCAAGAACTTGCGGGTGAGGGTGGCGATTGTCCCGGGCGCGGGATGGGGAGCCCGGCTTCGCGGTCAGGCCGGCCCTAGGGGGCGCCCCGGCTGGAGGGTGCGGGGCGCGCCGAGCTGGGAGCCCAGCGCCTGGCTGCAGGTGCCCATTGCCAGATAGGAGGAACCCCTCCTGTTTTCAGCCTTTATGGACTGTCACTGCTCGCGGCACTCTTGGACCCGCTCCTGCCTTGGAGTCGCTCCTGGAGCGGCTGTCTGCTGGGCCCGGGATGGGTCGGCTTGGGCAACAGTTGCATCCATTTCCTTGCTTCTCTGATCGTCTCTTTACAGTAGGTTTATTTCTCTACTTTTGTCAGCTACTGACGGGGTGTGGGGAGGGTTTGAGAAGCACTAGCACGTATTGTAAAATATCTTTCTTTTTGGCCATCTAAGAGAATCATCAGAAAAGGGATGTTGGCAAATGCAACCCCTGCCCGAAGTCAAAAGCAAAAACAAAACCAAAACCTGAGGTGCTGAGACAGAGGCTATCATTAATATGTTTGTGCCCCACCGAGTGTTCTAGGAATGAAGACCAGGAGATTTATAGGAAAATGAAACAAATAAAAAGAGCAACAGATCAGATAGCGTTCCAGGATCCCTTTCTGAGGGCTGCTCCTGCCTCTGTCCCCCAGCAGGTGGCTGCAGGGCCCCTGCTTCTTGCTGTCATGAGCAGAGGAGGTCCCTTTCACCATAAGCAGTTATTTGGCACAGGCTTTCTAGACCTTCCTCTCCTAACTTTACCATGGGGCGGGGGGCTGTACCCAGAGACCCACTAGCTGTGTTCAGGCCCTCTTTGGACAACTAACTATCAGCCATTCTGGGGGAGAGCCTTCCGTACTTAAGGCTATCCCCTTACGTAGCCAGACCAACTTCAGTCGGGCTGTCCTTGGCTGGGTTTGAGGGTAAGGCTGTCCGAGTAGCTGCAGGTCTCTGATGACTCCGGGGCCCTCCCCAAGTCACACAGTAAGTAGTGGATTGTCCTTTATTCTGCGATCGTCCTCACTTTGTTCATGTTAACATTTTGTTGTTGTCTTTTGGTTTGGGGGTTTTCTTGCTTCCATGAAGTGAGGATGAGCGTCGTAACAATACTCAGTCAGGTGCTGTTGAAGTGCCACAGGTATTTTTAAAACAACTTCACTGAGGCTATTTTATGCATCATAAGATATACTCATTTCAAGTATACAATTCGGTGATTTTTAGCAACCTTACCAGTGTTTCAGCCATGTCCGTAAATTCGTTCTAGCACATTTTCTTCCCCGGTAAGATCCTTCATGCCCATTCACAGTTAAATTCCATCCCCTCCTCCCTCTGGGCAACCATGAATCTACTTTCTGGCTCTATAAATTAGCCTTGGTCTCATGTCTATTGATGTATATTTCTTTGTAGCCCCAGTGAGGTAGCTACAATGATTATATCCTCATGTTACAGACGAGGAAATGGGTACACAGAGACATTCAGTGACTTGCTCAAGGCCATGCATCTAGCTTGAGCCCTGGGATTCCAACCCAGACAGCCTGGTTCCAGGGCCATCTTAACCCCTGTACTCATCTCTAGGTGTTTTCTTTCTTAATGAACTTGCAGAATAAAATTCCACCATGACATCCTTTACATTTTGTTTGAAGTTTTACTGGTCCGTGAGGTCCTCAGGTCTGGAAACCAGTGACCTGACTGTCCCATTTCTGATCTTTGCATTCCCTGCTTTCAGATGTGTGGGCTAATGAGTGACCAGGGAGATAAACATCCAAGGTGAGCTCTGAGGCTGCTTCCCTGGACTAAGGGATGCCCACAATGAAGGGGGCACTCACTAGTGAGCAAGCAACTAGAGTCTGGGGACCAGAAGTCCTTTCTTCCCTTGCTGGGAGGGGCTCCTACAGAGTGAATACTCCAGCTTCCCTCTGCTTGTCACCTTTCGGCCTCTGCCCACTTCCATGGGAAGGAGGGGCTGAGAGAGGTCTGGTGGTTCTAGATGGAACACATGTCTGTTCTGGGGTTAGCTGGTTCCTCTGCCCCTCTCTCTACCTGTCTCATATTCCAGGACTGCCTTACCAGGTTAAATCACCCCTGCTAGCAGAGACGCTTCATTCCTCATCAGCGTGGCAGGGAATTTATTCTAGAGGATTGGTTGCTGTTTCAACCTCACAGTCACCAACTTCGACAACAAGGGCTTCTTCATCTACATGACCTCAGGGCAGTCTTGCTTCCCACTGAAGCTGTTTGGGCCTTGTGACTCTGTGTGGATGGGCATTTTTCTGTGAGAAGAAAAATTCTTCTTTAATTTAATTTAAATTTAAATTTAATTTAATTAATTTAATTTAAAGAGGGCTTCTTTAAAAAAACAAAACAAAAACAAAAAACAAACAAATAATAATAATAAAAAAACTGGATAGTGACAGCATCTCTTTTTGAACAGCCTATAAGAGCCAGGACTTTGCTGGTACTTGACTTTCATTAGCTCATTTCATTCTTACAATGGAACTGTGAGGTAGGTGCTAATATGACTCCCACCTACACCTGCTAAAAGTGAGGTCTAGAAAAAGTGAAGTAACCTGTAGGTAACCGAAAAGTTTCTGGGTTTTCTCTTCACACCTTCCCCGCTTTTCTTTGAGGTAAAAATCACATAACCTAGAAATAACCATTTTCAAGCATCCAATTCAGTGGCATTTAGTGCATTCACGGTGTTGTTCATCTGTCAGCTCTGTCTAGTTCCAAATTTTCCTCATGCCCAAAGAAATCCCTGGATCCATCAAGCAGTCACTCCCGTTTCCCCTCCCCCCAAGCCCTGACAACCCTTAACCAGGTTTCTGTCTCCGTGGATTTGCCTGTTCTGGATAATTTGAGTAGATGGAATCAGACACAATGGGACCCTTCTGTGTCTAGCCTCTTGCACCTAGTGTACCGTTCTCAACCTTCATCCGCACTGCAGTATGCTTCGTTCATCCCCACTGATGTCCAACAAGATTCATCAGAGGGATTTACCACATGGCATTTACCCACTCACGCACTGATGGACGTTTGGGCTGTTTCCACCTTTTGGCCGTTGCAAATAGTCCTGCCGTGAACATACGTGTTCATGCACTTGTTCCAGTGCCTGTGGTCTCTTCTTTTAGGTCTCTCGCTAGGAGTGGAATTGCTGGGTTGTATGGTGATTCTTTGTTTCACTTCTTGAAGAAATGACAAGCCATTGCCACAGTGGTTGCAACATTATACATTCCCATCCCAACATGCAAGAGTTCCAGTCCCTCCATATCGTTGCCAACACGTACTGTTTTCCTTTAAAACAGAACAACAACAACAAACAAACAATTATAGTCATCCTAGTGGGTATGAAGGGAATCTCCCTGTGATGTTGATTTGCCTTTCCCTAATGACTAATGGCGTTAGGCATGTCTTCATGTACACATTGGCCATGGGTATATTATCTTTGGAGAAATGTCTCTTCATGTCCTTTTCTCATTAAAAAAAAAATTTGTGTGGGGGGGGGTCACCTGCGTGGCTCAGTCGGTGGAATGTGTGACTCTTGATCTCAGGATTGTGAGTTCAAGCCTCCTGTTGGGTGTGGAGCCTACTTTAAAAAAAAAAAAACTTTTTTAGTTTTAAGTATTTCTTATAAATTCTGGATACTAGACCCTTATCACCTATATGATTTGCAGATATTTATCCCCATTCCATAGGTTGTTTTCACCTTCTTTATAGTGTCCTTTGCTGCACACAGGTTTTTTTTTTTATTCTTATGTTAATCCCCATACATTACATCATTAGTTCTAGATGAAGTGTTCCATGATTCGTTGTTTGTGCATAACACCCAGTGCTCCATGCAGAACGTGCCCTCTTTAATACCCACCACCAGGCTAACCCATCTTCCCACCCCCCTCCCCTCTAGAACCCTCAGTTTGTTTTTCAGAGTCCATCGTCTCTCATGGTTCATCTACCCCTCCAATTTCCCCTGCTTCATTCTTCCCCTCCCGCTACCTTCTTCTTCTTCTTTTTTTTTCTTAACATATATTGCATTATTTGTTTCAGAGGTACAGATCTGAGATTCGACAGTCTTGCACAATTCACAGCGCTTACCAGAGCACATACCCTCCCCAGTGTCTATCACCCAGTCACCCCATCCCTCCCACCCCACCCCCCACTCCAGCAACCCTCAGTTTGTTTTCTGCAATTAAGAATTCCTCATATCAGTGAGATCATATGATACATGTCTTTCTCTGTTTGACTTATTTCACTCAACATAATACCCTCCAGTTCCATCCACGTCGTTGCAAATGGCAAGATCTCATTCCTTTTGATGGCTGCATAATATTCCATTGTATATATATACCACTTCTTCTTTATCCATTCATCTGTCGATGGACATCTTGGCTCTTTCCACAGTTTGGCTATTGTGGACATTGCTGCTATAAACATCGTGGTGCACATACCCTTTCGGATCCCTACTTTTGTATCTTTGGGGTAAATACCCAGTAGTGCAATTGCTGGATCATATGGTAGCTCTATTTTCAACTTTTTGAGGAACCTCCGTACAGTTTTCCAGAGTGCACACAGGTTTTTAATTGGTATGACACACAGTTTATTTTTTCTTTTGTGACTTGTGCTTTTGGTTTCATATCTAAGGATCTCTTGCCATTCTAGGATCAAGAAGTTTTCCCCTGTGTTTTAGTAAATGATTTTTATAGTTTCAGTGTTTCCATTAAGGTCTTTGGTCAATTTTGAGTTCATTTTTGTATATGATATGAGGTAAGGGGTCTAACTTCATTCTTAGGCATACGGATACCCAGTTGTCCCAGCACCTTCACTGTCCTTTTTGGGGGGTGCTTGTTTCTAGAGGCAGAGCCCACATTTTACTTCATTTTCTATGCCTTCCCCAGTGCCTGGGCTGGTGCCTAGCACATTGCTGGGGGATGGGAGGGCTCTGGGAACTGGGCATTGACTGAACGAGGGGATGTGAGTGCCCGAGCCGTCTGTCTTATCCCAGGAGCCAGCCGGTGCACGTGAGGAGTCCAGGGGCTCAGTGACCAGGTCGTCTTCTTTGATCAACAGGTGCAGCGAGCGTCATCGTCGGCCACCCTCTAGACACGGTCAAGGTACTGCGGCCATGTTTGCCATTACTTCTTGGAAAGCGGCCTGGAGTGAGTCTGCCTCCAGCAATATATCTGCTGTTTCTGATCCCAAGACAGTCTCCAGCCCAGGGCCGAGGTTCTGTGCCAACCCCGGAGGGTGCGGGCCTGGAGGACTGGTTTGGAATCATCCCTCTCCTCTCGTTACTTGGCAGCGAGTTTGTTTTTGTGAATGCCGCATTTTTGCCTCCAGGTTCTCAGGGGCTGTGGGGGAGGGCCAGGCAATGGAACGGATCCCCTGCCAGTCTCAGCAACTGAGGAACCGGGAACGGCTTCTGGCGTGAGGTGGCATCTGAGTCCAGAATTTAAGGTTGGGTTTCAGGTGATGAAAAAAGATGTTCCAGGCTCAGAGAGCAGCAAGAGCTAAGGCACCAAGGTGGGGACGCTGTGTGGGGGTCATGCTTGGGAAAAGCCAGCATGGCCGGTTTGGCTGATGCATCAGGTTTCTGAAAGCAGCTATAGAGCAGAATCCAGGGAAGGTGGGTCAGCACTCAACCCTGGGAGGCCTTCACTATCAGATTAGGACTGCGGACTTGGGTTGGGAATGGGAAGCCATTATAACTCTGGGAAGCGCAGGAGGTATGAGGACTCAACAGGGCCATCTGGTGGGGGGGGGGGGTCATCCACGCCCCTTGTTCTACAGATGGAGAAACTGGCCCAGGAAGGGGAAAGGGCTTGCCTGAGGTCATGCCAGGTGTTAAAGCATTGAGGAGTGAGGGAGTGAGGAGCTCTACGAAAGGACATTCTTTGACTCCACGCCCATCCCCGCCCCCTGTTCCCAGGAGTGAGCAGGACTACAGAGCCATACCCTGGGAGCACAGCTGGTCCCAAATAGTGCCTTCTCACCCCTGACTTGCACATTTCTATCTAAAGCTTTGCCTGGATCGTGCACTAAGAGGAACCGCTCAGGCTTTTCCCAAGTGGCTGCTATAGTCACTCCCCCCCCCCCCCCCCGTCTTCTTCCCTGTATGACAGTGGGCCCCTCCTAGGGCAGAGACGAGGCCTGCTTTCTTCTTGATGGGGGATCAGCCTATTTGTCTTAAATAGCTTAAGATCTTTCCTGGCTCTTTGTGTCCCCCGTATGGGCCCTGCTTTTTGCTCATACATCAAATGCATACCGGACACTTTCTGTGTGTAGACGGTATGGGGATAGCAAGGCATCAGTTGTAGACAAAGCAAATCCAATCCCTGCCCCTGTGGGCCTTCCAGCTATATTCCCAGCACAGGCAACCTCTGTGTCTCCCTGGTTAGAACATCCTTCCCTTACCCCCAGCTTGGCCAGGGGCTGGTGGAGCTTGTTGGAGGTGCCCCCTCCCTGCACAGGCAAGTCTGGCCGCCTGAAAAGGCTGGAGTGCCCCTCCTTCTGTCCACTCTGCCCCTTGAGCCTCTGAGAGAGCCCTTCCTGATGCATCAAATCCAGTGTCTGCCCAGCCTGAGAAATTCCTCGCTCAGGGTACCAGCCTGGTGATGCCAGCCTTCATGGCTGGCCTGGGCCCAGCCCAGGGATGTGGCTCAGGGCCCTTGTTACTCCCCAAAACATGCTCCTTCCTTCCTTTCTTCTGGCTGACATTTTCTCTGGAGTCCCTACCTGAGAAAGGTCCGGGCAAGAGCTTTAGAGTTGGAATAATCTGGAGTGCGGTCTCAGCCTGCCTACCTACTCTCCTGTGACCAGGGTGCAGCATTTTACCTCCCCAAGCCTTGCTCTCCTCATCTGAAAAATGGGTAAAGAGCACCTCCCGACAGGGCTGCTGTGAAGATCGTCCCTGTGGCACTGAGCATAGAGCCATGAGTGAGCCATTCCTACCCTGATGAACACACATGCTTGTGTGTTGTGAGGGACTTGTGACTTGTCCAAGGTCCCAGGCCTTGCCTTGGGAAGAGCCGAGCTAAAAGCACCTGGGCTGCTAACCCAGGTCAGAGGCTCCTTCCCTGCCTGTGGATGTCCCATCACTGGTGGGAGAGTCAGCCCTGGCTGCTTGGTGGCCGTGAAGCTGGGATCCGGATTCTCACCTGACTCTCTGCCCACATGGTGCATTTCAGGTGTATGCCTGATGCAGTGTGACCAGGGTTTCCTGATCAGGGCTCAGCCGCCTTTAGACCAGCTAGCGAACTGTAAGAGAACAGATATGCGTTGTGGTAAGCCGCTAAATTTGTCATAATTTGTTACAGCAGCTATAGGACAACTAATACAAGAAGTCAGCTTTCTCCATCTGTAAAACGGGGACAGTACCCAGGCCGAGCGGCATTTGTGGGATTCTGCGAGATAAGTTCTGGAAGAGGCCCAGTACTTCCCCAAGAATGCAATTGTCACACACTAAATTCCAGCCCCTATTGTAAGGAGGCCCTGGAGGCGTGTGCTATGTGGCTGGCCTCCGTGGCAGCCTCCTCAAGTGTTCAGCATGGCTGGGGGGGCCGTTGCTCCATGGTTTTGAAACTCTTGTGTGATCTGGGTTTGACTCCTGGGTTGAGTTTCCTCATGTACGGTTTGCTTGAGTGACTCAGGCATTGGAGTTTTTCAGTGGAACTTGATCCTTCTTGGGGCCTCAACCTGTGGATTCAGTCCCCAGAGGCAGCCCTGTCAGCGCTGGGGCCAGTGGAGAGAGCATTCACCCCCACGCCAGCCTTAAATGGGGGAAGAGAGGGAGGCCTGTGCCCACGTCCCCTCGCCCATAATCTTGTCCAGGTTGGGGATACCCCACCCCAAGGTAGAGCTCTGTGGGTCTGCTCCACCGTGAAAGCCCACTTCTCATCTCGCTGCGCCTTCCCCCATGTCTTCACCTCCAGACAATTAAATACTGCATTTTCCCTCAAGCAGCCCACACTTCTGACCCCCAGGTCTGTTTTTCCCCATGGTACTTGTCATCATCAGACATAAATATTTGCTTGGGAATTGCCTTTTTTTGACTCTTTTTTTTCCTCATCCCCACTTGGTTCTAAGTTCCACGAGGCCAGGAAGTTGATTTCCTCTACTGCTGAATCTCCTGAGTGGAACAGTGGCTGTTGGAAAACAGGCCTTCAATCATACAGGTTGAATGAGTCAACCGCTACATTTCTTTGATTATGAAAGTAACACTTATAAAAACATATACCATTTACCTATCATGCCTGTGAGAGTGCTACAGATTTCCCATGGATATCTGGGTCTCTAACCCTGTTGAGATGAATGCCAATGAAGCTCTCAGCCATGCTATTAGCCAAGGTGGTTAGCTTGGGGTTGGGGGTCAGGGAGGGAGAATGTGGAATTTTTTTATTCAGAAAATTTATTCTCCTATTGTGTACTTAAAATTATTTTTAAATTACGTAAATTGAACATAATGAAAGTGACCCCTGTCTGTCATAGGAAAGTTGGAAATGAACCACCATTCAGTGTAGAAAAACATCGCCCGTGATTTTCACCTCAGAGACCAACACTTTTATGATGTGTGTTCTGCCAGAGTCTTCGCTCCTTGTCTACACACTGAGCTCAGGCTGTTGGCATGACGTGTTAGTCTGCACCCTGGGTCTTAGTCCTCATGGGACCCTGGTTCGAGGGGGTAGGGTCCGGTCACCCCTTCTGTGGTTCTCAGAGTTCCTTCTTACCAGATTCAGGGGGGGGTGCCCTGGCACTTTTGTGAGGCTCCTCAGACCCTCTGTGGCTGTCTGCCGTCTGTTACCAGAGCCAGCCTCCATTAGGGGACACATGTCTTCCCCTCCAGCCCCTCATTTAGCCAGTGCAAAGGGGACATATGCCAGGGCCATGCTCAGCGTGGGGACAAGAAGGAAATATGAGACAGCCCTGCCATAGAGAGGGGGCCCAAATAAACCCAAAGTAAACAGACAGAGAGATAACGCCATTGCAACATTGAAGCTCAGCCCCCAGAGATAAGCAGGACCTGGAGGAAGAGCCTTCTGGGGGAAGGAAGAGCCAGTGGAGAGCTCAGGCAGGGAGGGGGAGGGGGAAGGCGAGGCCAGGGACTGGGGGATGTGCCACATGGTAGGCACAGAGGGCAGGGCCATGGAGGAAGGGGCACGCAGGGGTGAGAGGCAGGCTCGGTGTCTACCCAGGCCTCTTTGACACTGGTAGAGAGTGAGGGGTTTACTCTGAGTCTGATGGGAAGCCACCAGTGAGCTGTAAATAGCGATTCGCTGTTGTCAGAAATGATCAGTGTGACTGTTGTGTAGACGCAGGCCAGGGACTGAGAGGGAAGCAGGAGGCCAGTGGCGAAAATAGCCCACCGTCCAGGTAAGAGATGAAGGGGCTCTGGAGCCACGAAGGGAATCCTTAGGATGGCAGAGTGATGGGCAGCAGATGGGGCAGAGCCCCGGAGTAGTGCTTGTACTCAAGAGACAGGGGTCACATGTCCCCCAACAAGCATCATTTTTGAACAACAAATGGACTTTTGTTCTTCTCTCAGACCAAGACGACTTCTGCCGCACTCAGCAAGGCTGGAATGGGACACTGAAGGAGGCAGTGTGGGCAGAGGACAGAGCACCAGCCTGGAGGGGACAGAAAGCCAGCCCTCCTTACTGGCTCGGTCGCTTTGGGCAGGGCCTTCCCCTCTCTGGGCCTCAGTGCCACAAGCCTAGCATCTCTGGGGCAGTGAGGGCGTGAATCATCTCGGCCTGGGCCCTCACCTCCTTGCATCTCTCCGCAGACTCGCCTGCAGGCCGGCACCAACTATGGAAGCACCCTCAGCTGCATCCGCACAGTGTATAGGAGGGAGAGTGTAAGTGCCTCTGGGGTGGGCGCTGGAGCAGTACCCCTCCGGGACTCCTGCAGAAGGCTCGAAGCCTGCCCGGGGCCTGGGCGCCGTGGCCATAGCCCCAACCCCAGCCCGTCAGGCCGGAGGCCTGTTCATTCCTGCTCATCACATTTGGCTCGGTTTTGCCTCCTGTCTCCTCATCTCACACCACACCTCAAATATTGTGTGTCACCCAAACTTAACCCTGCCATCTTGTGCACTGTTACTGGGGGGGAAAACTGATTTTGTGGAACCTCTCTGGAGAAATTCTGAGGAATCTAGAATCACAGAGTGGAAAATTCCTGCAGAAACAAGGGGACCTGTCAGTTTTCACAGCCAGAGTCGAGGCCGGTAAGCCGTGCGCTCACAGGCTTCCCTTCATCCAGGGTGGCTTTGAGCCAGGCACTTGGGATTCCAGATGCCCAGAGCTGGCTTGTCCCTCAGGTTGCTGAAAACCAGGGGACCCAAGGTTTTCCTTTCCAAAGAGGAAAACCTGAGTAATATTTTGTGGAAGATGTATCAGGTGCCCTTCTTAAGAATGAGGATATGCTTTCGGAAGACTTTCTAAGGCCCTGCCTTGGGGAATTTAAAATACATTTTCTAATTAATGATGAAATGACTTGACAATTTAAAGAAATGGTCAATAGCAGCCCTGGGCTTTGCCTTGAGTCCCTGGAAATGTGGCCCCGTTGTCGACCACCGTCTCCACAGCCTCCATCCTAGCGACTACCCTGGGGTTCAGGAGCCTCCTGCCTGCTCCTGGACTTTTTCCTCAGAGGTGTGTTTTGTGTCAGGGCGTTGCTCGAACTCTCTTGCTGGGCTGCTTTACAATGGACTGCAAACTTGGTTCAAGCTGTGCAGGGTGATGTGTGATTCCCCAGTTCTCTGAGAGGTGGCCATTGATTCTGTCCACAGTGCCTGCCAGCCACAGTCCCAACCCCGGGGCGTTTTGTGGGGACTGTGGGCATTCCTTGGAGACACAGCCCCTCAGGGCTAAGTGGTGTCCCCACGTTATCTGAGGGAGCTTGTTTTGGAAGAAGAACCTGAGGTGGGGTGTGTGTGTGTGTGTGTGTGTTTGCGAGGTGTCCTAGCTCTGGCAAATAGGATGCACAGACCCAGGTTTGTGTGCAGCCTGCAGTTGGGACAACAGCTTCCTGGTACTTTTTCATTTTTGGCACAGGGCTGAAAGTGAATGCTGCCCTGACTCCTCCAAGGGCCTGTGGAATATTCCAGATCTCAGAGGAGTGTTTGTGATGTTCCCCCGAGAGTGCAATGTGGAAAGGACCCTCTCCTCTCAGCCTCCAGCACCCTCTGCTGTGGTCTCTGCTTATGTGTAGAAGAAGCCTCTTGGTGCTGTCCTTGTGGGAGCTCCCCTTCCCTTAGACCCTCACCACACACTTAGCACGTTGAATTTTCATCACCTGTCAGTTTATCTGCCCCCTCTCCCCCGAGTGTGGGTTCAGTGAGGGCAGCGAGTATTTCGTTCTTACAGTTGTCCCCCAGGGCCTGGCACATGGCAAGTGCCTTAGAGAATGCTTTTGGTTGAGTGGCAAATGAGGAGGGTATGGGGTGCCCCGCAAGTCCACTACCCACGAGGGCTCCATGCAGCCTGGTATCTTTCCAGCCCAACAACGCTGCCACTCTGCTGGCAAAAATGGGTTCCAGGCCCAGGGCACCCTGACTCAGGAAACAAAACTGCCTACAGAAGCGGGTTCTGCCCTGGGCCAGAATATGCCCTGCCCGGGAATGGAGAGCGACTCCTCACCCACCTGGTCCCCGCCGTCAATCACCTCAGCATCCTTTTTTTATTCTTGTCGCTGACATAATGATTTATTTTTCCCGTGGTGTCACCTCACCAGCCTGCAGCCTTCAAGAGGGCAGGGTCTGTGCCCAGGACCACACGGGGAGCCCGGCGCCTGGCCTGCAGACGGCCCTGGGCCCTCATGCTCCTGCCCCCTGGTTTTCCCACAGGTGTTTGGCTTCTTCAAGGGCATGTCTTTTCCCCTTGCCAGCATCGCAGTCTATAACTCGGTGGTGTTTGGGGTCTTCAGTAACACGCAGAGGTTCCTCAGCCAGCACCACGCCAGGGAGTCCGAGGCCAGCCGGTCCCGCACCCTGTCGGACCTTCTCCTGGCCAGCATGGTGGCCGGTGTGGTCTCTGTCAGCCTGGGGACGCCCGTGGACCTCATCAAGATCCGGCTGCAGATGCAAACACAGCCATTTCAGGAAGGTAAGAGTAGGGGAGGGGGCCTGGCGTCTGGGCACCTGTGGCCCTTTCCTGGTCCACCAGATCTGGGATGTGGTTGCTAATCTCCTTTTCGTTGAGCAGAGCATCTGCATTGTCATGTAAGAGTCTGCAGTTAGCATTTTGATCTATAGTAGACACTGTCATTAATTATCAATTCCGTGCCAGGCACCTGCTTAGAGCTCTGGGTACGTTCTCTTAATTTGTCTTCCTAACAGTTCTGTAAGGTAGGTGCTGTTACAGTTTTCGTCTTACAGAGGAGAAAGCTGAGGCTCCCAGAGGTGAAGACACTTAGACAGGGCCACACAGGCACTGAATGACTGGTAGGTGAGGACCAGCGACATCATTAGCAGTGTCCAGCACAGAAGGAAAACGGGGGATTCCTTGTTCAAAATTTAAGAATTTTAGAAGAGCAACCCAGAACATTAAATCAGGCCCGGGGCCCTGAGGGACTCAGAGGTCTCAAAGCCACACCTGTCCCCATCCCCAACACCAGGGAGTGCCGCCACGAGGCCTCACCCCTGCACCACCCGCGGCAGGGGGAAGGGGTCGCTCCTCTTCCCCTCCTCGACGTTCTGGTTTGAGCTTCATTTCTCGGTGTGCTAGACAGCCCTCCTGCCCCATTGCCGAGTCTGTTACTTCCTCCCGCCCGAGAAAGGAATGTGTGTGTCTTTGCTGTGCTTTGGATAATGGAGGATGGAAAGAATGGGAAGGCACTTGCTGTGCAGAGTAGAAAGTACCAGCTCTCGAGGAAAGATGAGCTCGGGTCTTAGACAGATTTCAGTATCTCCAGGTTTGGTTCTTGGCTCCGATGCCACTCTGTCTCTTCAGGCAAGATTCTGCTCCTGCCCGGGCCACTGTCTCCTTCCTGCATAATGGAAGGGCTGGATTTGTGGTCCTTCCTGACACCCCAGATATCTGATCTGGGCTGACAGCTCTCCTGGATAAGACCCCTCTCCCTGGCAGCCTTCTGAATGGCCTGCATGTGAGCCCTCTGCCACAGAGGCTGGGCTCAGCTGGGCTCCACAGCCAGAGCCCCGATAGTGCACTCGGGAGCATTGTCCAGCCCAGCCGCTGTCCTGCACCCAGTCCCGGCGCCTTGATTCAGTCTGCACATCTTGCCCAGCCCAGGAGGTATCCAGGACAAGACTGCACATCCCCTGAGCATGATGCTGGTATCCTCACTGGGGCCCATGGAGAGCCTGGGACCAGCTGTCCTAAGAAGTTGGGTCATGCCTGGGGGAGGCTCAGTGCCCGCGGGCCCCTGGTCACTGTCGGCATGTGGGGTGATACAGGACCACAGCAGGCTGGCTCATCCTGAGGGTTGCAGCCTACCCTCCTTGGGGCCATTCAGAGAGATACAGGGCAAGGGGAGCCCACCTCCATCTACTTGACCTACTGAGCCATGCCTTGGTACAGTTTAGTTTCAGCAAAGGGTGGCGTCTCACAGAAGCGTTTGAAGCTCGCCGATCTGGTCCTGTCCCAGAGACAAAAGCAAACATGTTGAGGAATGAAGGGCATCGTGAGCAGATTGAGAACCAGGAGGCCTGGCCCCCAGGTTGGCATTGGGCTCTCTCAGAACAGCTTGTGTCAGTCCCAGGGGCAGAGGAAACCTCTCTCCCTAAGTCTTCAAACTCGTTGGGTCCAGATGTTGGCAGAATTACCAGTGATGGGTCTCCTCTGCTCCTGGGGGCAGACCTGCCTCCTTCACAACTTGGGCACTTTGACCCGGGAAGGGGAGGAGGAAGGGGAAGAGGAGGGGTGAGGCGTGCATTTCTCTATTGGGCAAGGGGAGGCACAGCCAGCCTGGACACCAGGGAGCTGTTTCTGGAAAAATGCCTTCCTTAGAAACACCTGGGACACTTGGAAGCAAATGAATTGATTCCATCCTCTGTCCTGTCCTCCTCCACCCCTCCCTTCCCTGCAGAGGGTGCTAGAATGGTAACTAACTCGGCAAGCCAAGGCCTGAACTACAAGGGATGCTGAGGCTAGGCGAGAAGCCTCTGGAGCTTGGAGGAAGGATGGGAGGCAGTCAAGGAATGGGCAGACCCAAGAAGGTTCCCAAAGCTGGGTGTGCAGGGGCAGCCAGTTTTAGGGATGGGAGCAGCCCCCATCAGCAGCTGCTAAAGCTGCCAAGACACTCACCGTATGCCTGATACCGTGTGTGCCCCGTTTACTTAACACCCACCATAGTACTGTGAGGTCCATATGTCCATATGGCTGCTAGCCCTGTTCATTTACCCAACATGCTACGTATGCACCTGCTATGTTCCAGACACAGAGCTAGGAGCTAGGGACGTAGCACTGAACAAGAGTCTACATCCTAATCCTCCTGTCATGTTCTTTCCAGCAGACAGGAATTGGGCCACTCCAAATGTGGTGGTGGGGAGGGAGCAGGACAGGCTGGGGGTCAGGAAGGGCTTTGAGGCAGGTAGTAGGAGGGTAGAGGGATCGGTGCAGATCAGGGCTGTGCACCTGGTCAGGGACGCATTGAGGGTTATCCCTGCCTGCTCGCCAGGGCCGCGAGAGCCCGAGGTGTAGCTCTCCGCGGCTTGAGGTTGTCAGCTCATTGTTGTGCCAGAAGGAAACCTGTTCGCTTTAGTCGATCCCTTGAGGCAGCGACAGAAAGTGAGCATGTGTTTACTCTGTCCTTTTCAGTGTGCCAGGAAACTGGCCTTGTGTGAACCCCGAGAAGGCTCTCAATGGGAAGCCAAGGGAGGTTCCTGCAGGCCAATGTTTCTGAGCCCTGCAAAGTTCCAGGTCATTAGCACCTGGGCCTGGGGACTTAGCAGGCAGTGCAGAGATAAAGGAGACAGGCAGCTTACCTGAGCAAGTGCAGGCAGGGTAGAAACCGAGATTGGAGGGTCTGTCTGAGCCGTGCTCCTCAAGCCTCTGATCTGGGCGAAGCCAGGTCCCAGCATGGGGGGTGGGGGCAGAGTAACCAGTATTTACTGAGCCCTTCTCCTACGCCAGGGCCTAGTCTAAGAGCTCTGCAAGTGTTTTATCTTTCTATCAACCCAATTCCTAGAGGTTAACAAAGGGGAGCCTGAGGCCTCAGCAGCTTCTGTAGCTGGCCTTGGGTCACTCTCCTAGTAGGAGGTGGAGCTAGGATGCAGCCCCAGGCATTCTGACTCAGGGCCCACTGATGCTCTGTTGCTGTTTCTGCCCTGGGATTTTGTGGAAGCTGAGAAGACAGCAGCTTTGATAACACCTGGGCCTTTGCACAGACTCATCACAAATCTAGCTTCAAACTTGAGGGAGGAAGCGGGCTGGGAGCATGTCTCCAAAATAACATTGCTCAAGTAATGGGCACAGCTCATGGATTCCCAGGGATGGGTCTGAATTCCGTGGCTTTGGGCCGCCCCTCTCTGCCTGGCCCACCGTTCCTCACCTCCCACCCCAGCTGCTTGCGGGAAGGTCCTTGGTGGCTGGGCAGGATCGCTACTGGGGCTGGAGCAGGGCAGGCAGGCAGTGCTTTCTGCCAGGAATCTCCCCAGGAAGGGAGGAGGATGCGGTTTCCTTCTACTTGTACCTCAGAGACCCTCTAGGCCAGAGATGGAATCTCAAAGACTCACTGGGACCAGGGAGGTAACATAAGCGAGCAGAGGTGCCTGGAAAAGGTACCCTCTTCCATTTATCTTGACACCCACAGCCTTGCTAACCCATGTTTCATTTTTCCTCTTTTGATCGAAACTGGACACAGAACATCTTTCACTTTCCGTATCACTCTGCTGTTACAAAAGCAGCAACTCCAGCCCGTGTCCACTCTGGTGCAGGGGAGTAATAGGGAGTGGTGGGGACTGTGGCAAGCCCACATCCTGTCCGAGGGGTGCCTTCGACTCTGTTCCAGCTCATGTTTGCCACATGGCCGGGATTGGAAATTGCCAGATAATTTAATTAAGAACAAAAGCAGATGCAAACACCACACCATGAAGCCCAAAGCAGTGCGTGGGCGGGTAGTGTGGGGCTGGTCCTGGCTGCGAACTTGTGGTCTCGGTCCTGGGTCAGGCCTGCTCTGCAGGGTGATTGTGCTGAGATGGGCATTTCCAGGCAGCCTCGGGCCAGGCATGTGGTTTGTGGCCTTACCCCAGAACGGCCTGACCACTTCCTGGGTGGAGGTGATGGGCTGTGAGGGACTGCGCCCGTATACTGTGCAGGGGGCTGGAGGCCTCTGGCATCTTCCTTTGGGACATGTGACAGGGAGAATGGAGGCCGCATTGAGGTAAGAGGTGAGCTTACCTGAAGGCTTGCAAATATAAAGCCACTGAGCTCATCCTGATGATCTATTAATGGTGACCAGTCGTTGAAAATGTACACAAGCTAGAACATTCAATGTGGAGGGAGAAAATGTCCATCCACCCAAATCCAGTCACTGTTAATACATAAATGTGTTTCCTTTTCCTTTTCTAAATACATAGATTAAATATGTTAAGAAGTTGTACTCAGACAGTTTCATGTCCTCTTTTTAACTCAGTTTTATAACACACATCTTCCATAATGTTATGGCATTATGAAAATGGCATTTAAAATTATTGGCAAGAGACGACTAATATTCAAAATAGACGTGCAGTATTCCATCACCGTGCCTGTGTGCGCACACACGTATCGAGAGGGATGATACAGTGTGGCAAAAATTCAGTTTCTGGAGTTAGGCTACCTGCTTCTGGTCCTCCCTCCACCACAACCTGGGAACTCTAGATAATTCCCCTCACGTCACCAGGCCTCCGTTGACTCATCTGCAAACCTGCCGTCGTCACAGTAGCTCCCTGTAACTGGGAGAGAACAGGATGACAGACTGCACGTGACGATCCGAGCATCGTGCCTGGCACCCCGCACACCTAAAATAAATGTTTGCTGTACTACACTTAGGTCGCCACCTTCCTAGTGAGGGACATTGACATTGTTGCTGGTTCGTCCTCTTTTAAACATAGTGATGTGATCGGGAAATCTGTCCATACGGAGTTGCCCTCCTTGTAGGATTATTTCCCTAAATATGTGGGCTCTTTGCTTCATGAATGAGTCAAAGGGTCTGGTCATTTTTAAGATTCTTGGCCCATACTGTGAAATTGTTATACAGAAGGGTTTTTTTGTTTTTGTTTTTTTTTTTTTAACCACATTCCATCAGCAGTTGCTGAAGTTGGGAGGGAAGTTCCATGTGGCCCCCACTGGGGTTGCATACTAAACAGCAGTTAGCCCTCATGAAAACTGTTGCAACTTCACGGAGGTTGCTCCTGGCGCCCCTGCTTGGCAGCAAAGAGAGGCTGGCCTGGGTTCAGTTGGCTGTGGCCTGCACTATAAGGCACCGGTGGAAAAACCCTCCCTCTGGAAGTCATCCTCGCCCTTTGTGTGGGCATGAGCCTCCCTGGGTGCCCTGCTGGGCCCGAACTGGAATTCAGGGCTGTGGTCCTGGAGGCGGGCAGTCCCTCCACTGCCCGGGCCAAGTCACATCCCGGAGGCCGATGGCCAGTGACACTTACTTCTCCCCAGTCTGGGAGCTTTTGGTCTGTGTTTTCATGGAGAGCCTCATTAATGTGCAAATCACAAAGGCCTCAACACCCCGGGAGGGCAGAGTTTGGGAACTGGAGGAGAACTCAGCATTAACTCTGTGCCGACCGACCGTCCTATGACTGCACCAGGCCCCGTTGGAGACAGAGTGCTGAGTGTGCCACCTGTTGGGACTCACTCTCTGGCTCCTTCATTCACAAGCCTTTCCCGAGCTCTTGCTCGGAGCCAAGCAGAGTAGATAAATCAGAGGTATCAGGCACACAGCCCCTGCCTTCAGGGAGCGCACAGTCTGGTGGGGAATCAAACGTGTAGCAGAATGAGAAGGGCCTGTGGAAGGCTCTGGAACCTCAGAGTCTGGCTCTGCAGGTCAGGAAGGCTCCAGAGAGGAAGCGGCCACTGATGGGGTGTTGGAATACTGGCTGGGCTTTGGAGATGGGCACGTGGGAATGGAGCGATGTTTCGGACTGAGGAGCACTGTAGGCACAGGGTCGGAGTTCTGACTACAGTGCGGGGAGGGGAAGGTGCAGGGGGAGTTGTGAAGAGCTTGGATTTCTTAGCTGAGGGTGGGCTTAGGTGGCCTTTCAGCAGACAGTGAGGCATCTTGGGCAGCAGAATGACCCGAGCAGAGCTATGTGGGAGGAAGGTGGTTCCTTCAGGAGAGGTAGAAGGGGTGGGGAAAGTAGAGGTGGCGGGTTGATTTTGGGGGCTCTGCCGCAGACCAGGTGAGAAACGGGAACAGGGGCCCCAGGGCCTTGGGCTTTGGGAATGGAGGGGGTGGCTGATTGGAGGTATCGGTGGTGGAGAATCAGTGGGGCCAAGCAGGAGAGAGGGCAGTGTCTGAGATGGCCCAGGACTGCACAGTTGGGTGACTGTGAGGGAGGAGTCCCTCCCCACCCCCCCAGCCCCCCCAGGGAATGAAATGACAGGTGAAGTGTGTGAGGCAACACTTGGTGTGGGGCACGTGATCCATACACACTTGTTGTCAGTGCGGCTGTTTTGGAGCCTGGCAGGAGGGCAGGCTTGAGCGAGAATATGCCGAGTCTGGCTTGGTTTGTGTGCCAGGTGTCGCCGCTGGAATATCAGGGCTGGAAGAGGAGTCTGGGCTGTGACAGAGAAGGGACAGCTGAGGCCATGAGTGAGGTGCACATGCAGGTGAGCTGCAGAAAGGAAGAGGTGGAGATGAAGGGGAAGACTCAGGAAGGACTCGGGGAGGAGCTCCCGCAGCACCAGCAGCCGTGGTCCTGGCTGATCCCATGCCATGTGAACTGTGCTAACGCATGCCTGCCATTGCTGGGTAAAAGAGGTGCCGTCATTCTCTTTCTCTTCCAGATGGGGAACCTGAAGCTCAGGTTGGGTTTCGGGTCCGTGCTCCCTCAGGTGGGACTCACTGCAACCGGGCATGGCCCCGGGCCGTCCACCTCCACTGCCCCCGCAGGCAGAGTCCTGGGAAACTCTTGTCACCAAAGTAGGCAAAAGGGAATCAAGAGGGGAGAATGAATGGCTGAATTGGGAGGTGACACTAGGGACAGAGAGCAAGGGCTGGGCAGGAAAAACCTTTTGTTTCTGGGCCGGGAGAGGAGAACAAAACAGACAGTTCAGAGAGAATGTTGAGGGCAGGAGGAAGGAGGTTGGGAGAGCCCTTATCACAAGGCCTGGCACTAGCGTGTTCAAGATGACCTGAACAGAATGAAGGGGACAGAGTGTGGCCAGGATTTGAGGAGAAGGTCCTAATTTCTGAGCATGCCTAGGCAAGATAAATAGGGCTGGAATGGTAACATCAGAGAGGGCCACAGGAGGGGTGGACCTGGCTGAACGAGATCATCAGCCACACACCAGAACACAAAGGCCGTCTGAGCCCAAGGATCCACATGATGACAAAATGCGGTGAAACCATTTCTCTGATTTTTCTGAATCTTCAGCAGTGTCTGGCTGGGAAGGTCGCCAACTGTGCCTCAGAGGCCCTCACCACATCAGTTTGTCTCTTTGGCAACATAGTTTTATTGCTACCATAAAGATATGTGGCTGCCAAGAAAAACACTCTTCTTTAGGCAGGTTGGCCTTGGGGAGGAGCAGGCTTCTGATACAGCAGATTTTTCAAGACTTTCCCATTGCAGGACAAGAATAACTGATGCTAAGCTCCCTGAATGTTGCTCCATTTAACTCCTGAAGAAGAGAGTCTGTGTGGGGGGACAGGAGGAATCCTTGGAGCATGACAAGGGACTGGAGACAAGCCAGGACCATACAGCCTGAACCTTCTTGTCAAGTAGGCTGTGGGCTGCCAATAGGAAGTGAGGGCTGGAGCCATAGCAGCCCAAAAGTGAAGGGAGGAAATTTGTGAAGAGGCCAGGCATTGAGCCATGTAGTTCAAGAGGAGTCCCTGAATTCTGGATGGTTTGGCTGAATCTTTCCCAAACTGTGGTCCCACACAGCTAGCAGAAATGAATGACGGTGCATACAGTGTAACACACCATTGTGAGGTTACGTACGTGGGTGACACATCCATTTGGTCTTTCAATCAACTGATGAGGGCAGGTATTGTCCTGATTTGGGGACTCAGCACTAGTATTGGTAATTGTTGGCCCTGTGTGGGCATCCACAGCCTTCCACAGTAGGCTTGGCTGCAGGCAGTTTTAGCACTTCCGGAATCTGGAGTCATATCAGGATAGGGATAATAAAAATAGGAATGACTGTTTGCCTCAAGTAAAGTACATTTGCCAACATTGTCACTCAATTTTCACAAAAGCCAAAAGAGGTGGCAGGCTATTTATTCTTCCCCTTTTGTAAGTGGTGGAGGAAACCGAGGGCCAGCGTGGTGGAGTCTCTTGTACCAGGTTGAACAGTAAATAGAAAATGAGCAGCAAAGCGAACCCCAGCTGCTTCTAATCCAGGGCTCTTTCTGCTAAACCATTTGCCTATGATGATTCCTTCAGATCATAAGGAAACTGCTGGATTCTTTGGAAATAGGAACTGGGCAAGAGCTTCCTGGTTGGTAATTTTCTGAGGAAGCTCCACTTAGAGGGAACTGAGAGCAGTTTGACCAACCTGCTCAAACCCAAATCACAGAGCTTCCATGGCATTTTGGAATAGCGCGGTAGCTGGGACCATGATTTAGGAGTTGCTTTTAGGATCTGCAGCCTCTGGCACAAGGACCAGATAGGACCAAGCCTGGAAGAATGCCAGGCATGGGAGGGAACCTTTGGGAGGCCCAAGTCCTGAGAGCTAACCAGTCAGATGCTCACGTATTTATTGAATGGATGTTGAGGCACATACGGGACATGGTGTCAGGCGCAGGGTCCCAGTACTCTGGGAAAAGCCACAGTGTGTTACTCATGTCATCAGGAAACTCACTGCATGGGTTAGGGTAAAACAACATGCTCAGAAAACAATAGCATCCAGAACAGACCTTATAAAAGGGGTAGAGCCTCTGGCATGGGCTGGTGGGGGGGGGGGTCCCAGGTTTTCCTAAGAAAACCTTTTAAATACATTAAATGGGGTCCAACCCATATAATAGCAGCTGTACATTAAGTGCCTTTGGATTAAGAAACCTCATACGGTAAGAAGTTACTATAGATAATTAGTATATTTAAGTAAATTTTTGTTGTGTTCCCCACAATAGCACCTACACATAGGAGAAAAATGGTCACACGTGTATGTGAGTTACTTTAGGAGTCCTGTGAATCTGTAATGCCTGCCAGTTTGTGGGTCCCTTGAAATAAGTCCATGCTCCCAACTTCGATTTGACAGCCCACTGGCCTAGAAGTATTTGAGCACAGAAAACATGGTAACCCTGCACATCACTGACTGGGGACGTGCAGGACCTCACCTGTGGATGGCTTAGTTATTAAGGATTTTCTGTAGAAAGTGACCTGTTGAGAAGTAATGCTGTGTTTTCATTCCACGTCTGACTATACATACACAGGAGAAGTCTCGTGGCACTCTCCCTTCTAAAAAGTGGCCAGGCCTTTGTGTTTCTGAGGGCCGGCCCCCTCTCAGTGCAGTGGATCAGTGACCAGCCATTGTGTTTCGGCTGACTTTCCTGTTTCCACAGTTATGGCCCATTGAAGAAATTGAACAGCAATATCTGAGAAAGGAAAGAGATGAGACTTCTCCATGCTTGTATCTGGGAAGGGCCCAGCAGTATGTTGTGGCTATACCCCTGGCTTCTGAGAGGCCAATCTGTGGGGACCCAGCCTGCATCTAGGCTGGTTCAGCCCCTCTGAAGTGGAAGAACTCCCAAGACGTGGCTGTGTGGGTACCTGTTAGGATTGGCCAAACCTGGAAACTCCTACGCCCTACAGAGGCACCTGCCTCCAGAGGGACCTCCTCCTTGCTCAGGCAGGGGCCAGTGAGCAAGATACCTTCCCCTGGTGCAGAGCAGTGAAGTCAAACAGCCACACCATGTAGTCTAAGGAATGATGGTCCCCAGCTCCTGTGCCTCCTGCCTCCCAGCAGCACGGACCAGGTAGGCCAGCTGGTCGAGGTGAGGGAGCTTGGAGGAGGGGGGGGGTTTAGAACTGTGTAGGCTCTCCTCTGCTCCTGGATGAAGATTAGGAGCTGGGTAGGGGCCAATTTCATTGACTCTGAGCATCCTGCCTGTCTTGATATAGGGGGCTTGAATTGGTCCTAGCTGAATTTGGGAAAACAAACAAAACCACATGCATCTTGAGTGTTTCAGGTTTTTAATCCATACGTATCATAGGAAAAGGTATAGGGTCTTCATTTAGAGTACAGAAAAAAGTGGTGTCAATAGCAAAGCCTCATGATGAAAAATCAAAATTTGATTCGTAATTTAATCCTCATTTTAGGACAAAAAATTCTAATTAGAGAAACTAAATTCATTTTGTGCCAGAAGAAAATATGCCCTATATGAATCCCTTTACATGCACGTGTATACTTCCAAGCCAAGCCCTGAAGGTTCAGGAACAACAGGCTGAGAGCTGGTGGTTCAGTGTGAGCAGAGTACTCACCCAGCACCTCACCACCTTCCTTGGGTTCCTTGCACAAACAACATGCAGATCCATGGATTTCAGTTGGATGGGAGTTGTGCCTATTTCCAAAAGCTGCTTGCCGGCAACCTCCCAAGTCCATTTTTAAAGGTCACCAAAGTTTGTTTTAAACAGCTAGAGTTACCAAGAACTCTGATTCAGCCCTTCTCTAAGTGGAGCTGCCAAGCCACGCCTCCCCAGGCCCTGTCTCCCATACCCCGCCTCCTGCCGCCCCACGTTGCCCAAGCCGTACCTCCCTGGGCCACGCCTCCTAAGCCGTGCCTCCCCGGGGCCACGCCTCTCAGGCCACGCCTCCCCAGGCCCTGTTTCCCAAGCCATGTTCCCCGGGCCACGCCTCCTAAGCTGAGCCTCTCAGGCCACGCCTCCCCCCCCCCAGCCCCAGCTCTCTGGGCCACGCCTCCTGGGCTACGCCTTCCAAACCGCACCTCCCGCCTCCGGGGCCCAGCCTCGGGGCATCTCTTGGTTGGAGCAACTGATAAGAGTTGCCGCTGTTTTCTGCTTTGTGGTCCCATTTGAATCGCCCGGGGCCACTGTTGCTAATGCAGGTGGGCCCGTAACGACCATCGACCAGTTGAAAGATTTGCTTCTCACTGAGTGACACATCACTGATGTCGCAGAGTTCTTATACCTTGAAAGGCAAGCAGGAGAGGGTAGGTAGGCTTGGAATCTTCGCTGTGTCTTAGTGAGCTGTGACCAAAACAGGTTGCCTCAAGAATAAGACGTCATTGGGTGCCTGGGTGGCTCAGATGGTTGGGCGTCTGCCTTCGGCTCAGGTCATGATCCCAGGGTCCTGGGATCGAGTCCCGCATCGGGCTCCCTGCTCCTTGGGAGCCTGCTTCTCCCTCTGCCTCTCTCTCTCTCTGTCTCTCATGAATAAATAAATAAAATCTTAAAAAAAAAAAAAAAGAATAAGACGTCATTTTCTCAGTAGGGTGTGGTGACCCAGGTACGTGCAGTTGTCAGAACTCTTCAACTGTACACGTACAAGCTACACCTCTTATTGAATGCAAATTATATCTAAATTAAAAAGAAAGCTAATAAAAACTAGGATAGGAGGCCGGAGAAGAAGACCAGGGGCTCCTGAGCGTCATTAGTCCTCATGGGAGGAGAGGTGAGAACAGGGAGGAAGTCCGGCCAAGAATGCATCATCTCAGTGTGATAACGAGGAAACATCAAACAAACCCCAAATGAGAAAGGTTTTATTCATAAGGAGGGAGGCAGCATACTCATAAAAAAATGTTGGTGTCATTAATAACAAACAAAAAAGCTGTAGAAATGCTCTAGATTAAAGGAAGCTAGGGGCACCTGGCTGGCTCAGTCGTTGGAGTGTGTGACTCTTGATCTTGGGGTCGTGAGTTCTAGCCCCACATCGGGTATAGAGCTTACTAAAAACAAAAATAAATAAAGGAAGCTGAAGAATTGTGACAACTGAATGCAGAAACTGGCTAGACTAGATTCTGCACTCCTGAGGGGAGGAATGCCATACAGGTCAGTATGAGATCAAGTGATAATTTGAGTATAGACAGTACATTAGGTAAAGTTATTGTTAATGTAGATTATGAAACTGATAACTACTCTGACAGGTAAGGCAATATCCCTATTCTTAGGCAACACTTACTGAAGCATTTAGGAGTAAAGGACCATTTGGTATCTAACCCTGAAATGGTTCAGAGAATAATAATATGTATGTACATGTGAAAAAAATATGCATGTGTGTACAGAAGAATTTTCTTATTGCTTACCTTGGGAAAAAAGGTTAAAAAAAACCCAAAAGCACAAGTTTGGGTCTTGTTGACATGGCCGGTTCAAAGTTTGTCAAATATTTTTCCAACATTGGCACCTCCAAACAAGGAAGATTTTTATCAGATACTTTCCTATCAGTAACTCCTGAAAGCTACATCATACCCATAGCTGATTCATGAAACCCTTGATTCCGGGTCAGGTCACTGTTACCTGGAGATGAACATAGCCCAGGCAAAGTTTATGCACTCGGACAGGGGCATCTGTTCAGTGAGAAGGGAGGGGAGAGAGAGAGAGAGTGCACACAAACCATAAAGCAAATGAGGTAAAATGTTAACAATAGATGAATCTGGGGAAAGGATATATAAAGGTGTTGTTTGTATAATTTCTCTTTCTTGCCCTTTTTTTGCAAATCGAAAATTATTTCCAAATAAGTGTGTATGTGTGTGCGTGCTTTAACACTGGGGATGAGGGAGCTAGAAGGAGTTCCAGGGGCTTTGTGTCCAGAAGGAACTGGCTGCTAGTTAGATTCATGTCAGTATTCCGGAGGATGCCAGTCCCCATGACAATTATATTGCTCTAACAGCCATAAATGGATAATTCTCAAGCAATAAAAACTAGATTGCTTATGTAACAAACCTGGTAGAATATGAGAGAAGTTCCTTATTGCTTATCCTGGGAAGAAAAGGAAAAAAAAAAAAAGTACAGGTTTTTTGTTGACAGGGCATCTTGAAGATTGGGCAAGTATTTTTTTCAACATCTATACCTTTACCCAAGCAGAATATTATCAGGACACTCTCCTTCAATCAGTAACTTCTGAGAGCTACATCATACCCGTAGTTGATTCATGAAAACCTTGACTCCTGGGTCAGGTCACTGTTATCTGGACATGAGCATGACCCAGGTAAAGTTCAGATGCTGACACAATTATATCTATTCTGTCTCATCCCAGAATTTCCCAGGGTGACCCTGGCAGCATCATAGTGGATTTGGGAAAGGAAGGGGTGTGCAGTGCTATCTCAGTGGGCTTTCAAAGACCATAGGGTCTGGTCTTGCTCCGAGCTCAGAGGGCCCTTTGCCCGCAGAAGTGGCCACCGCCCTTACTCCCTTCCTGGGGGTATCTGCTGTGGAAGTGAATGGGACTCAGCCTCCTGCCCACACTGTAGTTGGCTGAATGCACATGGCCGTGATTAGTCTCTTCCCCCTACACAAAAAGAAAATACAGGATTCATTGGTTCAAGCACACTTCCCCAGGCAAATAGAAAGCTCCCCTTCTATCTCACCTCCTTCTGGGATAAGCGAAAGGACAGGTTGCACTTGACTCTCAAACCTTCAGTTTGGACTATGGAATCATGAAGCTGAATCTTTGCTCCTAACCTTTCATCTTAAGGATGGGACTATTTGGGGAACTTGGAAATTCAGCTGTTCGGTAATGAAAGTTACTGCCTCTTTGTCAGCAAAGTGCAAAACCAAAGTGAGATGCCACATACAGGGAATGAAACCCAGGTGGTAAAATAGGTGTGTGTCACAGGCAAGCTTCGTTCTATTTCTTTCCTAGTCATATCACGTTAGTTCTTCGGGAACGGAATGTTGAGAATAAGAGCCCACTATATCTGCACTGGGACTGGGAGGCCTCTCTGGTCATGAGTCAGAGCTGAGCTAAAGGGTGTAGCAGGGGAGATGAGCATCAGAGAAGCAGACAGGGGAGCCTGGAGGAAGGATTAAAAGGAAGAGACAGGGCCATTGCTTGCTGGCCAAGGCTGGAGGGACAGAACAGATGGCTCTCCAGCCCATGTATCCTCCTGATTCATGCTGGTCACCTCAGTCTCAGTAATAACCTATGGATAACTTATTCTCCCCCTACAGCATTTCCAGTACCATGTGGAGCAATTTATAGGTATTATTTTATCTATACTCACCTGTTCTCTTCTTTTTCCTTTAAAATTTTTTCAGCTTTATTAAGATATGATTGACATATAAGTTTAAGGTATACAACTTGATTATTTAATATGCATGTGTATTGTGAAGTGGTTACCAAGGTAAGGTTAGTTAATACATTTGTCATAGCCTATAGTTACTGTGTGTGTGTGTGTGTGTGTGTGTAGAGAACTTTTAAGATCTACTTTCTTTCTTTCTTTTTTTTTTTTTAAGATTTTGTTTATTTATTTGACAGATAGAGACACAGCGAGAGGGAACACAAGCAGGGGGAGCGGGAGAGGGAGAAGCAGGCTTCCCGCTGAGCAGGGAGCCCGATGCAGGGCTCGATCCCAGGACCCTGGGATCATGACCTGAGCCGAAGGCAGACGCTTAACGACTGAGCCACCCAGGCGCCCCTAAGATCTACTTTCTTAGCAACTTTGTATACAATAAATTATTGGCCTGTTCTCTTATTTTTTTTTAAATAATTTTTTTAAGGATTTTTATTTATTTATTGAGAGAGAGAACGATAGAGAGAGAGCATGAGAGGGAGGAGGGTCAGAGGGAGAAGCAGGTGGGAACCCGATGCAGGACTCAATCCCAGGACTCCAGGATCATGACCCGAGCCGAAGGCAGTCACTTAACCAACTGAGCCACCCAGGCGCCCAAGTTAAGGGACCAAAGGCCAAAAAAGGTGGCCTACCGAGGTCAAAGAGTTTTTAAGTAGAGGGTTCTAGATTTGGAACCAGAGCAGTCCAGGTCCAAACCTCATATGCTTTTTTACCACACTGTGAACAAGTACCCACACATACACACGAACACGGAGTACGTTGAATTTGCAACCTCTGCTTTAGGAAAGAGTTGAGTACAGCTTGCTCATCTTTGATCTTGGACATCGGCAGTCGGTGCTGCTCACAAAGACATAGTGATGGTTGACCAGAAACCATTCAGGCACCTGGTGCTTTCTCCCGGCAGACACTGTCTCCAGTCTGGCTGCACAGCTGGCTGCATGTGTTGGCCTTCGTCTTGGGACTTGAGAATCTTGGTGTGAGCTGCTACGGTCAGCAGTTCTGGTAAAAACCAGCAGGCCATGCGAGTGGAAGTTGTCAGTGGGCCGGGCTGGCTCCAGTGCTGGAGATTGGCCTGTCTTTTGTCCCCTGTGTCCCTTGCCATTTCTCCCCCCTGTCTTTGCAGGCAACTTTGGTTTGAAACCCAGGGCCGTGGCTCTTGGGGTGCAGCCAGTCTACCAGGGAGCTGTGCATTGCATCGCAACCATCGTGCGGACTGAGGGCCTGGCAGGCATGTACCGAGGTGTTGGCGCCATGCTGCTGAGGGATGTCCCGGGCTACTGTCTCTACTTCATCCCCTATGTGTTCCTGAACGACTGGATCACACCCGAGGCCTGCGCAGGCCCCAGCCCCTGGGCCGTGTGGCTGGCTGGCGGCCTGGCAGGTAAGGACCGCCATACTGACCCCTGTCCCTGGGCTGATGCCTGTAGTGGGATGCCTGGGGAGCCCATCATACCCTTCTCAGCCCAGGGAAGGGCACGATTCATCCAGTCACTCGTCCAGCAGTTCTGTGTTCAGCACCCACTATGTGCCAGACCTGGCCAGACACAGGAAAGCCTGGGTATGGGGAATGGTCTCCCTCTTTTTTGCCTCTCCTTCCCTCTGGACCTGTGGGAGTGGCAAGTCCCTCTTCAGGGTCGTTGGACTTTCAGTCAGAAGATGTATTCTGACCATTTCTTTTGTGTCAGGTATTACTGAGCTTTGAAGAGGAAATCTGTTATTGCGGTTCACCTTTTTTTGAATGTTGACACAGCAAGCCTTTCTAATGTGAGAATGTCATTAACTCTGTAAGGGAGGAGTCAGTCTCCCCATTTTTCAGATGAGAAAACCGAGGTTCAGAGGGATTAAGTGACCGACCCAAGGGCACACAGCTAATGAAGACAGTATAGCAGGGGCTCGCCAGTCAGCAAGATCCCAATTCAAATCCTCATCTACTCATTCGGTGACCATGGACTGGTTACCTACTCTCCCTACTCAGAAATCACACAGCATCCCCACTTCATTTAGGGTAAAAAAATCCGTGTTCTTACAGTGGATTTCAGTCCCTTTATGAACCAGCTGCCTGTTACCCTTCTGCACTCCTTTTCTGCTCCCCTCCCTTTGCTTGTTCTGCTCCAGCCACCCAGGTCTCCTTGCTGCACCCTGATCATGCCTGGCTTCTCCTCACCACGGGGCCTTTGTACTTGCTATGCCTGCTGCCTGGATTTAGCAATATGTAGGTCACCAGGGACTGTGACAGGACCCATTTTGGCAAAGAGAAGGGTGTGAACACCCAACTGAAGTGGGATCAGGAGAGAATGGGATGGAAGAAATTGGACAGTCCAAGGACACACGGCATGTCTGGGGTTTGGCTGGGCTGTGATGGGGAAGAGAGGTATGCAGCTGTAGCCAGAGTGGGGTAGGGAAGTCAAAAGAGCGTTGCTTTTTAAGAAGGCTGATAACATGGCATGTGTGATGTTGACGGGAAAGATCTTCTGGAGAGAAGAAAATGATCATTCCTCCTCCTCCTCCTCCCCCCCACCCCCATCATCATTAGCTAGGCTCGAAACGCCACAAGCATATAATGAAGCCCTTGTCTTAGCCACCAAACGCCAATGTCCGCCCTCTGCCCCCATGCATCTGAGGCCTGGCCTGTGCCAGATCCTAGTAAGTGATTAGTAAGCACTTGCTGGCCGAGAAGACACACGAGGCCCCATTCGTTCTTGATTCTGGTGAGAGCAGGTTTGAGTGGCCTGGTAGGCAGACCACGTTTTATAAAACCCTGGCCCGTGGGCTGAGGAACAGGCGAGTATGCCAGGGCAGCACCTGGACAGTCTCCAGGGGAAGCAGCCCCATTATCCCGGCAGGGGGCAAGAGGGAAGGGAGGTGCAGAGGATTCCCAGAGGATCATGGGCAGGAGGCCACGGGGGCTGGAGGCTGGGATGGGCAGAGGGTCCAGGACAGACTAAGGCCTCATTTGGGAGTCTCTGGGCAGCAATCAGTAAACCTTGCAAACCAGCTGCCTTGGACTTTGGCCTCAGTTTGTTTTTCTCTTCCTGTCTAAGGATGTGCCAATTTTAGTGTTTCTACAGTAACCTGGCATTGTTTTCTGAGAGTCCTTTAAAGTCATCAAAGCGCTCAAACTAGGGCACCTGAGCTTCTCCAATGAAGATGACCTAGTGTTACATTGTTCCAAGGCTTCAATTTCAGATGTCTGGAAAAGGGGCAAGATTTGTAAAGACCTTCCTGCTCTTTTCAGGCCTTAGTTGGCCCTCCGTTGGCGAGTAGCCGTCTGCAAGTGTTCGCTTAGCTTCTCTGTATTCAGAGTCCCTTCTGTCTCTGGGGAGCTGCAAGCCTTCTGCCCCAGCCTTCACTTTGGGCTCTCGCCCCTGGTGCCCCGGAAAGGCACTGTGAAGTATTGGTGGGGCCTGTTCCTGTGTCTCCAGTAAAAGCTGCTAATAAAGGTGTCCACTGACAAAGCGCTGGCTGTGGGCCTGTCACTGTGCTAAATGCTTCACGTGCATCCATTTATTTGGCCTAACAGGAACCCAATGAAGGTAGGTACTGTTGCCCCATTTTACAGATGGCAGACCCAAGGCCTAGAGGAGGAGACTTCTACAAAGTTCCACAGTGAGTGGTGAGGGAAGTTCAGGGATGGCCTTCACAGGTCCTGCCTGAGCTCTGCCCGCTTCCCCCAGCAGCTTGTTAAGCCTGTCAGTGGTAGAGAGGGGCAGGGAGCCACGTCCCCTCCAGACCCCAACCAGCCAGTCCCTGACACCTGTTTGTCTCTCTCTTTACAGGAGCAATTTCTTGGGGGACAGCGACTCCTATGGATGTCGTGAAAAGTCGACTCCAAGCTGATGGGGTTTATTTAAACAAATACAAAGGCATCCTGGATTGTATCTCCCAGAGTTACCAGAAGGAAGGTCTTAAAGTAAGCCCCACCGCAGTGATGTGGGGTCGGTGTCAGTCCCTGGAAGGTGGGCCAGACATTTGGGGGGATGTGAGATTACAGAGGGGAATCAGGAAACCAAAGTACTGGAGGTTACCATATCAAGCCCTACTTCAATCCTTGTCTCGTCTAGTCCATGCCCCAGGCTGGTGGAGGAGACAGGCTCAGAGAGGACTGGTAACCTACCTGAGGTCACACAGCTGGTGCATGGCAGAGCTAGGACCTGGGCCCGCATCTGTGTGTCACCAAAGCTTACCTTCTCAACAGGAAAGGCTGGGGGCACAGCTTCCTCACTCACTGCTCAGTGCCTCGCCCTCCTCCAAGTAGGGGGTCCTAAAGCCACGTCAGTCATCGCATTTCACAACATCCAGTCCCCCGCTCTGTCTTCTGTTCCCTCACCCCACTCGAGTCCACACCCCGTCACCTCTGGTTTTGGCTATGAGGCAGCCTGCAACCTGGCCTTATCTACCTTCTCTTTCCTCCTCCCTGCACCCAAAGGGCTCGTCTAAATCCAAGCCCCTTCCTGTCTCTGAACTGTCCTAGGATGACGAACAGCATTCCAAGTTTGGCATCCAAGGCTATAAACAAAATCATCCCTGTCTGTGTTGCCTCCCATGACACCCCCTAGTACCCTTCAGAGAAACCATCATGCATGTTCTGCCTCCTTGGGCCCCCAGCTTTCGTGGCTTGCCCCTTCAAGTCAGCAGGCTTGAGTTAAAGCCAGCCTGGCTACTCATGAGCTGGGTGGGGAAATCCAGGCAACTTGTTTCCCCTCTGGGCCTCAATTTCTCCAAGGATAATCATCCTCACCATGAACAACAGGGATATTTGTTAGTGAGATTAAATTAGGCATATAAAAAGTGCTTAGCTTCATGCATAACACACAGAGTATATTTACAAAGAGCTGCTTGTCATTGGCTTTAGTATTAGTATTAGTAGTTTTACTAGTGTCAATCTTACTACTGAACACTGGACCTTTCCTCACATGGCTGCCTCATCCCCCGCCCTCCCTGCTCCAGTGCATCCAAACTCACAAACTCTCTCTCTCTCTCACACACACACACACACACGTATATACTGGCCAAGTCCTTGTTCTCCAAGTGCTCCCAGACTGCAGCTGAGAGGGGCTGGAGCCAGTTCATAGGCTCTCTGCCTAGTACCTGATACACAGGTGGGCAGGACTTTTGGGTCCCTTAGCATGTGGTGCTGGATCCCACAACTCCCACAGAGGCACCTGTATGGGTGGATGGATGCCCAACTTTTGTTGTTGAGGTGGGGACAAGATAGGGACATTTTGTACTTCCACTCAGATGTACACCATCAGATGCTGATGTCACTCTCTTCGTGTCTTAACCTTTATTGAGATTTTTATTTCTTCATACAGATTCAAGTGCTGTTTCATTTCACCCTCCAGAGCTCCTTTGAACATTTCTTGCAGGGTAGATCAAGTGGCAGTGAACTCCCTCAGCTTCTGTTTATCTGGGAACGTCTTCATTTCTCCCTCAGTCTTGAAGGATAGTTTTCCTGGATACAGGATTCTTGACTGACCATTTTTTCTTTAACACTTTGAAATGTTGGCCTATTGACTTCTGGTCTCTAAAGTGTCTGATAAGTAATCTGCTGTTAGACTTACTGAGGATCCTTTGTATGTAATGTGTTCCTTCTATCTTGCTGCTTTCAAAAGTTTGATTGTAATGTGTCTTGGTGTGGGTCTTTTTGAGTTTATTTTACTTGGAGTCATTAAGCTTCTTTGATGTTTATAGTCAGGTCTTTCACCAAATTTAGGAAGTCTTTGACCATTATTACTCCAAATATTCTCTGCCCCATCTCTCTTCTCCTTTGGGACTCCCACGATGCATATATTGATTTGCTTGATAGTTTCCCACAGATCCCTTAGGCTTGTTTCTTTTTCTCAACCGCAATAATTTCCATTGTCTTATTCTTTTTTTTTTTTTTAAGATTTTATTTATTTATTTGACAGAGAGAGCGAGAGCAGAAACACAAGCAGGGGGAGTGGGAGAGGGAGAAGCAGGCTTCCCGCCGAGCAGGGAACCCTATGCGGGGCTCGATCCCAGGACCCTGGGATCATGACCTGAGCCTAAAGAAGGCAGACGCTTAACGACTGAGCCACCCAGGCACTCTCCATTGTCTTATTCTTTTTTTTTTTTTTTTAAGATTTTATTTATTTATTTTGAGAGAGAGAGAATGAGAGAGAACACATGAGAGGGGATAGGGTCAGAGAGCAAAGCAGACTCCCTGCCAAGCAGGGAGCCCGATGCGGGACTCGATCCTGGGACTCCAGGATCATGACCTGAGCCGAAGGCAGTCGCTTAACCAACTGAGCCACCCAGGCGCCCTCCATTGTCTTATTCTTAAGTTTGCTCTTTTTTTTTTTTTTCCTGCCTGTTCAAATATACCTTTGAATTCTTGTAGTGAATATTTCACTCGAGTTATTGTACTTTTCAGTGGCAGAATTTTTGTTCGGTTTCTTTTTGGATTTTCTATTTCATATTCATGTTTTCATTTTGTTCATGTATCATTTTCTTGACTTTCTCCATATCTTCCTTTAGTTCTTCAAGCATCTTTAAGACAGTTCGAATGTCTTTGTTAGGTAGATCTGCTATCAGGTCTTTTTCAGGGATAGTTTCTCTTGATTTATTTTTTCTTTGAATGGACCATACTTTCTTGTTTCTTTTTGTGCTTTGTTATTTTTTATTGAAAATTAGACTTTTAAATTGAATTATGTGGTAACTCTGGAAATCAGATTTCTCCCCTCCTTCCCCAGTGTCTAGTGTCTTTTGTTACTGTTTATTGCTTCACTTTTTTGATTGTTGTAGGCTGTCTCTATGCCAAAGATCAGCCTGAAGTGTAAACTTAAGGTCTTCTCAGGTCTTTTCTGAGCCTTTCTCTGCACATGCATGGTTACTTTCCAACTTTCCCCATACATGCCGTTGCTTTTGAATGTCCTAGTCTTTAACATCTAGCTCCCAAGACGGGAAAAAGAGAAAAAGAGAAAAATGAAGGGGGAAAGGGGCATTGGCCAGAGGAGGAAGGACTTGCATCAGTGGGGTAGAGGAAGAAGCAGAGCCTAACTTCCTCTTTGCACCTCTGTGATCAGAAACAGCAATCAGTGATCAAAACACAGATCTCCAGTATTTGCAAGACAGGGTCCTCATTGCCAACTCTGGCTTCCACAAGCTGTGTGTGCAGGTTGCTCCCAGAGCGTCTGTGCACCTACCTGCCTGCCACAGGTCTGGGGGTGGAGGATGGGTAGCTGCTACCTTGCTAAGAGCTAAAATGGATTGAAATTAACCAGATTTACTGTCCAAACCTTCTCCTTGAAGTTGTAAGCATTCAATAAACCCCAGAATTCCAAAATAGTTACATCAGACAGATTCCGTCAGCACAGTTTTTATCTAGGTAAGGAAACAGATTGCTGGCATTTCCCATTCTGCCACATTTCTAGAATCCTCACCTCACTTGTCTTTTTTATTGTTTTAGCAGGAGCACTGTGATTCAACCAACAAGCACAGAGGGACACATAAGAAAGATTCAAAAAAGATGCTATTTTATTTGAGATATTCTTGTCTACTATTAATTAAAATACTAATGTGTCAAGTTATTCAAATTAATGTCAAAATATTAATGTGTCCTAATTCTATAAAGTCTATAGAGGCTAAATATTTTGCTGATATTATTTCCTCCAAAAATTACTGTGCTCTGTTAAAAACAAAGTCTTGGAAGGCAACTGAAGTCAGAGGATTGATTTTTTAATCTCAGTAGCGTTGGTCCATAGTTTATATTCAGAGACAGGTTTTATTTTTTATTTTATTTTTTATTTATTTATTTTTTAAAGATTTTATTTATTTATTTGAGAGAGAATGAGAGAGAGCATGAGAGGGAGGAGGGTCAGAGGGAGAAGCAGACTCCCCGCCGAGCAGGGAGCCCGATGTGGGACTCGATCCAGGGACTCCAGGATCATGACCTGAGCCGAAGGCAGTCGCTTAACCAACTGAGCCACCCAGGCGCCCCAGAGACAGGTTTTAAATAATGGCAGCAGTATTCAGCTTGGATTAACCACTCACTGACTGAAAGTCATTTTTAATTTTTTTATTAGTTGGTTTTAAAAATAGATAATACATGAACATAGGAAGTTTCAAAAGATATAAGAGGATATACTGTCTAATTGTCCCTCCTTGGTCTTCAGTCTTCTCTCAAAGGCAATCACTGTTGTGAGTTTCTTATAACATATTCCAAAAATATTCACGGACTGTGCTGTATGTTTGTATATGTGTTTGCACGTAAACATAAACGACAGCATGAAGAAAACATCCCACATAGCCCTGGACAGCTGGCTTGTCTCATAGCCCTTCCCAGCAGCAGGAGGAATGGGTTTTCTGGGGGCCCAGTGGATGGCTCCCGTCCCAGCTGACTGTGCGGCCGGCTCTGTGGAGCATCATTCCCAAACAGTTTGTACTGTGGCTCATTGAGGCAGGGTAAGCCCACCTGTCCCCGCTGCACTATGGACGGAGAACTCAGTGGGAATGAAGACTTGGGAAAGAGTAGAATAATGGTGATGGTACCCAAGTTTGGCAGTTCCTTGTAACCCGCTTAATGATTACTGAGAAAGCAGCGTTTTTGATAAAGGGAATTAGAAGTCTAGGACTTTGGGGGCATCCCCGAATCCAAAAAGAAGTCCATTCTCTCCCTGCTGTGAGTCCGTTCTCTGCCTGCTGTGACATTCGTCATGGGCCACTTGGGCCATTGCTCACACTGGGAGGGTTACTGTCTGAGATGAGGAGGCCAGAGGAGGGACTTGGTATCCTTCAGCTGCATGGAGGTGGCTGTTGGGAGGGGGTTTGTGACAGTGGCTTGAGATTGAATGACAGTAAGGAGAGGTGGAGAGGAACATTTGTAGGAAGAGCCGTTTCCTGAGGCAGCAGAGTTGGTTGCCCTTTGGTTCTGCCATCTGGGGACTGGAGCCACCCCTCCACTCCCGGAATCCCCCACTACCACTAACACCAGCAGGACTCTTTCAGCTCAGAGACTGTTTCCTTTTCACAACAAGGAATTTGTTCATTCCATCCATCCATTCATCCATCCACTGATTCATTTAGTAAGACTTACAAAGGGCCCACTGGGCCAAGAAAAGCATTAGATGCTGGGGGTTCTGAAGTGTAGATGTTGGGGATTCAGAGGTGTAGATGCTGGGGGTTCTAAGGTAAACCACACACAGCCCTGCTCTCACTGCCCTGAGGTTATTAATGGGGGTACAGACAAATGATGGGTGGGTAGAGACAGTGTGAGAAGTGCTGTGATGGCAGAAATCCTGAGTGCACAGAAGACAGCGAGTCACAGTCCAGCTTGGGGTGGCCCTGGGAAGACTGCTGGAGAGTGCAGCCAGGCCGGGGAACATTCCAGCCGATGGAATAGAAGAGACCCAGTGGTGGAAGAGAGCTGGCTCCCTGGAGGAACGACAGGTTGTTAACATGCCCAGAATGTCAGGTGTAAGAGGCTGCCCAGAGAAAGTGCAGGGCCCGAGCAAAAGTGTCTTGGCAGGCCAGGGAAGGGTGTAGACTTCCCTGGGCAGTGGGGAGCCATCGAGGCTTCATGAGGAGAGACTAGGTCTGGTGGTTTTGTGTTCCAAAAGCTCAGGGTAAGAGCCAGCAGGTCTGCACTTTGCCATCTTTGGACCTCACAGCAGATCAGGCCAGGGCTGCTGGAGGGAGGTCATGTCTGTATGTCTGGAGTGTTCCATGGTTCCCGCAGGGCCCAGCACTGTGGGAGAGGCGGCCCACACTCCAAGCTGGGCCCTGCCTGGCGTGACCTCATAGAGCAGAGCCAAGCCCAGGCCCACAGGGGAGTGTTTATGGGCACCCAGTGTGGAATTTTCCTTTTGGAGCTTGGGCCAGTTCCTTGCTGTTATTCAGTCACTCTGGGTGAGCCTGGGGAATTCCAGAAAGGTTAGACATTAGATGTTACAAATGTCCTGCTTGCCCCTTGCCTGAGTCACTCCAGGGTTTGGCTGAACCTCTTGCTCCCCTCTGGGGTCCTTGTCCATCAGCTCCCTTCCCTGTAAGGGGTAAGGCTTCCCCCAAACCCACAGAGGCCATTCTCCCCCCACCACAACCAGGCTGTGTCTTGCCGGCTGCTATGGAGTTCTAAGGTGCAGGTGCCCCTCCTGAAGACCCCGTGACATCCTGGCCGACGACAGTGGCCTCTTCCTACCCTGACACCACAGTGCCTCACAACCAAGGAAACTGGGGAAATGTAAAAGGGCTGGATTTCTACTTCCTCAAAATTATACTACCGGTTCTATTTATTACACTTAGTAAATATACAGGAGTCGGCAAACAGGTGTACGTCGTATTCCTGACAGTTCTTGGGTTGTTTATGCTTGGGTAGGGTTTCCTTTAGACGTGTTGTCTCTTCCCAGGGAAGACATGTAAGGACAGGTCCCTCCTCCCCCAAAGCCCTGATCTGTTCTCATCACATTCTAGATTGTATTGTAATTATCCCCACATGGGGCTTATCTCCTCCGAGTAGGTTTTGAACTGGGCAAGGGCTGGAACCACATTACACTGACCAGTTTCTACCCAGCACTAGGCAGGACGACTCAAGGAGGAAGTGAAGCATCTTATCATATGCCCTAGTGATGGGAGGGATAGAAGACAAATACAGGGTTCTCGTATGAATGGCTGAGTTAAGCAGCTCATTGATACAGGCCAGTCCCCTCGGAACTCATACTAATGACCGAAGGTTGAGTGTCACTCGGCGTAAGGATGGCTCCTGCTAACAATGAGGGTGATGGGACCGTCAGCAGTTCATGAACGCTGGCTGCATGGCAGGCCCGGTGTAAGAGCTTTGAAAGCATCATCTCGTTTCCTTCAGCAGTCATATCAGCTCAGTAGTATTGTTACCCCATTTTGCAGTTGGGAAGTTGAGTTTCAGAGACTTTGCCACTTGCCCAAGTAACACAGCTATTGAATGCCAAAGCTGTGTCTCCACTTCATGCCTAAAAGTATGGCCTGAGTTCTTCCCCGCTCTGCCCCTTGGGGGACATCCTATGAAGCACCTGGTTGCTCTGTCCGCCATTGCAGAGTGAGTGCAGTGGAGAGCTCGGACGGCCAGGTTCCAGAGAATCTTGTGTGTGCGTGCATGTGCGTGTGGGTACGTACATGAGAAAGAGCTGCAATTAAGCAAGTGTATGTGGGTGTTCATGGTCAACAGTTTGCCCCCAGTATTTAGTGTATGTGCACCAGGCCTGGGAGGAAAAGCCCAGTCCCAGGGAATGTGGGTCGAGGCAGGGGCATGACTGCGGCATCCGGGGTGGTTTAGGCTTGCAAGGGTCCTTTGGGCTCTATAGAGTCCAGCCTGGGACAAGTGGCCAACATCCCCAGTCCGTCCTCTGCGCCTCCGTGGTGGCGCTGCGGAGGGTCTGGGTCAGTCCTCTGATAACGCTGCCTCCTGTCACAGGTGTTTTTCAGAGGCATCATGGTGAACACTCTGCGCGGCTTCCCCATGAGCGCCGCCATGTTCCTTGGGTATGAGCTCTCGCTGCAGGTGCTCCGTGGGGACCACACCGTGACCAGCCCCTGAGCATCAGGTCAGTGTGCTTCCTTCCCAGCCCGCTGCACCTCCCTGGGGCTTGACACCCTCTTCTTTGCCATGGACACATCGTGACTTTCTGAAACGTCCCTGTCATTCATTTCCTATCTAATCTGTGTCACTTCTGGGGCGACAGTAGCCACCCCTCTTGTCATCAGAAGGCCCTTCTGAAATGCCCACCCGTGACTGGTGGTGAGCCGGGTACTCAGGAACTGAGATCGGCACAGAATATGCCTGTAGATAGTGAGCTCACCGATCTGTTTTCCCACCCAGCAGCTTCAACAGCCCTTGGAGAGAAGTGTATTTCACTTTACTCTACAAATTCAGTGGCTGAGGCCCAGAAATGAGGACTTAAAGCACACTGCCCACCCTCTGTTACAGGGCACCATCTCCCCACCTCCCTAGTGGACTCAGAGCATGAGTCTGAGGGCCATCAATGGGCTCTCAAAGCCCTGAAGGGACAGCCTTTGCCCTCGTTCCCTGCCTCCCATATCCTTTCTCGGTCCCTCTCTCATTGCAAAAGATCACTGCGGTCCCAGCGTTCTAAGAAAAGCAATCTGAGCAAGTGACTCCCTTAGTTAAATGCCCTCAGTGATTCCCCATTGCCCTTTAGGTAAAGCTTTAGTCATCAACCCCAACATCACCAGCATCCTGAAAATAACATTCTCGCTCTTGCCTCTGGATCTTCGCACATGCTGTCCCTGCCTGACACCATCTTTTAACCGCCCCCCCTCCTCCCCCCGCTTGTCCTTGGCTTCACCAACTCCTCTTTGTCATCCAGGCTTTAGTCTAGAAGTCTCTTCCTCCAGGAAGCCTGCCCTTATGCCTCAGCCAAGATGAGCTGTGCCTGCTGTAGGCTCTCCCCCACAGCCCCTGCTCAGCTCCTACCACATCCCCTTTGCATCATAACTGCCTGATGACTTTCCTCACTCCCCAGCTGGCGTGAAGGTCCCGGGAGAGCTACGACTGTTTCTTCACTTCTTTATCACTGGTGCCTCACACGGAGATGGCCACTCAGAAACATTGTTGAGAAGATGGACGATCAGCTTCCAGTATCCTCTCAGCTCCTTCTCTTCTTTCCCCCACTGTTTCTCCTTCTCTGGCTCCACACTGGTAACCTGCAGAGCTGAGAAGATCAAGGGGGATGAGTCACTGAATTTTTTAGGTAAAAAGAAACCATTTCGCTTCAGTCTTGGTGACTGCAAATTCTCTCAAGAAGGATGGTCGGGCGCCTGGGTGGCTCAGATGGTTAAGCGTCTGCCTTCGGCCCAGGTCATGATCTCGGGGTCCTGGGATCGAGTCCCGCATCGGGCTCCCTGCTCCTTGGGAGCCTGCTTCTCCCTCTGCCTCTCTCTCTCTCTCTGTCTCTCATGAATAAATAAATAAAATCTTTAAAAAAAAAAAAAAAAGAAGGATGGTCTTCGTCAGAAAGGTCTAGCAAACCGCCCTGCTGCCTCCCCTGGGGCAGCAGGGGCCTGCTGGCATGTGTGGATGGGGCCAGACCCTAGACCCCGGGAAGGGCGTGATGGATCAGGCTGACAAGACTGAGCCCAGGGCAAGCCCTGGAACGCCGGCTTTTACATCAAATACTGCAGCTCTTCACTAAAGCACCCACCTTCACGGCTCGCCTGGCTCTTGGCCCTCTCTTACAAAAGGGAAACAGGAGTAACACATTTTGCATACTTAAACATCTTGAGTGAAGCACAACTGTCCTTGGGTTTTGTCCGGGGCAAGGCAGAGGAATGGTCTGGTTCTCAAAGCTGTGCTCAGATACCAGCCACTCCCCCCTGTAACCAGATGAAAGTGGCTTTCCAGAAAATCCTGTAATAAAATCAGTGCCTCTTTACTGTGGGGAAAAAAACCGAACATATAAATAAACAGAACAAAATACAATACCTGTTTTATGCAGTATCTTATTACTCATTCTTCCCATTTAAGAGTTCAGGAGCATCTGTCTATGTGATTAAATACTCAGCAGCAAGGTGGCTGGAGGGCCAAGCAAGGCCTGGCGGCACCCGGAGTGGCTGGATGCTTGCCTGAGATGTCGCACCAGCCACTTGTCACCAGCCTGCCGATTGGCTACTTCGGGAGGAAGGAAGAAGTTTCTAGCAAGCCAAATTCTGATGGTCCTGGATTGGGCCATTCAGAGCAGTGAGCACCCCAGTCGGAAGCTCCCCTTTCTGAAAGTCCTCTCACGGGCCATGAGGCACAGATGGGTGCTGGCCTTGGCTCTGCAGGCGTGGGCCTGGAGGCTGTGGCTCTCCGGTGGAAGAGGAGGGTCCCCGGTGACTTTTCTGGAGCCTCATCCTGCACAAGTCTCATGCAAGGAGTTACAACTTCCGAGGCCCTTTATCAAGTCCTGGATTTGGATTTACCAAGTAGCTCTGAGTTCATGGGCAGGTCATGCTCTAGGCGGCAGGAGCACCCGGTCTCTGAAGACGTGGACACCTGTGCCTCCCTTGGGAGTCCAGACTGGGCACGGGGTGAGACATGATGTATGTCGGAGAGCCACAGAGCCCCGCGGTCCCCGCGAGGGGGTGGGAGGGTGACTCTCTCTCGTCCCTGGGTGTAGGTGGTGGGAAGGCACGGGATTGTTCCCGGTGTCTGCAGCGAGCAGAGTCCAACCCCCGACTCCTCCAGCCTCCTTCCAGCAAGCAGGGGCAGAGTCCTCCCTCACCCCCACCAGCTCCGTGGAGGAAGAACGCTGACTTTTCATTCATCCTCTCAGTTATTTCTCCCCCAGGATCACACATATGAGTGACCCAAGGGCTGTGTGAAACCCAGTGAATGCTGCATGAGGTGGTAGTTTGGGATGTGGTTAGTTTTATCTGTTCACAGGGAGATACCAGACTCAGCACGAGAAAGATGACCCTTGTTGGTAGAATTAGGGTCCCGACCTTGTCAGGTGTCAGCTGTTCGACTTGTTGGAAGCCCCTGATTCCAGCTGGGCCATCTCTACCCACCGACCAGGATCCGCTGTCCCAGAAGCTTCCCGGAGTAATGCTGGCCTGCCTCCTGCTGTGACCTTCTTGCTCCAAACCTCACTGATCCACTTTCAATTCCTGAGAAATCCAATTTCAAGGAAAGCAGATACATTCTTCCTGGAATACCTTTTTTTGAACATTTAGGAATAACCCCAGACAACCTCTTCGCACTTCACATCTGTTCTGGTGATCCTCTGTCAACGGTTGCTTCACAGAAACGATTTTCTCAATGGGTTGCTGCCCCTTAGATCTTGCTGACTGATAACCCCAGTTAGATGAAAGCCTTATTTTTTTCATCCTTTTCCCCCAGAGCCAGCGTCACCTGGCCAGAGCGGGTGTCGCCTGCCCACAGCCTCATTTGGCTACTGCGGGAGGCGGCCATCCAGAAAAGCCATGGGAGTGGATTTACGGAAGAGAAAGAGGGCCTCCCCTCCACCCATGCTCTGGGCCGGGTGGGCACTCGGCCATCGGCGCTGACCGCAGAATCCCTTCTTTCCCCGATCTGAGGACTCTGTTCCTTACCTCCTGGCTGGGGCCACTCAGCAGCTGCCTGCGGAGGGAGCGGTGGACCGCCGACTGGCACCAGCTAATTCCGACCCGTACTGGCTCCTGGTCCAAAGCTGGGTAACATCGACCTTGCCCCCCACGCCTGCTGTGGGCTCGCTGGGAGTTCGTAGAGGAGTGCCGTTGTCTCCACGTTTCCAAATAAAAACATCGAAAACCTCTTTGGGTCATTTCTGAATCAGATGTTTCTGCCTGGCTTCCAAGGGACACTGACCACCCTCATTCTTTAGATCGCTACAGCGATCTCTACAGAGATCTGCACCCTCCTCTCGGTCTAGATCTCTGCGGGTGGCGCCGGCCCACAGAACCCCTCCCCGCAGTTGAGGAGGAAAGCAAGGATGGCAGTCAGGCTTCTCTTTGCCCAGCTGCGACAGGTGGGCAGGGCGGGCGCGGCGGAAGGAGAGGAAGCCTGGTGAGGGCCTCCCCATCTGAGCAGTGGCAAGGGCTGATGAGGCACTTGGGAGGCGGTGGCGCTGAGCGTGCTGGGATGGGCCTTCTCTGGGCCTTGTGGTCACATGGAGAACAAAGCCCAATAAAATATTTTGTCCACAGTCTGGTTTCCAGAATGGTTTCATTATTCTGAATTTTCTCTCTCACTAGAACCACATGGGAAGGCCACTGCTCTTTGGCTGTGCTGTGGCATGTGTCCATGATGCCACTCTCCCTTCTGTGCCAACGACAGGTGCCCCTAATCAGTCATAGAGCCTTTTCCTGACGCGCTGAATGCCACTTGAGAATCCCCAGCGGAGGGCCCTGGGCAGCCACCAGCAGCCAGCAGAACTGGCATAGATTAATTGCCATTCTTAGCTTAAATCCCAGTGGGGAAAATATCCTTAGATTCTTTTCCTTTCCCCTTTGAGACTGTTTTCCTTGATTTCCCTGTTCCCTCCTGCTGCAGTACAAAAAAAAAAAAAAAAAAATCAGTCACCAGAGGCCTCCCTCAGCTCATGAACTGCAGAATCACCACTTGGTGGCAGCAGAGGTCAACGGAACCATCCAGAGATGTGAGCTGGTAGCTCGTGACCAGGGTCCTCCGTGGTGAGAGTATCTGAGCCCCATGACACTTCTCTTCCTGTTTTCGGGATCTCACCATCTACCTTATTGTTGTCCTTATACTTCTCTGTGGTGGAACGAACCTCAGACGAGAGAGAATTCCGCCTTGTGTTCCAGTCCAGGCTATCCTCAGCTACCTTCGTGAGCTTGGCAAACTTTGGCCCACTCTGGGCCTCAGTTTTCTCATCTGTAAAATGGGGTATTTAACAATGGGTCTCCATTATTTACCTATTAGGGCTTTAGTAAGAATCAAATGTAAACGTGGTTTTGTAAACTATAAAGTAAAAAAGCAGGAGTTTGAGACGGCAGGGGAGGGGATCACTTATGTGATTTTTCTGGTTTCTTGTTTTGACCTCCTTTCCTCTCTGTGAGTCTGGGTTGTTTGCAACACAGGGTGGCTGCTGTGGTGTTCCTTGGACCTTGTCTTTACAGGTGAAACCCCAAGAACTACAGGTGCCTGGGCCCTAGGCCTTTGGACCTCCAAATGGACATGCAGTGAACACGCTCGGGGTAGGGTGGATACGGATACTGATGTGGTTCTTCTGATGCCTGGGATGTCTGATGAATCACGGATGCAAGCCCTTCAGGATGCTGACTTCTAGTGCCCCTTGCTGCCAGGCTGACATCAAAGAAAGGCTTTCCTGTAAACATTTGATCCCCCAGAGAAGCCCAGCCCATGAGTACCTGGGAGCTAGAAGAACCATCCAGAGAATCGCTGCTTCTCTCCCATGGCTAAGAGTGGGGAGGGGCCAACATGCTCTGAGACTAGTCACCCCTGCCAGGCGTAGGACCCGTCCGCAGTTCCTGTGCCTCCTGCGTCCCAGCAGCACGGACCAGCTAGGCCTGTGGGTCCACACCCATACGTCCTGGACGCACCCCTGCATCCTACCTGTGTGTTGAGCCCAGCACCTGGCACTCACCACATGCTTCACGGGTGTCTGCTGAATGAGTCCACCACACCCTCAGGGGTACAACAAAGAAATAAAGCCTTTTAAATTTTTTCTTTAAGTTTAGTTTTTTTCAGGCCTCCATTCCGTCTGATGGCAGTAAAAAGTAATTTTGCCGCTTCGTGGTAAAACTCCAGAAACTTCAAGTCAGGCAGTTCAGGATTTTCTCCTTCTCCTCCCTCTCCTGGGGATGACTTGGGGGGGGGGTTTGGGGTACAGGGAGAGGCTCCTGGCTCTTGGGAGGTGCTCCATCCTATGCCGGCGTCCTTCCCATCTCGTCCTGGGGCACAGCCTTCCCTCCGTGGGGACTCCTGTGGAAGCATCTTTATTCCTGTCTGGTCGTGGCCACGCAGTCCATGCACAGCCATATCTGCCCAGCCCCGGGCCCCGCTCTGTCCTCTGGGAAAGCCTTGGCTTCTCCATCAGAACTACTCAGGGGCCTACATCAAGCACATCTTTGGGACTCCCTATGCCACACCCTTTGCCACACCATACCACAATCCTAAGGACCCCACTGAAAAAATATTAGAACCAATAAACACATTCGGCAAGATTTCATTCAGCATCCTGAAGGGCTTGCATCCGTGATTCATCAGACATCCCAGGCATCAGAAGAACCACATCAGTATCCGTATCCATGTGCTAATGGCAGGAGGTGTTATCGTGTCAGACTGCTGTCTTCCAGGACAAGCAATCCAGAAGGCTTCCATTCTCAGGTCCTCACCCCTGCCCGGAGTCCTGCCAGGACCGGTGTCTGCTGTCATCCTCTCCTCTCCGACGTCCGTCTGATACTCGTGGGTGATAAAAGCACTCAACAAACAGAAGAGAAGGGAATTTTCTCAACCTGATACAGGGCATCTATGAAAAGTCCGCAGCCACCGTCACACTCAGTGGCGAAAGGCTAGATACTTTCCCACGAAGATCGTGAACAAGACAAGGAAGGCTGCTCTCACTTCCATTCCACATCGCATGGAGGTTCTAGCCAGGGCCACTAGGCAATAAAATGAAATAAAAGGCATCCAGGTTGAAAAGAAGAACTAAACCACCTCATGTGCAGATGATATGATCTTGTCCATAGAAAATCCTAAGGACCCCATTGAAAAAGTATTAGAACCAATAAACACATTCAGCAAGATTTCAGGATACAAGATCAACAACCGAAATCAATTATATTTCTATACCCTAGCAATGAACATTCCAAAAATGAAATTAAGAAAACAATTCCATTTACAATACCATTTGAAAAATGAAATATCTAGGCATATTTTAACAGAAGTACAAGACTTGTACACTGAAAACTACAAAGCCTCATTGAGAGAAACTTTTAAAGATCTAAATAAATGGAAAAGTATTCTATGTCATGGGTCAGAAGACTAAATATTGTTAAGGTGGCAAGACTCTCCAAATTGATCTATAGATTTAATCCAACCCCTCTCAAAATCCCACTTGGCTTTTTCTTTGGGGAGAGGGGTGCAGAAATTGACAAGCTAATCCTAAAATTCATATGGAAATGCAAAGGATCCGGAATAGCTGAAATCTTGATAAAGAAAAATAAAATTGGAAGACCCACACTTCCCTACTACAGGGCTACAGTAATCAAGACAATGTAGTTCTGGCATTAGGAGAGATACGTAGATCAATGGGATATAAGTGAGAGTCCAGAAATAAACCCTTACACTTACGGCCGATTGGTTTTTCCAAGGGTGCCAAGACAATTCAATGGTGAAAGAAGAGTCCTTCCAATAAGTGGTATTGGGACAACTGTACATCCACATACCAAAAGAATGAAGTTGGGACCTTACTGCACACGATATATGAAAATTAACTCAAGATGGGTCATAGACCTAGAGGTAAGAGGTAAAGCTATAAAACTCACAGAAGGAAATATAGGAATAAATCTTTATGAACTGGCATTTGGCAGAGGTTTCTTAGAATACCAATAGCACAAGTGACAAAAAAAAAAAAGTGCAAGAGACAAAATGAAATATAGACCATTTGGACCACAGTTAAAAACTTGTGCTGCAAATGATCCCATCGATAAAATAAAATGAAAACCCACAAAATGGGAGAAAATATTTGCAGATCTTAAATCAGATAAGGGACTTCTATCCAGGATATATAAAGGACTCTTACAGTTTAACAATAAAAAGACAAGTGACCCAGTAAAAAAATAGGCAAAGTATTTGAATAGACATTTCTCCAAAGAAGATATACAAATGGCCAATGAGCACAAGAAAAGATGCATCACTAGTTATTAGGGAAATACAAATCAAAGCTACAATGAGATACCACCACATAACCGCTAGGATGGATATAATTGAAAAGACAGAAAATATCAATGACTGACAAGAATGGGGAGAAATTGGAACCGTCATACACTGCTGGTGGAAATGTAAAATGGTGCAGCCACTTTGGAAAACAGTTTGGCAGTTCCTCAAAAAGTTAAAAAGAGTTAGCATATTACCTAGCGGCACCTGGGTGGCTCAGTCAGTTAAGCATCTCTTGATTTCAGCTTAGGTCATGACCTCAGGGTCTTGAGATCGAGCCCCACATTGGGCTCTGCACTGGACATGGAGCCTGCTTAGGATCCTCTCTCTCCCTCTCCCTCTGCTCCTCTCCACTCCCCTCCCTCTCTCTCTTCCTCTCTAACAACAACAAAAATTACCATATGACCCAGCAATTCTACTCCTAGGTGTATACCCAAGAGAAATGAAAACATATGTTCTCATGAAACCCTGTACGTGAATGTTCATGGCAGCATTATTCATAATGGCCAAAAAGTAGAATCAACCCAAATGTCTATCAACTGATGGGTGGATAAATAAAAAGCAGTATATCCACACAACAGAGTATTATTTGGCAATAAAGGAATGAAGTGTTGATACATGCTACAACATGAATGAAAGCATCATACTAAGTAAAAGAAGCCAGTTACAGAAAAAGACATAATGTATGATTCCATTTATAGGAAAAATCCAGAAGAGGCAAATTTATAGAGAAGAAAGTAGACTATTGGTTGATAAGGCCGGGGGAAGCGAGAATAGGGAATGGCCGCTCATGAGTACAGGGTTTCTTTTGGGAGTGAAGAAAGTGTTCTGGAATTTAGACCACGGTGATGGTCACACAGCCCTATAATGACACTAAAAACCACTGAATTGTACCCTTGAAGTGGGTGGGTGGTCTTTACATTTCTTCCGAGGGCTCCCTTTGCAGCAGAAGAGAGGTCTTGGCCTAGACTAGGTGAGGGGAGCAGGCTCGGAAAGGAATGGTAGGCTTGAGCCTTCACCATATCTTCCTGCTTCAAATTGGATGGATGGGCAAATAGACAGACAGACAGAGGGGGACTGGTCACGGCCAGTAACCTGTGGGCTTGGCTTTGGTCAGCATCAGTGTACCCTGGACTGGGGCTGGGTAACCTGGACAAGGCAGATGGCTGTGTTGAGAGTTTCCACCCTCCTGCTGGTTGGATGTAAGATGTGGCTCTAGAGCCAATTACCTGAGTCCGAGCCTTGGCTTCACTTCCTGTGAGTTGTGTGCCCTGGCCAAGGTATACCAACCCCTCTGGGCCTCAGTTTCCCCATCTGCGCACCAGGAATAATTATATACAAGAATTATATTTCTACCTCATGAGGTTCTTGTAAAGATCCAACTAGATAGTCCATAAAACATCTTAGTAGAGCGCTTGGTACACAGTAAACACTCAATACATGTTCCTTCTTCTCCTTTCTCCGAGGTGCTTTTGAGATAAATCTCAACTCTCCTGACCGAGGCGGGAAAGTAATTACTGCGCACCTCATCACAGGCCCTGAGAACTCTACGCTGAGCTGGCCTGCAGGGGTGTATCCTGTGGGTTATGTGACTTTTGCAGAACAGCTGAGGGAAACCACCAGGCCACAGCGGTGACTCATCTGTGACAGTGGATTGCAGCTCATCTCCCAGCCCATCTTCTGGGGCAGCTGGTTGTACTCCCAGGCTGTGTTCAGAAATCATCACCAGCCACCAGCATCTGTCCTCGCTCTGAGCCCCGCGCGGGCGGAGTTCTGCTGAGGTGACAGCTCCCATTGTTGCAGGCTGTAAACTGCACTGGGAAACGTGTGTGTGGGGGGGCATTCAGAAAACCCAAGTGGAGGAGACGAGAGAAGGCCCTGTGGCCAAGACCCTGGAGGCCCTGTGGCGGCCATCCAGGGGGCTACAGAAGCCTCGGTCCCTTCTGGAGATGCCCAGCCTGGCCCCCGATAAGCCCTTGGGAGGGAGTGCCCCCACCTTCTGTCAGTGGGGCCAGGAGTAGGGAATTATCACAATTCTGAAATCCAAACAGTCTTGAAAGCCCAAGATTTCTTTTTTTTTTTTTTTTTTTTTTAAGATTTTATTTATTTGGCAGAGAGAGACACAGCAAGAGAGGGAACACAAGCAGGGGGAGTGGGAGAGGGAGAAGCAGGCTTACCGCGGAGCAGGGAGCCCGATGCGGGGCTCGATCCCAGGACCCTGGGATCATGACCTGAGCCGAAGGCAGACGCTTAACGACTGAGCCACCCAGGCACCCCAAGCCCAAGATTTCTTGAGACTCATTTGGCTGCAAAACCTGACTACTTTCTGTGACTGCTCATGTGGGTTTTTTTTTTTTTTTTTTGCAGAATATTAATGTATTTCATCACAGAATCCTGCCCCAGGCTCTGCTCTGGGGTTTACGTAACTTAAGGCATCTGAGCTATGTGTTCCCTTTCTAGAAGGCCAGTTTCAATTCTGAAAACTATCTGGTCCTCGGGTTTTGGAATCAGGGAGTGCGGACCCATATTATTATGAATCTGTTTACCCTCAGACTGTAGTCAGAGGAAACACACCTGAAAATACACAAAATAAGAACAGAGTGGAGAGAGCAATAGGGTTGGGATGAGACATTGGGGCAGGGGTCGTGCTCTAGGTCTCACTAGGTATAGGGCCTTGGGAAGGTCTTTAACCATTCAGAGCCTCGATTTCCTTACTTATAAAATGGAAATAATAATCCCTACCTCCTGTGCTTATTAGGGGATTAAATGAGATAATGCATGCTTATGGCATACAGAGTAAGTGCTTAGTAATTACATGCTTAATATGAATAGATAATAATGTATGTATTAGCCAGATAGACCTTTTTCCTCAGTGCCCTGTGCACTGGGACCCCCAGACCAGCTAGGGAGCCAGGCAAGACAGCCACCCCTGGATTCTGTGCTCAGGGTGCCTCGCAGGAGCAAGACCCAGCTTGGGGAGCCCTGTGCAGAAAGAGGGAGGGCGCGGGGGACACTTAGTGCTCAGAACTTCCAGTGTCGGGGAAGAAATCATGTGGGAGAGGCTGGGATATACTACTATAAACAGTAATAGTGGAACACCGAGTCTGGTACCCACTCTTACGGGAGATGCTCAGAAATCCTCGTTGGCAGAACCTATGCCCCCGGCCTGCCCACCCACCACTACCACATGATGCTTGTCGCTTCTCTTGGGAAGCAGGTGGGTCAACAGGCTGTGACGACTATCTATTTGTCTTAAAGTCTGCGTCCACTACAAAACGCTTACAGCCTTTGGCACTGAGAGAGGACAAAGGCTAAACCATGGGTCCCCTTCTGAAAGCCTCTTGACTGAGAAAATCTGACTTTGCCCTTTCATATTTGTGTCACTGTAAATAAATCACTGAGAAACTTGTTTCTTTCTGTGAAAACTAAGATGAAAACAATTATGATTGGATGTCCCCATGGACCCACAATTTCTGCACCCCAGAAGTTAACCTGGGCTCCCCTGGCCAAGGCACTCCTCGCTAAAACTCCTTCTCCATCTCCGCCAGGCAGGAGGGGCTTGGCTGCCGTGCAGCACCAAGCTGGTGCCCACCCCATCCCTAAAGGGTCTGCACAACTCCGGGGATCAGGGCTACTTAGACTATCAAAGAATCTTACTTTTGGCCAAGAGCTGTTTAAAGGACAGGTCACTTCTGGGGCACCTGGGTGGTGCAGGTGGTTAAGCATCTGACTCTTGGTTCTTAAGAGTCTGCTTGAGAGTCTCTCTCCTTTTCCCTCTGTCCTTACCCCTCACCGTCCCCCCCAACCTCTCTAAAATAAATAAATAAACCTTTTTCAAAAAAATGAAATAAAGTTCAGGTCAGTTCTGATATTGCTTGACATCATAACTGATAAAAAGAAAAGCCGAGCAAAGCTCCTTGAGGAATTCTTGATGCTCTGAACTTTCTGTATTATTATGATCAAAAGGACCCAAGGCTGGTCCAGCTCAATAGGGAGGGGAAGCCATCCTAATTTTGACAGTACCTGGAAAAACGCTCCCCACGGTAGATTCCTGTAAGCTCTTCCCAAGCCTCTAACCCTTTAGGTCGTGGGGGAGAGGGTGATTATGATTGTCAGACCAGCCCAACCCCAAGACCCTCGCCTTAACCCTGCCTCCACCCTGCCAATCCCACAGAGCCAGACAGGCCCGGCAGGAAGTTGCTGGCGGGCAGCCCCCTCCCACGCGGCCAGGTCATTTGAACCCCCAGCCTGGGGCCAGCCTGGAGCTCTGGGAAGGGACCTCACCTCTCTGAGTCCTGTAGTGTGTTGCCCTCTCTTCTCCAGGTGAGCACATTCCTGAGCTCCAGACCAGGTCATACTCTGCTTCTGCCTCTCGAAGGTCTTTCATTCAGTCGTCCGTATTTATGGAGTTTCTGCTCTGGTACAGGAGGGGTACAGACTCAGGACAGGCATCTGGGCTACACCAGTGAGCTAATGAAGTTCTCTGCCCTCAGGGGGCTGGCATCTGGGCAGGGAGAGAAAGACAGTAGTAAGCAATAGACGTGGTAAAGTCAGAAATGCCAGAGCATCTTAGAAGGTAGTAAGTACGGTGGAACAGAAGACAGGATCTGGGGTCCTGGGGGAAGTGGCAGGTTGAGTGTTAAAGTCAGATGGATAGTTTATTACTTAGGGTTCTCCAGAGAAATCGAACCCATAGGCTGGAGCGATAGATACACAGGTAGATAATAAGGACTTGGCTCAGGTGATTAAGGAGGCTGAGAGGTCCCATGCTCTGCTGTCTGCAAGCTCCAGGCCCAGGAAAGCAGCTGGTGTGGTAATAATACGAGTCCAGAGAGCCAGGGAGCTGATGGTGTAAGTCCCAGTCCAAGTGTAGAAGAATGTCCCAGCTCACGCTGTCAGAGAGCCAATTCTTCCTTTGCCTTTTCAGGCCCTCAGTGGAGTTGCAGGAGGCCCACACACCCTGGGCTGAGCTTCGCAGTCTTCCCATTCAGATGCTAATTCGTCCAGAAACACCCTCACAGACACACCCAGAAGCAATGTTTAGTTAAATATCTGGGCCCCCTGTGGCCTAGTCAAGCTGAATATAAAATGTACCATCAGAGACAGCCACAGCACGCCAAGCCAACAACCTAGTCCAAGGATCCCTGCGGGAGAGTGCCCATTAGGCTCTGCGCCCCAGCCGGGCACTCTGCCTGGCATGGGGTAGGTACAGGCGGAAGGTCTTTGGGAGTGAATAGGTGACTATTGATCCCAAGGTGGCTCTAACTCAGAGGGTCCCCCCTGTGGGTCTTCCCCTGGCTTGACTTCAAGTACTTTGCTGTCTTCTGTGGGTAGGTGCCCACATTCCTGGGGAGGCTCCCACCTCCTGGGCTTACCACACTGCCTTCTCCCGTTTCAGGTGCACAGGTGGTTTCTCAGTTCCCTGCACTCCTTGATGGTGCCCTGAGTATCCCTCCCTCAGCACCCACAAGTAGGGTGCCCTGAGCCTCCTTAAGAGCAGCCCTCAGACTGTCCCCACACACCCTTCCTAACTGTGCCCTCTGTGTCCCCAGGCATAGCCAGTGGTCCCAGTCTGTTCAGGATCAGGAATCTCGTTATCACAGGAGTCCTTGATCTATTCAGTCCCTTAACGGTGTTTGTAGCTTTCTTTTTTCTGAGCAGCAAGGAGTGAATAAGCACCCAGAGACCAGATTGTATTCTTTTCCTTCATATATGTTTATTCCAAAATAAAGACATACAATTTTAAACAAGGTAATTATAACTGATTTTGATTTAGCATGGCTCTACTTGATTTTTTAATGGCCCCAACTTGAACAGGAGGCTTTTTCATTCAATAAATAGCATAAATAATATTTCATCTTCATACTTTGCCCATCACCCCTTGTTTCTGGAAAGTTTCCTGGAGACTCTTCAGAAACGTCAGTGTGTTGCCTCTTGTAGTTTGGTTACATGGCTGTTCACAGGAAAAAAACTGTGGGGAGAAAAGTTAGCAAAGACAGAGTGACGAAAACAGTGTGAACCAGGAACCACCCTGCTTGCAGCCCTGGGTGGGGTAGGGGTGCGGTGGGGCGGGGTGTGCAGGCAGCAGGGGCTTGAAACAGCGAATGCACAGGAAGGTCCAGGGCTAGCATGTTGTGTAGACAGTGTAAGCGGCTTTGTATTGCCATTTCAGGGGTACGACGCACAGACACACACGGACACACACACACACGGACACCTATCAAGTGGTCCTAAATCTCCTCATTAGAGGAAAACTTTTCTTGGGATTCTTCGAGTCCTAACATTTCATTATCCTTTTGAGGTCTTTGAATAGCCCTATGGCTAAGAGTGGGACTTTGGGGTCAGATAGACCAGACCTCCAATCTCAATTCTGCCACTTAGGGAGTTTGGTGAACCTCACTGAGCATGTTCCCTCCTTCCATAAAGTGAGGGTGATAAATGATCACTGAAACAGTTGTTATTGTAATGAAGCAATAAATATTAAGCATTTAGAACTACACGCTGTTGACTGTAAGTAGCTCAGTTAAGTAGCTGAGGGAAGGGCTCTCAGCCTTCTGGGGACACCTGGGGGGATGCTAATTCCCAAAGAGTTCGCGCCCTCCTTTCCCTCCAGGGACCAGGGCATATGCTGAAGAAGAGAAGGTGCCCTCGTATAATTTAGCATCATTTGAGGCACAGCTCTGATCCTCTAGATTTCAGCTTCTTTTTACAATCAGGACAGATGCTTTCCTTATTCAATAGGGTGGAAAGAAGAAAATGGCAACGTGGGTGTGAGTATTTTTTAAAACTGGAGGGAATAATGAGCTATCCGGGGCAGATCTCACTTTAATTTTGTCATTCGGAATAAATTTCTTAGAGGTCTCTTATTGACCTTGAGCTACCAGTTCCAACTTTACCATCCTTTTTCATTCCGATAGAGTTGTCATTGACCCTCACATGAAAACAACTAAGTAGAGTGTATCACAGATAAAAACAAATTCACCTGGCCCTTGTTGTTCTTTAGGACTTGGACTGTTTTTTTTACTCGATTGAAAATCAGAGGGTATCTTTTTTCCACTGTGGAGTTGGTCATCTGGGACAGACCTTCCTGGAAGCATGCTGTGGTACAGTTGTCCTGGTAAATAAAAAGAATTTATTAAAAGAAACCTTCTGAGGACCACTTTGAGAAGAATCGCAAAGAGAATGCTTTCAGACACTATTTTAATTTATCCAATGTAACCTAAACTGGTATTATATTTAGACAGGTCCCTTCCCAGTCTAGGAGATGATCTTTAGCTTTTCAAGGCAAGACCATTTTTCCTCAGTGACACTCCTTGGAGATTTCCAGATGCTCCATCCAAGGAACACAAAGCCTATGGATGGTGGAAAACAACTAGTTCTAGTCTCCTTTGCACCTGATGTTCCTCCGTTCTATGTCTTGTGACAGTAAGTTCCAAAGTAGAGAGATCACACCAGTCTGATGGGATGTGTCAGTTGAATAGAGCTGGTGTTTCAGCAGTAGCTAAAATCATGCAATGTAAACTGAGGGGCTGGCCTGGGCTTTAGATGCATGATTTGTCCTCAGAAGGCACCCCACACTCGTCTCATCTAAGGGATGTACCCTGATGGGATGTGATATCTGACCCCAGCTAGGGTGAGCAGTTCAGATTCTCCCAGGCTTTGCTTGGGGGGAGAATAATGCAGGAGGCACCTCCCTCCTCACCTAAACCAGAAAGTTCCTGCCACACTTCCTCTTTGCCTATGTGGGGAATGAATGACCCTCTGGAAGCCCTTTCCACTTTCCCTCTGCCTTAGACATCCTAAACTCCCCCCATTCAAACTGTACAACCTAAATCAGCCAAAAAGACAGATAGGAAGGGAGGGAAGGAGAGAGAAGGTATAGCACCTGGAGAGTTTATGCAAGAGGAAAGAAAAAGAGTTACTTTTACTTACTTGTTTTGCAACCCTAGAGTTTTAGGAAATAAGTCAGTAAGCAATATGATATAAGCTATATTCTGATATTCTCAGCTCCGGCGTGATTTAATTGTGCACCTGGCCACTAATCTAAAAAGACATACAAGATTCGTTTCAAAGTATTGAATAGTGTTCAAACCTCTGAGAGGGCATAAAGCTGACTAAATACAAAGTGATGTATATGGTATAGAATTTCAGGAGCCTGCTTTTAAAAGGAAACACTGAGCAGTAACAATTACAATCGAGTAACATTTTCTTACTTAAAGTATCAAATAGAGCAATTCATTTTTACTTGAGAACTTTTAAAGAACACAACGTCAAGATTATACTGTTTCACTATACTTACAGAAGGGATGGGCAGACACAAACAATCGGTCACCTGCAAAAGAAAAATTCCAGAGTGAAGATGCCGGATGCAAACATGGAAATAAGTTTGGAAAGGTCTTAAAAGAGCATTGACTCACACTGGCACTGCTGCAGGTGCATTTTGAAGCTGGATGTTCCTAAAGTAAGTAGAAAAGCAAAACCCATAATGGGTGGTGAGTTTTTCATTCTTACGTTATGTCGCCTTCCCCACTGGCACCCCCCCTCTGCAGCTTACCTGCAGTTTGTCAATGAGGTACGTGACATCCCTGATCCCCATAAGGATCAGACACCCCTGGCTCATCACGGAGCAGAGGAGCAGGGCAGAGGCAAGCACCACTGAGGGCAGGAGCATTTTGACACGGAGGTGCAAGTTGGCTTGCCGATGCCTTGAAATCGAGTCGTATTTAAAGCTCCCTTGCAAACCTGGAAAAACCCTGACATCAAACTGATACCAGGTGCCCACTTTTTCTATGTAAGATTGGGTCACTTGACATTGAAAGAAAAAATATGTATACATCGAACTGAGTCACTTGGCAAAGACTATGTGACATTGTGCTAGGAAATGTCATTCCCCAGAAAAGATGCTTTTCAAAAAGTTGGGTACAGAGATGCTGAAGGAAAAGTTAAAGATCTTAAAACCATAATTTTTTTTTTAAGGCAGATACTCTAGTTGTGAGAGTTAGAATATTTTCCATGACAGCCCAGGTCTGTATTTTCCCCTTTTTACTTTATTGGAAATGCTGATATACTAGCCAGTCATGGGTATTCTAATGAAGGGCCAGGAGGGGGTGGGAGAATGAGAAATCATGCCTGTGAGCTGCTCTGTCAGGGTTTTGCAAGGTCACGCTGGTGAAGTCATTGCAACCTTAATCTTACTATACTTTCTTCTCAAATCTTAACAGTGTTCTTCATATCTGGGGCCAGATCCTCCACCTCATACCAATGCATCTTTGTGCGAGTATTCCTTTAAATGGGTGTCTGAAAGAGGAACTCTTCAACTGTACCAGCAAGAATGTTAGCAACAGTGGCTATTAGAATTGGCCTCGAGGATTCCTTGGTATCTTTCGGGAAATTATGTAGGACTGCACAGCATCCAGTCAACACTAGGTGCTTGAAATAGGATAACAGCTAACATTTATTGAGCACTTACTACCTACTAAGCACCATTTTAAGCTTGATGGGAATTAAGCCATGTACTACATGAAGCCACCAAATGAGGTAGATACTAATTTGTCATCCCCATTTTTTATCTTTTTTTTTTTAAGATTTATTTATTTATTTGAGAGAGAGAGAGAGAGTTAGGGGAGGCACAGAGGGAGAGAGAATCTCCAGTAAACTCCCTGCTGAGTGCAGGGCCTGACACGGGGCTCAATCTCACTACCTCGAGATCATGACCTGAGCCCATTTTTTATCTTTTAAAACATTGTATCTTAGCTTCCTGGCCCTTTGATGTGGCTGTTTTTATCACTATGAGCCAGAAAGTTGTCTCACTGTCACCCTATGAGATAAATACTATGATTACCCCCATTATTTTATAGATGGGGAAGCTGAGGCACAGAGACGCAAGTAGTTTTCCCAAAGCCACACAGCCAGGTAGCAACAAATTTCATACTGAAGCCCAGAAGTCTGGCTCCCAGGTTCAGCTCATAATCCTGCTCTCCTGCTTCTCTGTGTTTGTTATCTTTCTCTCCCACCGGGATATATGCCCCCTGTGTGTCTGGTTCACCCTTATATCCTCAGCCTCTGGGCAGGCCCCTGAGGAACAGTGGGCTATCACTAAATGCTTGTTGAATCAAAACATTAATGTGAAAAGCAGTTTTTGAAATAGTAAGAAAGGTACACAAAAACTATGATTTTATAAGGTTTCCCATCTAGTTTCTAGTTTCCCATCTAGTTTCCCAAATACATCTAGCATGTATTTGGAGGTGTGTGGGCTTAAGAAAATGTATCTTCCACACACTAGAGACTGAGAAAGTGGGGACCCTTTGGCTTAGCCCTTTGAGCCATACTAGCGAGTGGAACAAATTCGTACGATTTTCTGACCAGCGCTGTCAGAGTGTGTGGTATTCCTGCTGTTCCCGTTCGTGCCATTCCTTAGGAGGGGTGACGGACGATGGCGAAGGGAGGTCTCTTGGTAGCAGACAAGGGAAATTGGCTTTTTGCTAACTTCCCCAAACCCACCTGGAGCTCCATGCCTGTCCCCTGCAGGCAGTAAGGAGAAGTTACAGAGGCCCGCCAGCCTATGGCAAACACTTTTATTACAGAGTCTGGTAGCGATGCCCTTTTCTTGCTGATAGAACCCTCACTAGTTCGGGGTGGCAATGGACCCAGCCGAACACCCACTTTTTCAGTCTCTCTGCTGCGGTGCTGCAGGGGGGCAGGTGACGTGTTCTGATCAATGCAATGCCCCTAGAATTCATTAGCTTTTCTGGTTAACAGGAGGCAAAAGTAGCTGAGACCTGCCCTTTACCCCCTTATTGCAATTTGAGAGTGGATGTGATGGCAAGAGCTTCTGAGGCCATCTCATAACTATGCAGGAATGGACAAGAGAATTGTAGCAATTGCAACACAAACACTTTACAGAAAGAAATAGTCTTTAAAAAAACAAGAAAAATAAGATCATGAGAGCAACAGTAGAAGGTTACAATGGAACTACAATGGAGCTACTAAATTCTAGCTAGGTATCATTGCCTACGGAAGACCCTGCGGCTTGAGGCTCAGTAAAAATGGAAATCTCTTCTAAAAACGGAAAGTGGCACGAGCTAGAGAAATGTCAAAGATGTGTCAGCATCAGATTGAACCTTTTTTTCCTAACATCATTAGAAGACCTAAAAGAGACTTGAAAAGGCAATCACCTTCCCATTGTGTAGATCAGTATTATTTAACGCCGTGCGCGCTTGAGGCGTGGCAGTCATTTCCCACTGCTTCAGCCGTGCCTCCCACCCGGAGGAAAACACTACACTGCCCCTCTCACTGTACAGATGGAGGCTATATGGAGGAAAAGTGGGCTTGTTCAGTTACCAGCGGGGCATAGGAGAGTGTAGTGGTTAACACCTGTGACCCTGCGATCAGACTGCCTGGGTTCCAATGTTACTTCTGTCACTTGCTGGCCATATGGACGTGGGCAAGTTGCTTGGCCTCCCATCCTTCTGTTTCCTGACTGTAAAACAAAGATGTGGATGTGGAGGATGGGGAGGAGGATGGGATTGCAGTTGTCATGTAAGGCCTACCTCAGAAGAGTCTTGTGAAGAGTGAAAGAAATGTTTCCTCAGTGCTTAAGTTTGATGTTTGATGGGACAATGTAGTCTGGTGTAGACGTCAACCAACCATAACCCACTTGGCCAGATGCAGTGGAAGGCCTACAAACCAAGAATTGTTTTGAAGGGTTGATTGAAAAATAATTAACAAGGAACAGCATAACATACTTACTGTCTGGTCTTTTACAGACACAGGACCTGCCCCTGGTGTACTTCACATGGCACATTCCACATTTTCAGTAGACGTCATCTATGATCTTCCCCTCCCGGAAGTGTCGAGCTAGGAGTTGGTGGCCTCAGGGCCTCTTTTCCCGTTGCCCTTCCGGTTATTCAGCTCAGAGCTCTGTACAGAGGGGAGGGCAGGGGAAGCTCTGGAAGCTGCCAGGTTCTCTGAAATGTTGGAGGCCCATCATCTTCTGCAGCGGGCTGTAGAGTGAGCTTCCTGGCCCCATGAGCCAAAGGTCTTCTCTTGGTGTAGCCAGGTACCTACCATCAACGGTATCTCAGGTAGGTCCTAGTTTAGGGGAAGAGCCCCACATATTGCGGTCAGGAGAAAAGTGGGTGAACTGACATTCCTTTCTCTCTGGGCCAAATCCTGGCCTGACCAACTGGCCTTGGGTCACCCACCCTCGTATCTACCCCCAAGTACTGTTGCAGGGAAATGTCGTCAGTGGACATGGGTGCTCCTTGGGCGGGTTACCTAGCCTTTCCAAGCATCCATGTACCACCAACACTCACCCACACGGGAAGGATTACTCAGTCCCACCTCATAGAAGGATAGAAGTATTCAATTTGGGATGCTTCCTCAAGAGGGAACCACATTTCCACTTGGAAATGTGATCTGGTCTGGTCCAGACTCTGCTCATATTCTGCTCTTCCTCCTAGCTCCCACCTGATAGTCACATTGGTTGCTTTCTATTTCCAGCCTCCAGGCCTTTGTTCTTACTAAGCTCTGCCTGGAATATTCTTCTTCAGCTCTTCCATGTATGGCTTGCTCTCATCCTTCAGGCTTCTACTCAAATGCCACTTTCTCCATGATGCCCTCCATAACCACAACAGTCATTGCAATCTGCATGATCCTGTCTTGTGTCTATTCCTCGAAGTGGGATTGAGTTCTATGAGAAGGATATGAGGTTGGAGTCTGGTTCATTATTGTATTCCCAGGGCATGGTCTATACTAAGTGCTCAGGAATTGCTGGTTAAGTGAATGAATGACGAATAACTTTAATTTTGTAAAAATGCATTTAATGTATATTATTTATGAAATGACCAAGACATGTTCCCAGTATATCAGTAACAAAGAACAGATATAACATTCATAAAACCTGAGCAAGGAAAGCATTTGAAGAGTGAGGAAGCAATCAACAAAATACACCCTCCTGCAGGGCAGTCCCTTCAGAACTTTGGAGAGCTTTTTAATTTCTTCTCCCTTCCAGTTCTCATAGTCACTACCTGAGGAATGCATGTCAGGTGTGGGAACTCTGACTCTATAGATGAAGAAACAGGGAGAGAGAGGTGACCATTCTTTACAATTCTTTTCTATCTTCCCAGCCACTCGGTTATAAAAATGAAAAGAACTAAGAATATTCAAATGGCAGCTCTGCAGTTTAAAACACCGTTACAACAGCAGATGTTTATCTAGCAAAGTCTACAGCTTTTGAGGTTTAGCTTTTAGGATTTATTGTGATACCAGAATGTAAGTAAGCAAATGATCTCCTTCAGAGGAAATACACCAAGCTGAGAAATTACTTACTCACCTGTTTTAAATATCAAGAAGATTGGAGAGTGGGATGCTTACCAAGATTTAGTGTAGATAACATATTTTACAATAAATGAGAAAAGACAATACTCAACCATTTATTTTGTTTCAAAGATAAAGTTTGACATTTTTATTTTGTGATTAAACCCCCATGTGTCATGGATTATTGCTCTAGGAATAAAACAACATGGTTATTTGTTCTAGGAAGCCACAGCATGAAATGACACACACAAAAAAGACACAAAATTTCTAAGTAAAACCCATTTGGCCTTTTCCTTTAAACAGCCAAGAGATAACTAGTTATGAGAATCCTCAAGCACTAATTTCTTAATCAAATAGTTATTTCTAAGTCATTGTTTCCCAACCAACTGTGAGGGGCAAGCCCCACTGGATACTGTTATCCCTGCAGGGGATTCTCCCCCAGGGAGGGTGACTTCTAGGTGGTGCTCTGGACCTCTCCCCTCTCATTCCTCTGACACACATTCTGGTTCTCATGGACCCGGGGTGCACTGCTCCAAGTTTAGCTTCTAAGCAATTTCCAGAGCTCCAAGATCTGGGCTCCATTCCTCTCTTTTCGGCTTCTGCTTCTCCTCACCATCAATGAATAATAATCCAGGCCATCCTTGTAAATGCACTTTTTTTTCCCCCACTGATACAACCCATTATTAGCTGAAACCTGCCCCTATGTTTCTTAGAGACTGAGGGACCCACTCCCACCCCTTACAGTGGACAATTTATTGGTGTACATCTAATTAAGAAAGGATGAGAACTCCTGTTTTGGGTCACATTGGGGAAGGCACTAGAATTTGCTGAACCCTTACTATATGCAAGGTAATATATTAAACACTTTATATATATTATGTCCCTCTGCCTTCTGCACAGTCTTTATTAGCCCCACTTTACAGATGTTGAAGCTCAGAGAGGCTAAGAGGGTTGCCTTAATCACACAGCTAGCAACTTGAACTGGATTTATCTAATCCCAGAGTCTGTGCTCTCGTCTGCTATGCCATATATTGATCTCTATTTCTGCTGACCCAACAACATAGACTATATTTCAAGTCCACTCAATGCAATCAGTATATGAAAGTACGGTTTTAGGCCTGAAGGCAGATTCTAGATATCAGCTGTATTGATTGGAGCATATCAGCTCCCACATACACAAGACCAGTGAGATAATCCAGAAACATTATGCTTATGGTAGTGGAGGAAGTATAAGAGGAATAAGGCCAGTGCTCAGTTTCATCTCAAGCGTCTGTTGGCATCACTTCTGCCAACATCCCAATATCAAAGCAAGCCATAGAACTGATCAGTGAGCAAAGCAGGTCACCTTGCCAGGGTGAGGGCACACTGAACAGTTAAATGGCAAAGAACTTGGCTATGGGGAGGACTGATGAATTAGGGCCAAATGATGCAATCTAACACAAAAGATTTATTAATATTATATCTTTATCTTATACCCACCAACTACTGAATCCTCTTATTAGTTCTAATGATTTTCAGCTGATTCTCTTTGTTTTTTTTCCTTAAGTGGATGTTTTCATTTGAAAATAATGATCCTCTTTAAACTTTTTTATATATCCAAGAGTAAATATTTTTAAATATCCAATAGTAAATATTTTGAACTTTGTAGACCATATGGTGTCTGTTTGTAACTACTGAACTCTTTGGTTGTAGCAGGAAAGTAGCTATAGACATAATGTAATTCAATGAGTATGGCTTTGTCCAATAAAACTTTGTTTAAAAGAAAAATAGGCAAAAAACAAAACAAACAAATGAAAAAAAACCAGGGAGCCAGCCCAAGTTAGCTGATCCCTGATGCTGTAATCAATTCCTTTAGAATAGTATATCTTGTTTTTTTTTCTTTCTTTTGTTCTTTGTTTCTTTCCTTTTTTTTTTTTTTTTTTAATAGTAGCAAGCATTGCTGCCATTTTCTTCATTTTACTGGGATGCTTTCAATGTTTTCCATTTAAATATCATGCTTGCTATTGATTTCATATTAGGGAATAGTTTTGAATTTCTAGTTGACTAAATTATTAGAAATGATAGCTGAATTTTATCAAGTATCTTTTCAGTTCCCATCAGGATCATGATTTTTATCTATTCAGTAATTCATGTGATAAACTATTTTAATAGATTACCAAATGTTGAACCATCCTTACATTCCTGCAATAAGTTCTATTTGGTCATACTACATCACCATTTAAAAAAAAAATGCTGCATTCATTTTGCTATTCTTTTCTTTTGGATTTTTATCTTCAATGCCCACTGGGAGGTCTTCTTAGACTCAAACACTCAACAAAACGTAGGCTCAACTAAGCATTCAGGCTCATAAGACCATCATAGGTTACACTTTGTATGTATCTCTGAAGAGTAGATGGAGCATAGTTTGCCAAGATGACAGCGTTAGCTGTTCCTCTCACTGGGAAAGATCCTTACAGTCATCCAGGAGCTATCCATTTAGCCGTCTAGATGAGATGGCTCAGGTGTGAAGCAAACTCCCGTTTGGAGGGGATGGGCATGATCCTGGCTTAAAAGCCTTGTGCCCATGGTTGCCAATACCTCTTGGAAAAACTCTGTAGGTGTAGCTTCTAAGGCCCCTGCACTTGGGAGCCCAAGGCTGTGGTGTCCCCATGAGGAATTTATAGTTCATTTAGACTCCTCCCAGTCTAGATACATTTTGCCAATCAGGCCTACTTGATGTTTTACCTTCATTTGGTTTTCAGGGGAACAAAGCTAAGCAAGATTAATGGTAAGGCCAAATTCTCGTTCAGAAGGGGAAATGGCTAACACGTTACCTACATCATCTACATTTGTAAGTGAGTTCATTCTTAATTTCCCCTTTTGTGTGTGTGTGTGTGTGTGTGTGTGGTCAGGGTTTTGGTCCGTGTTACCCTACCCTTCTAATGTGAATTAGGAAGCTTTCCATCTTTTTCTGTACTTTGGAAGAGTATAAATAGCATGAGGATATTTTTTTGTTCCCTTACTCCTCTGTGGAGAGCAAGGGATTTTTCTTGCTCATCTCCACAAACCCGGTGACAAAACAGCGCCCGGGACACGGCAATTAGAACAGCAACTGGAATATTTCCTGGCCTTTCTGTGGGACCCAGAAAGGGGTCCATACGGCATTGTTCTGGGTACCCGTCATAACTTAAAGGGAAACGTTCACAACGTCCAAAGCGCTTGATGTCCTGCAGAGGAAGGAGGAAGCTGTCCTCAAATTCCTCGCGGCAGGAGCCCACTTAGGTGGCACCAACCTTGACTTCCAACTGGAACAGGGCATTTGCAAAAGGAACAGCGATGGCACCTACGTCATAAATCTGAAGAGAACCCAGGAGGAGTTTCTGCTGGCAGCTCGTGCCACTGAAAACCTGACTGACGTGCGCGTCCTATACCCTCCAGGAACACTGACCGGCGGGCGGTCCGGAAGTTCGCTGCTTGCTGCCTTTCGAGCGCCCCTGCCGCTGGCCCCTTCGCTCCGGGAACCTTCCCTCACCAGACCCGGGAGCCGTGACTTCTGGTCGTACCGACCCCAGGGTTGACCACCAGCCCCTCATGGAGGCCTCTTAGTTAGCCTGCCTACCATCGCCCTGTGAAATGGAGACTCTCCTCTGTGCTTTGGGGACACTGCCATGCCCCGCGGCCACAGGGGCGCGCTCTCAGCGGTCGGGAGCGGGGGGGGGAGGGGGGCGGGGAAATGCTGGCCCCGGGCAGGTCTGCGCATGTGCAGCACCGTTTCCCATGAGCACCGGCGAGAGGCCGTGCCTAACCTCTAGTTCTGGGAGGGCCTTCAGAAGGAAGAGTAGGGGGCTGCTGAAAGGGGTTGATCTGGGCGCAACCTCAGGGTGCATGGACTGCTCCAGCCACCTAACTTACGGCTGCTCACCCTGACGTGAGGCTTGTCTGAAGGGAGCGGGTGCCTTCGTGCGTATTGAGCCCGTCCCCGCAGAAGACTGCAGCCCTCCATCGCCACTGAGGACTGGACCGCAGCTAATGGGTAGGAACAACCACCCAGTGGTCTTAAGCTGTTTTTCCAGACTCTTTTTTTTTTTTTTTTTAAGATTTTATTTATTTATTTGAGAGAGAGAACGAGAGCGAGCGAGCACACACGGACAGGCACGCATGCGTGCGAATGTGGGGGGAGGGGCCGAGAGAGGGAGAGAGAGGATCCTAAGCAGGCTCCGCGCGCAGGGCTCGATTTCACGACCCGGAGAGCAGGTCGTGAACAGAAACCAAGAGCTCTACGCACAACCCAACTGAGCCACCCAGGCACCCCTGTTTTTCCAGACTCCTAAGCAGAAAATGGAAATAAGCTTGATGGAAAATAAAGTTTCTTAAAAAAAAAATTGCTGAATGAATTAAGTTTTTTTTTTTTTTTTTTATTCATGAAAGTCAGAGAGAGAGAGAGAGAGAGGCAGAGGGAGAAGCAGGCTCCCAAGGAGCAGGGAGCCCGATGCGGGACTCGATCCCAGGACCCTGGGATCATGACCTGAGCCGAAGGCAGACGCTCAACCATCTGAGCCACCGAGACGCCCCTAATTAAGTTCTGATAAACCTGTCCGGAAAACCTGGGTCTGATGGCCTTTGGGCATTAACTTTTTGGAATTTTCTGGTTTTTCTCTTTTTAGTGCTGCTCTTTTAGGTTTTCTTGCTTCTTAATTTGTTATGTGCATTTTCCTAGAAAAGGACTCCAGATTTATGCTAACAAAGTGGTGAGATTGTGCGTTTTACCCACGTTTTCTCTTTGAAAAAACTCGTAAGAAATTTGTATATTTGATTATTTTCAGATATTCAGGTTAGGCTTTTATTTATCAACTCTGTGCATGATTTTTCTTAGCTTTCCAAATTAGCATTTTATGTACTTGCATTCCTTCTTACTGGATTTGGATTTATTTTGTTGTTCCTCTTGTAGCTCCTTGAGTTGTATGTTTGCTTCATTTTTTAAACAGTAGCTTCAGTTACTGAGTACACTGTATGGCAAGCAGAGTGCTACCTGTTTTATTTGCATTATCCCACTGAATCCTCATAACACTGCATGAGGCTTCATAAGAAGTCTTTATAGCTTGGTGGTGATGAGTGCAGACTCATGCTAGATGGCTCCTGTTACTTCTAACTCTGTGACCTTGTGCAAGTGACTTCTCTGTGCTTATTTCCTCAGCTATAAAATGGATTAATCATGTCCTCTACATTATAGGGCTGCTGTGGGGGATAAATTAGTACTTAAAGCCCCCAGAACAGTGTCTGGCACATAATTAGCACCATGGAAGTAACTGATATTATTATTTAAAGATGAGGGATTGAAGCTTTAAAAAGTTAAGTAACTTTCCCAGGATTACACAGCTGTTAGCAGATTAAGAGCCATCTTCTTTGGAACACAGCCTGGGCAGCATTGCGTAGATTTTGGTATTTGCTTATTTGCATTAATTTCTTAATAGTCTGTAATTTCAATTTTTAATTCCATCTTTGATGAAGTTCCTGTTGTTTTTTCCTCTGTAGGAAACCTTTTTGGAAACCTTTCCCTTTCTGTCTGCATGATCTTCATCCTTGAAACTCAGAAATTTTACCAGAATTTGTCTAGTTATGGCTATTATGCTTTTTTTTTTCCTGACCAGCACATAGCCCATTTGATCTTAAGATCATAGTCTTTCTCCAGTAAAAATCTTTCTTTTAGTTCATTGATCTCCAGTTCTCTTTTTTCTCCTTCTATAATTCCTATTGTACAAGATTGAAATCTCCTAAGCGTATTTCTCATGCCTTTGTTTTTCCCTTTAATTTCTTACCATTGTTCTTACTTCTGATTTTTGAGGGAACTTCTGGATTGGGTCTTTTAATTGCCAATTCATTTATCTGCAGAACCCAATCTGTTGCTTAAAAGCCTCTATTGAGGGTGTTTTTTTTTTCCATCAGTGAATATTTTAATATTTTTAAATTTTAATATACATTCCACAAAGTAAGTAACAAGCTCATGAAGCCCACTTTGCACCATTTTCTTATAAAAATGAGGAAGAAAGGTGATACATACAAATCACGAAGACACATAAAATGGCCTTACATTTTCCACTAAGATTAAATTAATTAAAAATTCCACTGAAACTTTCACTTCCTCTGAAGTTTTTCTACCCTGGATACAGCCATCCAGCTCCTCTTTCTCCAAAATCTGACACCCACTGCCAGAACCCAAAAGCAGCCTACTCTCTCCCACACTTTACCAGTGTCTTTCTGTCTTCTTTTTTGATCTTTAATAAAGTTTTTCTATTAGAGCAGATTAAGATTTACAAGACAATGGTGAATGTAGTACAGAAAGTTCTCATATACCCCACATCTAGTTTCCCCTATTGTTAACCCCTTACATTTGTTACATAAATACCACATATTTGTTACAATTAGCAAAACAATATTGACACGTTATTTCTAACTAAAGTGCATACCTTAATTCAGATTTCCTTTGTTTTTACTTACGTCCTTAATGTTCAGCATCCCATCCAGAACACCTCATTACATTTAGTCATTTTTGTATCCTTAGGCTCCTTGAAGCTGTGACAGTTTCTCAAGACTGACTTTATTTTTGATGACCTTGACAGTTTTGAGTACTGGTTAGGTATTTTGTAGAATGTCCTTCCGTTGGGATTTGCTTGATGTTTTTCTCATGATTAAACTGAGGTTAGGGAGGAAGACCACAGAAATAAAGTTTTATTTCCATCACATCCTATCAAGAATACATACATCAACATGACTTATCCCTGTTGATGTTGGCCTTGATCATCTGGCGGAGACAGTGTTGTCAGATTTCTCCACGGTAGATTTCTCTTTTCCCCTCTTTCCATACTGTAGTCTTTGGAAGAAAGTCAACCATACACAGCCCACACATAAGGAGTGGGGAGTTAGGTTTCACTTCCTTGTGGGCTGAGTATCTACATAAATTATTTGGGATTATTCTGTGTGGCACTTTTGTCTTCCTGTTTATTTATTCATTTATTTATATCAGTATGGACTCACGGGTATTTATTTTACATTTTGGGTTGCAATCCATTATTGCTTTATTTATTTTGTTGCTCATATTGTTGCAGCGTTGACCATTGGGAGCTGTTTCATTTGTCTCCTGTGTCCCTTTTGACCCCGTTATTGTGGCTTTTCTGTTTCTGTTTTGTGAGCACATTACTTTCTGGCACCTCAAGATGTTCCAGGTTTGTATTGTCTACTTTCTGTGCCAGCCCTGGAATCAGCCATTTCTCCAAAGAATGCTGATTCCTTTTACTGGAGAATGGCATTAGAAAGCAAGATGGAAGCTGGCCATGCTTACTGCTACTGGGATTCCACTTTTCTTTTCAGTTTTGCAGTTATAATTTTTATCTTCAAGAATTGTTATGCTTCCTTGCCATAATAGCCTGCTCTCATTTTATCAATGCAATGTAAGAATAAGAATTATAAAAAAATAAATAAATACAGAGGAAACAGGAGGGAGAAGAAGTTCTTTTGTTTTTTTTTACTCAGGGTTATTCACTCTGAATGTTCTGTTTAAACTGCTGAGTATTTTTATATATCTGGTAATTTTTTGCCCTGCTGATACATAAGAACAGTTGTTCAGAAAGATAATCTGAACTGAGATGGGTCCTAACAGAACCTGTGTAAGCCAGTGCAGTTTCTGTCTGTCCTTAACAAAAAGAGAAGACACATTTAGATGTATGTTTTTCTCCAGCAGCTGAGAGATTGAGTAGTTTGTTCAGGACAGGGACAGTGCAGTCAGCAGTGTGGAGAGCTACTTGGGTGGAATTCCACCTTATCGCAAGAGCCAGGTCTCCTTCTCAACTTGGAAGTTGGACATCAGCCATCACAGAGCCACCTCCATCTCAGAGGAGACAGGGCTCTGTGTAGCCGCACTTTAGGATTGTAGCGGGACCCACTTCCTGTGCACCCGCCTCAGATGGGTTAACTATCGAGTTGGTCCTAAATGCAAACTATTGGCTTCAGTCTCCGTTTCTACTTCTCTATCCTGCTCCCTTGGATGGAATTATTCAAGGTGACTCTCTTTTTAGTTTCTGACTCAGTCTTTCACCCCACAATCATGGCAAGCTCTGCTCCCCCTCCACGGCTAGTGACAGGTTCTAAAAACCCAGCCCAAGTTAGAGGCCAGGCTTCTCACCACCTATTCACACACCTGCCATGTTAGTTAGACCTCCACGGTCATTCAGCTAGTGAGAGACAGAGTCAGGATTCAACTCATTCTCTTTGCATTTTCATTCTGCCTCAGAGGCTGACCATTAAAGTAAATAGTTCAAACTCTGCACTCAAAACACTATTCATGGATTATTATTTCCATAGTCTAGATAATCCAGTTTGATTAAATAGATAAAGTGGAACAGAGAAAATCAATAAAATTCCTACTATGGTCACAGTCACAACTGAAAGTGAAGGTCAGGATAGGGATGGTGGGCACCAGAAGTTCAGAACAATGGTGGGCAGATGCAGGACATGGGTATCATGCACACCCCAAGGCTTTATTTCAAAGCTCCTTTTTGTGGAAAAGGAGACTCTACCTCTGATTATACTTCTGCTGTCTCCAGAGCACCTGGGACACCAAGCATAGCACCCAGCAGAGGCCCCACCCACAAAACCCTGTACTTTGGTGTCTGAAAGAATGAGAGACAAATGTGTTTTCCAAGTTGATTTCAGAAAAAGATAAGCAAAACAAAGAAAGAAGCATTGCTCTGCTTCTCATGATGCTTCATAAGAAGCAGTCTAAAGGATCCTGCGGAGTACCTCTAAAAGTTCTCAGTAATAGTGGGGGATCTCCAATCACCACTGTTCATTAATTCATTCATCCTGATGAGGTTTCAGTTTGGCTGAAAGAGCACGGCGTTCTCTGAATAGAGCATCATCTTAATTAAAAATGGTGACACGATTTTATGAAGTTTTGTTGCCACTGGCCCTTTTAGATAAGGTATTTTTTTAAATTATTATTATTAATTTCAATTTGTCTCATTATCCTTCTAAGAAAGAGTTGAAGGTTTGTGGCAGGGTCAGGGTCAGGATCAGAGTGTGGGTTAGGATCCTTCCACAGTCTGGACCTCCTGGGAACATTTGATGCTGCTGAGTGCTCCCTTCCCCTGGAAACTTGCTCCTCTCATGGCCTCAGTGACACCACAAGCTCTTGACTTTCTCCCTGTGTCATACACCAACTCTCTGTATCCTTTGCTGGCTCTTTCCCTCCTTTTCAGCCTCTCCCTATTGAGTTACCCCAGTACTCAGTGCTGGAGTCTCAGCTCTTCTTTATCATGACATAGATGTCTCCTTCATTCCTGACTTTACCCCGTCCACATGCTGATGACTCTCAAATTATATCTCTTGCTGACAGCTTCACTGGGCTACAAACTACAAATTTGCATTACAAGTGTAATATATTTAAATATGTCCAGATTTTGTTTCCCTGTGGGGAATCATATCACCACTTTTCACACTCCCTCAGCCATCAAGGTTTAGCAGTGAGACCAGAAGGAATTTTTCTATCTTCCAATATATTAGGACTTGGTATATAAAGAGACGATTGCCACCTGAGTTTGCCGGCTGGGCTGTGAAGCCCAGGGCAGGAGAGGAAGAGACCAAGAGGAATGAAAGTTGGAAGCCCACCTCTTCTGGTATTAAGGGATTATATGGAAAAGAAGATAGGGCAGAAGAGGCAGAAAGAGACACGGGTGCGATCTTCCCTTGCTGAACTCTCACTTAGGCAGAGGGAGGTGTGTTACCACTCTTGTGGACAGTGCTGAGTATCCTTGCCCATTTTACTTTGGAAGCTCTGAATGGAGAGCATCACCTAGCTAGCCTTTATGGCAACCTTGGTGTTGGGGAGCAGATGGTGGATGAACATACCTGAGTAACGTCAGTGGTATGGCATGGTCAGGTAGAGATAGGCTGGGAGGTAGCTCTCTAAAGCTATCCCCAGTTCCCACATAGTGAGGATGGAACTCAGAAATTCCCACATGTTGGCAATGTGTCCACAGATCATGGCTGGATAGGGAGCTAATAAACATCCATAGGGCCAAGGTGGGTGTTTGGGGCAGGAATTGGGTGGAGAATATGGCAGACAGCCAGACAGGTGTACAGGGTCAGTTGGCATAGGCTGAGTCAGCCAGGGTGTCTCAGAGCCCTTACCAAGCAAGCCACACTGGCTGCAGCATCAGCATGCCAGCAGGGCGAGCAGGGACCAGGTCCACAGGAGGCAGAGGTTGCCAGAAGAGACAAAGACTGCCTCCAGGCACGGCTGGGAGGGCACCAGGGTCTCCCACCGCCTTGAGGGAGAGAAGTGTGCAGGGATGGAAATCTGAGAGTTTCAACCTATTTAAAGTCTTCCGTTGGATGAGGAATACTAGTCTAGACTAACTCTAGTTCCCTCCCTCTGGGGGTGGTCAGGCATCATGAGGAAGACCTGAGAAGAGGCTATAATTCCTTTATACTTCTGGAATCACAGATTCCCTCAGCTCATGTATCTGATTGACATCTAGCATGTATCTTGGACTAAATCGAGCTCAACATGAATTCTTGCCCTCTCTCCTAAAAAGAACCCTGTTCCACCCCCAGTTTTCCCTACCTCAGTCAGTGGTAGCACATACCCCATGGGTTTAGGGTTCACTGTTGATTTCTCCGTTCCCCTCACCCTCCCATCTAATCTGTCAGGAAGCCCTGCAAGCTCTACCTCTAGATATAGCCTAGGCCCACTTCTCTCTTTCTCCACTATCATTTTATCCTTGCAGAGATTACTCGAATACCTTCCCCTCTGTTCTCATTCATGCCCATCTGGTACCTTGTGTGTGATAGAAAAAGATACCCCTCTGTACAGGTGAATGTAGCCTCAGGCTGGACATGGGGCTTGGGGTATGGCACAAAGGCTAGATTTCAACCCCCCACTCACCCTCTCTGCCTGGCATCATTGTGTGGGATCCAAGCTCCAAATGAGCCAGTAATCCTCCTCATTCCTGTGCTCCTCCTTATGATCATTTATCTACCTGCACCCAGAGTGATCTTTTTAAAACATAAATCAGATATTATTGCCCTGCTTGAAGACCCTCAATAGCTTCCCCAAACCCGTAGAATATCAATTTCCCACCATGCCTATGATGTCCTACATGCTGGGATCCCTGCTTCCACCTCTAGCCTTGTCACATTTGCTGATAGCCATTGTTTATTTTCCTCTGTGCAATGCCGGTCTATCCTTTGGGCTCTTGCTATTCTCAGACGGGGAAATGCAGGCTGGCTTCTTTCCTTCTTCCAGGTTTGGGCTCGGTTGGCCCCTCCTCAGTAAAGATTTTCCCACATGACCCTATTCATGCTGCCATCCTCCCGTACCCTCGATCATATTACCTGTGTTGCTTTCTTGATAGCAATTATGAACCTCTAAATCTTCTTTTTCATGTATTCATTCATTTGTTCCTTGTCTCTCCTTTCTCACACAAGAATAAAAGTTCCCAAAGCAGGGACCATTTCTTTATGGTACAGCTCTGCTTTCAGAGTCTTGAATAGTGAATGGCACATATTTGTTGAACAAACCCTTGAATTAAAGAATCAGTGGTGAAGATTGCATGTGGTGCTACTGTAGGCATCTCATAAAAGGACTGCAAATTGCTGACCAGCAAAGCTAAGATTTTAGTATTTCTCCAGAGACAGTGTTGTGGATCTGCAAACATGCGCATGGAACAATAAACACCGGAAACCCTCCAACAGTTTGCTGGACGGCAGATCACGCACTCACATTGTAAGGTTTTCAGCCATCAGTGAATCTTAACAAAATTCATACTTAATTTTTTATAAATCTTTCAAAAGTTCAAAAACTGTTACTATAATGTACTCTGTGTAGAATATAAAATTATTGATAGAAAGATCAATAAAAACCCACTTATAAGTGTGATGAGATCTTCTAGATTACCATATAAGTTAGGCTAAAGATTTCTTACCTAAAGAAAACCTAATTTTAGTAAATAAATCATACAATATATTCTATTTTGCTAATTCAGTCAGGGTGATAGTGAAATATCTCCCCCTTTCGTTTTTTTTGTTTTTTTTTTTAAAGATTTTATTTATTTGACAGAGAGAGACACAGCGAGAGAGGGAACACAAGCAGGGGGAGTGGGAGAGGGAGAAGCAGGCTTCCTGTGGAGCAGGGAGCCGGATGTGGGGCTCAATCCCAGGACCCTGGGATCATGACCTGAGCCGAAGGCAGTCGCTTAAGGACTGAGCCACCCAGGTGCCCCTCCCCCTTTCGTTTTTATAGTGTTTAAATTTCAGCTGAAGATAGCATGATATAAAAGATGCCTATCAGCTGCATGATTATGATGCTGTGGAATCTTTGGCCTTCCATTACTCAGTGTAAAACTAGGAAAGATCAAGTTTTAAAGTGGTGGAGTATCTTTACAAGGCCATGAGAAACACATTCTTTTGATGATCATCTTATCTTCTGACTCTGAAAACTTTTTTTTTTTTTACCATTTCTCTATATCCTGTTTGTGGTTTAAAGATTCTGATCACAAAGAATAATATAACATCCACTAAACAATAATTCAAATAGAATGTTCTTAACATCTATTCATCATCAAGTGTTCAAGTTTCCTAAAACATTATTCATCATGTTACTAAATCCAGGAACCGGCCACTTTCACACAGTTTACTCTAATGTGTAGCCCTTGTAAATGAGTATTACTGAGCATGACTAAACCCTGTTGTAACCAGTTCACAGAACTGCTACAATCAGGGTATTCATCAAGGGTCACCGCTGTTAGTTACCTCATTTGCTTCTAAATATTCAGTGCTACTAAGACGGGTTCATGATCTGTGGCTCCAGCTTGAGGTTTCTTCTGTTCAATTTAGAAAAAGCATTGGTTGCATAGTAGACTGGATTTCACAGACATATTGTAAGACTGCTACAAGACATGATGTAATATGAGCTCTGCTCAACAAGAGAAAATAACAGTTAATTTTTACTTGAAACGCACTCTACTTTTCTTCGCCTTTCCTCTTTCTCTTCCTTCTTGTCTCCCTTCCTTCCTTCTCTCCTTCCAGGACTTACTGAATTTCACCTATGCATGAAGCCCACTGTGAGGTAACTACACATGAACACATTGATGGAAGACCCTGTTGCCATGTCTAGAACAAAGCATATTGTTCTGGGGTGGGGGTGGGGGGTGGGAAATAGAATCGAGTCCATGATTTCTACCTTTGATCCTGACATAATTGAATCTTTTATTTGGACTTAACCTAGACACAAGTCAATTAGTCTAAGCTCTCTTCTGTGTCATAGAATCCTTAATAAATGATTCTCCATCTTTTGTTTAAATGAATGAATGGATTTTGCCATGATGCAGTATGGCATGAAAATAGACCTGTACTATCACTCAGAAAATGCTGAATAATTCACAAAACAGTATATATAAAGCACAGTAAAATAGGAAATGCATTGGAATGGAAACTCTTAGACCTGATTTCAAGTCCAAATTTTGTCCCCAGTGTGCTATGTGACCTTGAGTCAGTCACTCCCTTCATATGAACCTCACTTTCTTCATTTGAAAAATTAGAGGATTCTTTTAATCAAAAGTGGCAGAAACCCAGCCAAACTAGTTCAGGCATAAAAGAGAATTTTTTGGACTCAAGCATCTTCAGGCATGGCTGGATCCAGGTATCGGGCAGTATAAAAGGAATATTGTCTTTCTCTCAGCTCTGTTTATCTCTTTGTTGGCTTCATCTCCCCACTGATTGATGGTGTCCTGTCATGGTCCCAAGGGAATGAGCCACTGTACTTCAGGCTTGCATTACCCTACCTTATTAGCTCCAGAGAAAAAGAATTTTATTTCCCCAAGATCTGTATACCGGTCTGAGGGAACAACTTAGATTGGGTCTACTTTGGTTCCCTTTCTATCCTTTGGACCTATTTCCAATGCTAGGGGGAGTAGGTACCATCACTGGCCAAGTATGGATCACGGTCTATCACTGAAATCAGGTTGGGGGAAGGATCTTTTTGGTTCCTACCCTGGTTCCATCTTCTGGCCAAAGAAAAGAACTAGAAAGTCTTGGGATAGCACAAGTGTGTTTTAGCCTTTCCAGACAATCTGTTTCTTCAAGTCTCTGCTAGATTAGGAGATACTGAACCAGAGAGGCATTTTACCTTTAAAGCAAAACTACTGTCCATTTGCTTTGCTCATCCATCTGCCATGTCCTAGCAGATGACAGTAAGTTTGGATACATACTAGGAGGGTTTCTAAGTCCCAAAGAGACGAAGTGCTTGCCCAAAGTGAAATGGCTAGCTTATGATGAAGTCTGGGCTGAAACCCACATCTGCCTTCTCCCATCCAGTGTCCTCTTTATACCACCAGGCTTTTTCTTTGGTCAATCAGATAATACCGATTTACCATCTATGCCTGTGGCCATGGGGCTAATCTAGTGTAGAGTCAGATGACAAGTTAGTTCCTCCTGGGTCCCACTTGAAACTTTTTTTTTTTAAAGATTTGATTTATTTATTTGAGAGAGAGAGAGTGAGAGAGAGCATGAGAGGGGAGAGGGTCAGAGGGAGAAGCAGACTCCCCACTGAGTGGGGAGCCCGATGTGGGACTAGATCCTGGGACTCCAGGATCACGACCTGAGCTGAAGGCAGTTGCTTAACCAACTGAGCCACCCAGGCGCCCACCACTTGAAAACTTTTAATTATATAATCTGTATTCCTAGAACTTGGGCATTTTTAGAGCATCCTGATCGACAGGCTCAGTCAAATATTACTGTTTCAGACTCAGAGGATGTGCAGAATGACTATGATGAATTATAGGGCCTTTTGCAAGAAATGCAGTCCAGTCATTTCCAAGCACACACAAAATCAAGATATGGAATGTGCACTGAGGAGATCACAGGCCAACAGTTAACTTTTTGGAACCTTAATTTCCTTATCTGTAAAATGAGAAAGTTGGACAAAGTGACTTCTAAGGTCCTGCCAAAGTCTGTGAGTACATGCTTGAAGACCTGTTGAATTTCCTTCAGACTTTAGACCCATGGGCAGAGATGATAATTTTAATTAATTTTAATTTTAATGTTAGTAATTGTAGTAAGAAGAGCAGGTACATGCTTGGGGTATAGGGGCTGTGAGTGTCTGTCCTACTAGGCTTTATCTCTAGGGCACTGGCAAAGTCCTGTCTGCTAAAGCAGAGACTGGACCTTGCTTGTTGATTCCTGATACTTCATTCACTTTGCTTCTGGTTTTCCTCTCTCCAAAAGGACACATCACAACCTAGCAAGAGGCAGCTTGTTTCATCTGTGATGAGCGGCTTTCTTGTATGCCAGTTTTGAAAGGAAGAAGAGTGAAGGTCCTGCGCTTCTGAAGAGAGGACTGAAGGTGCAAGGGGCATGCTGTTAGGAGGCCAGGGTTCCAAAGCCGCCCCCTGAACGGCTAGCAAGTTTGTGGGGGCTCCGTCTCCTCAAGAACACTTGTCTTTTCATTGTACGTGTGGTCAACACCAAGTACTTGTGGCACTCAGACTTTGACCTCAGGAAAACACTCTTGGTTAACTGCCAAGAGTGAGCCCTACTTCCTTCTCAGAGCCTTCCCTGACTAATGTGTTCAACCGTGACATGCCCACGTAGACTGGAAGAACCATGTGAGGTTAGCTGAGGTAAACGACTGGCCCAGGGTCACCATGGTACTCTGTTGACAGTCTACAAGTCATTTCACTTTTTTCTTATGCTAATAAGCCAGGCAATAATAGACTTTCTAAAGCTAAATGGCTTATTGTAAATGTCAGACTGGTTCTTGGGCTCATCTACATTTTCTTTTCCAATACAAAGGTGTCAGAAGCTGAGAGATTTTGACTCCATGAAGCCTTCTATTGCTACCTGATGTATAATAGAGATGTATAAGTACATGTAATTATGCTACTTTTTTGGGGGAACACATTTTAAGGTGTCCCAGTGAAAGGTGTTATTTAATACTTAATTTCTGAGAAATATAAAATGTGTAATGATTATATGCTATCCTTAGGCTAAAATGGGAGATTTCTATCTAATTCTGTCGTGGTGCTTATGCTGCCTTTTCTGGAAAGGGCCTGGGGCATGGTAGTGACAGGTCATACCAGCTTATCTGCAGGCTCATTTTACCTCTCTGTCCATCCACACCCATCCATCTTCTCTCTCCTGGAACAAAATATGATGTAAGATAACAAGACATTTACTCATTCAATTACGCAGTAAGTACCCGCTTCATGCCAGGCACCACTCTAGGTAATGCAGGCGCACCAGAAAACAAAACAGGCAAAGATCTCTGCCTGCCTGGAGCTTACGTTTTAATGTGAGTGACACATAAGCAAAGCATGTAGTATTGGTGGTTAGTGAGAAAATAAAACAGGTAACATTTGAGTAAGGCCCTGAAAGAGAAGAGGGAGTGAGTCTTGTCAATACCTTTGGAAAGAGCATTCCAGATAGAGGGGAAAGTGAGTACGAAGGGCCCAAGAGAGGAGAGCACCCCAGCAGGGCTTGGGGGACAGAGAGGAGGAGGCCCTTGTGACAGGAGCAGAGGGAAGGTGGGAGGAAGGAGGTGAGAGAAGGTGAAGTCAAAGAGATGCAGTGGGCAGAACAGATTAAGGGGAGGTTTCGTAGGTGCTGTAAGGATTGCCTTTTACTTTGAGGTCAAGGATGCCATTGGATGTTTTTGAGCAAAGGAGTGACGTGAGCTAACATTTGAACAGGATGGCTCTGGCTAGTGCCTTAAGATTATATTGTAGGAGTGAGAGAGGAGGCAAGCAGGCCAGTTAGAAGGCAACTGTGCCCTCCAGGTGAGAGATGATAGTGGCTTGGACAAGGATGGTGGTAGTAGGGGTGGTGAGAAGTGTTCAGATTCTGGACATGTTTTGAAGGTCGAACTGAGAGGATTTGCTGTCAGATTGTACAGAGAATATGAAAGGAAATACGGGAGTCAAAGACAACTGCAAAGTGTGCCTTAGCAATGGAAAACATGTCATTGCTATTTACTGAGATAGGAAAACCACAAAAGAAGCAGGTTTTGAAGGAGGAGAGCTGAAAGTTGCTTTGGATATGTTTGAGATGGCTTTTGGAAATCCAAGGAAAGTCAAATAGAGAATTGGATATAAAAGTCCGGAGTTCAAGAGAGAGGTCAGGAATGGAGATACACATTTAGGAGTCAGTAACATATAGATTGAGCTTAAAGCCACAAGAAGGATGACATCAGCCAGAGAATCAGCACAGGCAGAGAGAAGTGCTCCTGAACTGAGCTGGAGACACTCTAACATTGAGAGATTGAGGAGATGATGGGACACCAGCCAAGGAGTGAAGTGGCCAGAGCAACTGGGGAAAGACTAGAGATTGCATCCACAGTCTTTCACCATCGGACAGGACATAATTAAAGAGTGCACTCAAAAGTTCATCTTACATTATTGTCCTCTTTCTAGAAAAATGTCAGATTTGGGCTGGGAGTCAGACAAACTAAAGCTCTAAGAATAGGATAGTATGATATCATCAGGTCAGAGAAATCTACCGGGAGATGCCTTCCCGTTATTATCTCTTACTTTAAATCAAATGCTAGAAATGATTAAGCTTAGTGAGGAAGGCATATTGAAAGCTCAGAGAGGCCCAAAACCACACCTCTTGCATCAGTTAGCCAAATTATAAATGCAAAGGAAAAGTTCCTGAAGGAAATTAAAAGTGCTATTCCACTGCATAAACAAATGTTACAAAAGCAAAGCAGTCTTACTGCTGATACGGAGAAAGCTTTATTGGCCTGGATGGAAAATCAAACCAGCCAGAGCATTCCCTTAAGTCAAACTTCCTCCAGAGCAAGGCCCTCACTCTCTTCAATTCTTTGAAGGCTGAGAGAGGTGAGGAAACTGCAGAAGACAGTTTGAAGCTGGCAAAGGTTGGTTCACAAGGCTAAAGAAGCCATGTCCAGAACATAGAAGTGCAACGTGAAGCAGCAAGTGCTGATGGAGAAGCTGCAGCAAGTTATCCAGAAGATCCAGCTAAGATAATTCACCAAACAGCAGGTTTTCAATGTAGACAAAATAGCCTTCTGTTGGAAAAAGATGCCATCTGGGACTTTCATAACTAGAGAGGAGAAGTCAATGCCTGGCTTCAAAGGACAGGCTGATTTATCTGTTAAGGGCTAACGCAGCAGGTGACTTTAAGTTGGAGCTAATGCTCATTTACCACTCCAAAAATCCTAGGGCCCTCAAGAAAGATGCTAAATGTACTCTGCCTGTGATCTCTAAATGGAACAACAAAACCTGGGTGACAGCATGTCTGTCTACCACATGGTTCACTGGATATTTTAAACCCCCTCTTGAGATACACTGCTCAGAAAAGAAAGATTCCTTTCAAAATATTACCAATCATTGACAGTGCACCTGGGCATGCAAGAGCTCTGAGGGAGATGTGTGAGATTGATGTTGTTTTCATACCTGCTAACACAACATCCATTCTGTAGCCCATGGATCAAGGAGTCATTTTGACTTTGAAGTCTTATTCTTTAAGAAATACATTTCATGGGGCGCATGGGTGGCTCAGTCGGTTAAGCATCTGCCTTTGGCTCAGGTCATGATCCTGGGGTCCTGGGATCAAGCTCCACATCAGGCTCCCTGCTCAGTGGGGAGTCTTTTTCTCTCTCTCCCTTTGCCCCTCCCCCCAACTTGTGTGCTCTCTCTCTCTCTCTCCCTCAAATAAATAAATAAAATCTTAAAAAAAAATACATTTCATAAGACTATAGCTGCCATAGATAGTGATTCCTCTAATGTATCTAGGCAAAGCAAATTTATTAAAACATTTTTTTTTAGATTTATTTATTTATTTGAGAGAGCGAGAATGAGAGAGAGTACATGAGAGGGGGGAGGGTCAGAGGGAGAAGCAGGCTCCTCGCTGAGCCGGGAGCCCGATGCGGGACTCGATCCCGGGACTCCAGGATCATGACCTGAGCCGAAGGCAGTTGCTTAACCAACTGAGCCACCCAGGCGCCCTAGGCAAAGCAAATTTAAAACCTCTGGAAAGTATTCACTATTCTAGATTCCATTAAGAATATTAGTGATTCATGGGAAGAGGTTAAACTATTGACATGTACAGGAGTTTGGAAGAAGTTGATTCCAGCCCTTATGGATGACTTTGAGGGTTTCCAGACTTCAATGGAGGAAGCCACTGCAGATGTGGTAGAAATAGCAAGAGAACAGAATTAGGAGTGGAGCCTGAAGATATGACTGAATTGTTGCAATGTGATGATAAAACTTAAATGAGTGAAAAGTTGCTTCTCATGGATGAGCAAAGAAAGTGGTTTCTTGAGATAGAATCTATTCCTGGTGAAGATGCTGTGGAGATTGTTGAAATGATCCAAAGGATTTAGAATACTACATAAACCCAGTGGATAAAGCAGTGGAAGGGTTTGAGAGGATTGACTCCAGTTTTAAAAGAAGTTCTGTTGTAGGTTAAATGCTATCAAAATACAGCATGGATGCTACAGAGAAATTGTTCGTGAAAAGAAGAGTCCATCAGTGTGGCAAACATCACTGTTATTTTAAGAAATTGCCACAGCCGCCCCCCCCAGACCTTCTGCAACCACAGCCCTGATGAGTCAGCCGCTATCCAGCATTGAGACCAGACCCTCCACCAGCAAAAAGATGACAACTCATGGAAAGCTCAGATGATGGTTAGCATTTTTTTGCAATAAAGTATTTTTAAATTAAGGCATGTACATTTTTTGGACTTAAGGCTGTTACACACTGAATAGACTACAGTATAGTGTAAACATAACTTCTAAACACTGTGAACGGTAGTGAATATTATTGTTGTGAGTGCCTAGCTCCTTGCACAGAGGCTTGCGTGGCTCACGGTTTATTCTTTTATACTCTTCTCTGTCCTGGATTGGGGACAGAAACCTGGAAACCTTTATTAAAGTTCAGTTTTGTGAGCCCCATTTTTTCAGTGTCCTCCTCAATAATTTGCACTGGGAAACCAAAAAATTCATTTGACTCCATTTATTGTGGTATTTGTTTTATCACTGTGGTCCAGAACTGAACCTCTACTCTCTCCAAGGTTATTTCTGTAGTTAATTCAAGGAAATGCAACTAAATTAAATTTGGAAGTCAATGAAGTAGATGCATATCAGCACCACCCCTTGTTAAAAAGCAACCCATATATGTCATTCTGCAAGTTTAATATTTGTGAATTTTTCTGGATTGAAAATGAAAACTCTGTTCCCAAGGGAAATACATCAATCTAATAAGAGTTTGACTGGATTCTCTTCTGAAGCACCTCTATAATTATCCTCTAAAAGTAACGACTCACTTTCAGGATATGACTCAACAGCAATTTGCTCTTAATGAAACACACTTCATTCAATAGTGGACGATGTCGTGATTTCCTCTCAAAGATTTGATAAGTTCCCTAAAGGTAAGAAGGTGTGATTGATGTTGATAAAGGAAAATAAGTAACAAAATTTTCTCTGAAGAGAAAACCCCTTTTATGAAACATAAGGGCAAAGATGCTTAATAAGGATTTGGGGATCTAAATACACTCTTACTATGATTCAACACAAAGGGATATATATGCTGTGAATCATCATTGTGGGAAGAAAATAGCTCCAACTCTCACACATGAGATCTCCTCCCTCCTTTGGGAGGAAAGTCATTCTCCCAAACCTAGAACTTTGTGTATTCTCAAAAGACTGGGCTTTCCCCCAAAGCCCATCTTAGATCCCACACCACCCTAAGTACTAGAAAGACATGTGGTCAAGAAAGTGGTTTTACTTAGATTTTTATTTGTACATGTTTTGCATACTTCATCCTATTTTTGGAAGGCTCAAATAAGAATACTCATATGAAAGATTTGAAGATGTAATTCTCCCTGTGAATGTTGAGCTTTATACTTTTATTCAGTATGGGGAGTCTATACAGGGAAATGGAAAAATCAGACTTGCTGTGCTCTGTTTTAATTTCTACTATTGTAATAAGTGTTATTACCACCATCAAGCAGCCTCAAGTAGGGGTGTGTGTGTGTGTGTTTGTGTGTGTGTTCAGCAGCCACGTGAGTTTCCTGTATGGTTGTAAGCACTTGGCTATGTTGCACAGATGACCATGCGACTCACAGTTTGTTCTCTTGCACTGTTCTCTGTCCTGGGTTGGTTACCATCTTGGTTGATTGGCAAACCATGTTCACGTTTGTGAGCCTGTTTTTCAGTGTCTCCTTAATAACTCGGTGACAAAGAGCTGCCCTATTTCTGTTTGGGTATTTGATTAGTGTGTTTGCAGGCAGTTTATTGCTATCCTGTGGCATTTTAAATATTACTTCTATTAAATATCATAGTATTGTTTTCTATTTCCTCTGACAGTTCTGCTTTATGATCTCATTGTAACTGACTGGCAATATAGTATATTCCTTATGTTAATGAATAATAATCATTAAAAAAAACACTGGAGCATTTTCTTTCTAAAACCAATAAGTCAAATTAAATAGCTATGTACTTTTCAATTTTAAGATATGTCATTTTTCAAAGATTTTGAAGTAACACAGGAAAACTTGCCATAAACAAGGAAATTTAAATTTGTATCTTGAAAGAGTTTACTGTTTTTTTATAAGAAAAATAGCTCAGTGTTAAAATGTTCCTTTTGTTCAAAAAACTTTCAAGATATTTTCATTTTTGTTAATGACTCTTTTTTGAAATGCCCCCAGAAATGGCTGATCACCGCAACAGCTATAAAACATGACCTACTAACCTACTTGTATTAATTGATCTGGAATGACTGTCCCTGTTTCTCAGTGATCCTAGATTTGTGCTGACAATCAAATAAATAATATAGCTTTTGCCTTTCATAAATAAAACAACTGCAAAAGAATTATATCTAGATTGACAAAGTATTTACATGAAATGTTTAGTTAAACAAGAAAATAAATGCATTCGCTTTTTTTTTTTTTTTTTAAGTAGGCTCCATGCCCAGTGTGGACTCCAATGCAGGGCTTGAACTCACGATTCTAAGATCAAGACCTGAGCTGAGATCAAGGGTCGGATGCTTAACTGACTGAGCCACCCAGGTGCTCCCATTTGCTTTTTTTAAAAAAACAAAATGTGTTTGCAGAATTTTTTACTTGAGTTACAGCTTCTAAAACTAATCTACAAAATTGGAAAACAATGTTACATTTCATTTTAAAGACTTTGCATTGTAAAGGCTTGATTAGAAAAGCATTAGCGAAAAGCAACAGGTTAAAAATAATTTTTCTTCTTTGCTTTAAGAAATGAAAAGTTCAGACCCATGAAAGAGTACAAGATAAAGCTGCTTCACACCGGATAGAACATGATGTTAATGAAATCTTGGGATCCACGCAACCCTCTTGATTTTATTCACTCTTTGAAACAGGGTCAATGTTATCAGTGATGACTAATCCTGACCCATTTAGAAATGCTTATTTCATAATTCCCCCTATTTACAGGGGCTTCCTACTGTGTTTGAATACAGTGCAAACAGAGACAAGTTCATCCACGTTTAGAGACATACTAGCTGGCATTTGTGATTTAAAATGAATTGCCTTAAGGTTTCTGTAAAGTTAAATGCCCCCTTCTTTCCTTTGGGGAACTTACTGTAAAAGAATATGAAGTAAAAGCTGAATCTTCAGAAAATACTGAGAATATTTAGAAAATAGGCTATATATCTTTTTAAATATTAAAAACCAATTTCTTAAAAGAAAGGCAGGATAGATCTTCAGAGCATATTTATATTATTGTATTGTAGAGGTCAACTGGGACAAACTATAACAAAGCAAATCTTAGAGTATCTTTTTATGTAGGTATTGTGTTTGGCAATGTGCAAGAGAAAAAAAGTGGGAAATGTACCTGAATTTTTCTCTGCCAAGTGGACAGTTAATATATTAAGGCAAATATGGCATTTTTTTTTTCGGTCACACTGTCAAAAATAAAGACTTTATATTAGGTAGCAAATATTACTGATACAATTAAAAGGCATGTTTCTTTCCAATAGGATACACAGGCAATTTCATTGTAGAGTTTTGAAATCATGTTGAATCAAATATGATTTAACTCTGTGTAGTCGGAAATTATCCTTACCCAAAGAGAGGTCTGATCTTTACCCTCAGCTCCTGTGTTACGATCTAAGTTCTTGGAATATTCTGCCCGATAAGAATATCTGTTTATCTAGGGCTTTGGGTCACACCAAATAGTCTATCAATATGATTTATGGTGAGGGCTTTGGGCCAGGAGGTATCATCTCAAATTCTGGAGGGGCTGGAGACTGAAAGTTATCTACATAGGCAGGCAGTCAACCATGTCTAATTTTTTAAAAAACAGCATATTTTTTTGTAAAACTCTGGTAAAACTCTGTAAAACTCCGGTAAAAACTCTGGACACCAAGGCTCAGCTGGGCCTCCCTGCTTGGCAATACTCCATGCATATGGTCATACATTGTTGCCAGGGATATTTAGTACTGTCCATGACTCCACTGGGAGATGACAACTGGTACCTCACATCTGAAACTCTCTTGGAGTCTACCCCATGCTTCTCTTCCCTTCGCTGACTTTAATCTGTATCCTTTCATTGTAATAAATCATAACCGTGGGTATAACAGCTTTCAATGAGTTCTGTGAGTCCTTTCAGTGAATTATCAATTTGAGGGGGGTCTTGGAGATCCCTGGTATCTGCTGTTGGTGTTAGGAGTGACTGCAGTCTGAGGGACTGCCCCTCCCCAAACTATATATAACTCCCCCCCGCCCCCCATGAGATACCATTTTATGCTTGAGAATATTTTTGGTGAAATTTTTGTTGCACACTTTTACTATTGTGACAGTCATGATGGGTGTTTTCAAACATTCCAGGTTTCTCCTTTCAGGCATGTTGGTAGGATTACATTTTCTCACCCACTTAAAGGGAGGTGTGGCCATTCTGACTAGCTTTTGGCCAAGGAGAATGGAATTAACATGTGGTTAGAAGCAGAAGTTGCAGTGTATTCATCCCACTTTCTCTTTCCCTCCGTGACAAACTGACAACTTTCTAGCTAGTAACTGCTCTATCATCCTTGGTCCTGGAAAGAAGACAACAGGGACCAGAGCTTTTAGCTGAATTTGGAGAGAAATGTAGTTATGACTGAGAAATAAACCTTTGTTGTATTAAATCGCTGTGATTTGCAGCTGTTTGTTCCTGCAGCATAATTTAGACTATCCTGATTCAAACAACCAGAATCACTATTTGTTCAAAGCATGACAAAATGACTATAAAAATATGCTGTTTTTTAAAAAATTAGTATTGGCATAATTCTATGCTCCTTGGTTTGAAAGGAAGTATATCACAATTATCAGACCAGCACTATTTTAGATATTGCCATATCTATCAAAATCTAAAATATTTTAACCAGCAATTCCATTTCTACAAATATTCTTCATTAATATTCACATAAATACAAGATACATCATCTTCACAGCATACTTCATAGTAGCAAAAAGTAAATGTTCAGCAATAGTTATAGGACTTGTGATGTTTCCATATAAAGGGAACTTCTCATTCAACCATTACAAAGTATGAGGCAACCTCTCATTCCAACCAAGATAGAGAAACAGGGACTAGATTTACCCTCTGTGAAAATACCTCTCCCCCCCAGAAGTACACAATATATGAAATAGGCACTTTCAAGACACAAGTGATCTGAAGCCTTACGAGTGCCCCCATTTTACTGCCTTCAGAGAGTTTTAGGCTGCTATCTAGGAAGGAAGAAAGAAGGAACCCAGACTCAGTTTAGTAGACTCCCTGAATTTAGGTATCAGTGATAGGCCACTAAGGGAGTATTTAGGGGAATACTTAAAGCACTAAAGCCCATTTAGAATAGACGAAAATACCTTAAATCAATGTACTTTGTTTCTACCTTAAGAAACTAGAAAGAGAATATCGAATTAAATCCGAAGGGAACAAAGGAGAAGAAATAAAGGTCAGAACTGAAATCAGTGAAATATAAAACAGAAAAAACCCAGAAATCAGTGAACCAAAACTGGTTCCTAGAGAAGATCAATAAAAATTGATAATCCGGGCGCCTGGGTGGCTCAGTCGTTAAGCGTCTGCCTTCGGCTCAGGTCATGATCCCAGGGTCCTGGGATCGAGCCCCACATCGGGCTCCCTGCTCCGCGGGAAGCCTGCTTCTCCCTCTCCCACTCCCTCTGCTTGTGTTCCTGCTCTCGCTATCTCTCTCTCTGTCAAATAAATAAATAAAATCTTTAAAAAAAAATTGATAATCCTTTAAGCAGACTGCTGAGTAGAGTATACCAATATCAGGAATGAGAGAGCTGACATCCTCACAGATACTACAGACACAAAAGGGTAATAGGGTAATATTATGAACAATGTTATGCCAATCAATTTAACCACATAGGTGAAGTGGAGAAATTTCTTACAAAGACACAAACTTCAAAGCTCATCCAAGAAGGAACAGATTAAAAAAAAAAATAAAAAACAAGGAATAGATAACCTGAGTATATTTACTAAAGTAGATAACTGAATTTGTAGATCAAAACTGTCCTGCAAAAGAAACTCCAGTCCCAGATGGCTTCATTAGCTAGTTCTACCAAGCATTTAATGAATAAATAACACCATTTTTACACACTCTTCCAGAATACTGAAGACAAAGAAATACTTCCTAACTTGTTCTGTGGAACCAGTATTACTTGATATCAAACTCTGCCAAGGATATTATAAGAAAAGGAAATTACTAACCAGTATCCCCCTCCCCCCCACCATGGACATAGATGCAGAAATTCTAAACAAAATTTTAGCAAACTGAATTTAATAATTGGTAAAAAGATAATGAATTATGACTGAATGAGGTTTATCCCAGGAAAGCAAGGTTGGATTAACATTTGAAAAGCAGGGCGCCTGGGTGGCTCAGTCGGTTAAGCGTCTGCCTTTGGCTCAGGTCATGATCCCAGGGTCCTGGGATCGAGTCCCACATTGGGCTCCCTGCTTGGCGAGAAGCCTGCTTCTCCCTCTCCCACTCCCCCTGCTTGTGTTCCTGCTCTTGTTATCTCTGTCTCTGTCAAATAAATAAATAAAATCTTAAAAAAAAAAATTTGAAAAGCAATCAGTGTAACTCCATTTTAACAAATGAAAAAATAAAATCATAAGACCATCTCAGTAGTTATGGGAAAAAGCATTTGACAAAAATCTAACATCCACTATTCATTAACCAAAAAAAGCTCTCTGCAAAGTAGGAATAGAAGGGAATCTCCTCAACCTGATGAAGGGCATCTATGAAAAGCCTATAGGTAACCACATTCTTACTGGTTAAAGAGTGAATGCTTTCCCCCTAAGATCAGGAACAAGTCAAAGATCTGCTCTCACCACTATTACTCAGCACAGTACTGTAAGTACAGTGCAATCAGGCAAGGAAAAGAAATAAAAAGCATTTATATTGGAAAGGAGGAAGTTAAACTTTTTATTCACGGACAACATGATTATGTAGAAAATCCAATAGAATGTACTAGATTCCAGTGGAAACTCCTAGAATTAATAAGTGATTTTAGCAAGGTTGCAATATACAAGATCAATATAGAAAAATCAACTGTATTTCTGCATACTGGCAACAAACAATTAGAAATTAAAATTTTAAAAGTAATACTATTTACATTAAAAAAAAAAAACTACGCAATACCTGGAGAGATCCCTGATAAAATTTGCAAGACCTGTATGAAAACTATAGACACTGCTGAGAGAAATTAAAGACCTAAATAAATAGATACATTGTGTTCCGGGTTTGAAGACTCAATTTTTTTTTTTAAAGATTTTATTTATTTATTTGAGAGCAAGAGAATGAGAGAGAGCACATGAGAGGGGGGAGGGTCAGAGGGAGAAGCAGACTCCCCGCAGAGCAGGGAGCCCGATGCGGGACTCGATCCAGGGACTCCAGGATCATGACCTGAGCCAAAGGCAGTCGCTTAACCAACTGAGCCACCCAGGTGCCCTGAAGACTCAATATTTTTAAGTCAGTTCTCCTCATATAGATTTCTAGATTCCAGGACATCTCTAGCAAAATCCCAGCAAGATTTTTTGTAGATATTGACAAGATGATTCTTACATCCATATAGAATGAATATAGTGTAGCCAAAACGACTTTGAAAAAAGAACAACTTGGAGGGCGAAAACTACCTGATTTCAATAATTAATATAAAGTTATAGAAATCAAGGCAGTGTGATAATAGAATAAAGATAGGCAAATACATCGAACAGAATAGTCTAAAAATAGATCCACACATACATGAACAATGGATTTTCCACAAAGGTGCAAGGGCAATTATGTGGAGAAAAAAGTCTCTTCAAAAGCTGGAGATGGAATAATTGGATATGCATATACAAAAAAAGTGAACTTTGGCTCACACCTTGCACCACGTACAAATATTAACTCAAATGAATCATATGCCTAAATGTAAAATGTGAAATTATAAACTGGGAGAAAATCTTTGTGAACTTGGCTTAGGAAAGGATTTCTTAGATTTGACATCCTGATGCATAAAAGAACAAATTGATAAACTGAACTTTATCAAAATGAAAACTTATGCTTTTCAAAAGAAGAGTAGAAACACAAGCCAAAGACTGGGAAGAAAAATAGTTACAAGTCATATGTAGGAGAGCCAACACCACTGACTCCATCTCTCCATCTTTTAGCCCTCTCTTCCTTCAAGTCTGATGGCTAACACCCCTCCTCCACACCACCAACACTGCCAGGCTTCTGGAACCCCTTGGAGATTAATATACATCCCTTAGAAATGCCAGCCAAGGCCAGGATGTGGGGAGGCTTGATTTGGCCCTTTGTAAATTTGTTAAAGATAACATCAGCTCTCTCCTTCCTAGCACAGGTGGTACCACAAGATCTAATGGAATGTTTGATGTCAAGTAGGTGCACGTGAACCCTTCTATCTCACTACACTGCCCTTCTGCCAGTCCTCTTGCACTATAAAATCTATAGACTAAGGTCCAGGCTTTATGGAGAATAATTGCACAGCTGGATTGTCACCCACCAGATCTTCCTTGTCAAGTTACCCTGAAAGTAACTCTGTGTTAAAACTGTGTGGAGTGGCCTGCTTCGTTTTTCAGTCTCAGAGTGCCTTCTTGATTTGGCGGATACTTTCTAGTCCCTCTACCACCTTCTAACAGTCGTATATCTGATAGAAGAATTGTATCTAGAATATATAAAGAATTTTCCAAATGCAATAATGAGAAAAACCAACCAATTAAAATTAGGCAAAAGATTTAAATAGACTCTTCACCAAAGATGTACAGATAGTAAATGAAAAAAATGCTCAACATCATTATTCATTAGGGAAATGTAAATTAAAACTGCACTCTGATACCCCCAGGCACCTATTAGATTAAAAAGTGTGGGTGAGGATGTGGAAGAAGTGGATCTCCAGTAAACTGCTAGCAGCAATGAAAAATAGCCTCCTTGGAAACACATTGGCAGTCTTCTTTAGAAGATAAACCTATGCCTTATATTCAATGTAGCTATTGCACTCCTGGGTATCTAACCAAGAGAAATGAGAGCATAATTGTATATAATGATGTGTACAATAATGCTCACAGCACCTTCATTTTGCAATAGCCCCAAACTAGAAATAACCTTAGTGTCCATCTTCAGGTGAATGGATACACAAACTGTGGTATATCCATACAATGGAATACTACTCAGCAATAAAAAATGAACTATGATACATCCAGTAACCTGGATGGATCTCAATACAATTACGCTGAGTGCAAATAGCCAGATAAAAAAGAGTACTGCTCTGTGATTCATTTTACATACAATTTGAGAAATGTATGTAGCATCAGAATACTGACGCTACATACATTTCTGACACTAATGTAGTGTCAGAAAGCTGATGCAGGAGGAATTGAAGGAGGGATTACAGAAGGGTGTAAAGAAACTTTTGGAAGATGTGCATATATTCATCTTGATTATAGTGACGGTTTCAAGGGGGTCAAAACTTACAAATTCTATGCTTTAAGTGTGTGCAGTTTGTTCATTATACCTTAATAAAGCCATTTGGAAAAAAAAAAAAAGTTGGGGGGAATTATCTGTGTCGATATGGAACGATGTCCATGATAAGCAAAAACAGAAGTTCCAGAACATTATGTATAGTTTGACCTCAGATTTTATTTTATTTATTTATTTATTTATTTTTAAAGATTTTATTTATTTATTTGAGAGAGAGAGAATGAGAGACAGAGAGCAGGAGAGGGAAGAGGGCAGAGGGAGAAGCAGACCCCCAGCTGAGCAGGGAGCCCGATGCGGGACTCGATCCCGCGACTCCCAGATCATGACCTGAGCCGAAGGCAGTCGCTTAACCAACTGAGCCACCCAGGCGCCCTGACCTCAGATTTTTTTTTTTTTTTTTTTTTAAGATTTTACCCATTTATTCATGAGAGAGAGAGAGAGGCAGAGCGAGAAGCAGGCTCCCGAGGAGCAGGGAGCCCGATGCGGGACTCGATCCCAGGACCCTGAGATCATGACCTGAGCCGAAGGCAGACCGCTCAACCAACTGAGCCACCCAGGCGCCCTGACCTCAGATTTTAAAAGAACTAATGATTAAGGAAAAGTAATAAAATCCTTACCTCTGTGTACTTTTTTGCGTGTATGTATTGAAGGTCTGGTAGTTTACACAATCAACTATTGCAGTGGTTAGCCCCAGGGAAAGAGATGTGACACAGGACAGAGAGGTAATGTATACACACTTAACACTGACCTTTTACCTCTTTTCATATTTTAAATTTCAACTAATTGTATATTAATAAAGGGTGCCCTTTCCCCGGGGAGGCGTATTTCTAGAAGCTGGAACTTCTAAGTTCCCTGTCATTTGGCTGGCCGTCAGTTTTACGACTCAGGTGGTCACAGACGAGTAGCTCAAGACCAGCAGGCAGAAGACCTCCCCCTCAGCACGTAAGGAGGCGCCCCCCCCCCCCCGCCGGCCCGGGACCTCGGAGCAGGTGTGCACGCGAGCGCGTGGACCTCCCGCGGCAGGGGCGCAAGGCCGCGTGCTGGGTGGGGCCGGGCCAGGGCGGGGCCGAGGGGAGGCCGGGGGGAGGGGCGCCCGCTGCCGCAGGGGTCTGGGTCCGCGTCCCCGCGCCTCCAGCTACGGGGCAGCCCCTGGACCACCGCCGGGGTGGGCGGGCACTGCCGAGCAGCGCGGCCCGCGGACGCAGGAACGCGCGCGCGGAACCCCCCGCGGTTACAGGTTTGAAGGCAGCAGTTCTTGTGGGGGGCGCGGTGGTCTTCGAGGGCTGCACCTCCGCGGACTTTGAGGGAGCCCCGGGCCGGAGCCTGGGCTCTGGCTCAGGCGGGTGGCCATGTGGGGAGGAGAGGCGCCGGCGGGCCCTGCGCCTGCTCGGGGCACGAGGACGTGGCCTCCCCGCCCCGAGGAGCGACCCCACCCCAGACCCCCTGCCTGGCCGCCTGGCAAAGCCGGCATTAGATTTCGGGGGCGAGGCGGCGGGTGGTGAGGGGCGTTGTCGTCTGCCCGGTGTTACAGCCTCGCGTGGTTCGCTTCTCACCGTGTGCGTTTTTCCCCAGGGGCCTGCGCCGGACCCGCGTTCCCGAATTCAGTCATCTTCTTCGTCTTTGGAGGGTGAGCTTTGAGAGGATTGTCTTCAAACGCGCCCTCGGGGAGATTTTGAATAAGGGGAGTTGGGGAAAATGAGCAGTGGCCACTGAAAGACGTGGTCGCTTTTGCACGACAGCTGGAGGGGCTTTAGGTAACAGGAGGGTAGCGGGCGAGAGTTTATGTCTGCCACAAGGAAATGGCCAAGAGAGAGGTAGACTCCAACCTTTCCCGTGACTTGGGAGAGCCTGCACTCAAAGGTGCACTGGTTGTGCCTTGGCACCTGTGCCCAGAAACTTCCCAGAATGTGAAGTTGAATGAATTGATTATGTTCTCAGAAAAATGTTGAATCCCTTGTATTGATTGTTAGATCCCTTAATGTGCCAACCCTAGGATGGGACCCTCCCCAGTTCCGAAGGCTTCCCTGTAGAGGACCTGGCTTGGTGTCCTCACTGCCTTTTCTTTTTCAGAGTCTGGCTGGCGAGATGGGGGTGAGGGAGGGACGGGAGGGGGGACAGGAGAGGGAAAAGCTGCCTAACAGCCTCCCATCACCAATTCAGGGATTCTCACAGATTGCCTGGTTCAGATTCTCTGTAACCCTCTCCTTGCCTATCAAAAGGTGTTTTGAATCTACCTATATTTTGAAAACTTCAGTTTCCCTATGTCATTAAAAGAAATAGGCCTATTTTAAAATTTAAAGTTTTCTTTTTATTTTTTTAAATGAGTATATCTTAATACCACAGAAAGACTTAGGAGACCGTATAGAAAATTGCTACATCAGTGGTGAAATATGAGAAAACCAAAATGCTGGAAGTCAGTGCTTTAGGAAAGATTAATTTGACATAATACTCTGTTTGTCTTGTTGAACCCTTGGTGATACTGTAATTTGACTAATGTATTTTTTTTTTTAAGATTTTATTTATTTATTTGAGAGAGAGAGAATGAGAGAGAGAGAGAGCACATGAGAAGGGGGAGGGTCAGAGGGAGACGCAGGCTCCCTGCCGAGCAGGGAGCCCGACGCGGGACTCGATCCAGGGACTCCAGGATCATGACCTGAGCCGAAGGCAGTCGCTTAACCAACTGAGCCACCCAGGCGCCCTTGACTTCTGTATTTTTAAAAATTGCGGTTTTTAGATTTAGAAGGCAACTAAGGTCATGTGGGCTGCAAAGAATGAAATGTTTTTTTCCAACATCTTTTAAAAAATTATCTTTTGTTCTGTGCTTGGGTGATATTTATTGGGAGGAAGTGTTGACCCTTAGCATAATTGGCTCTTTTATGAGAAAGCTGTGTGTTTGAAAGCTGTATTTTGAAGCAGATCTCCAGCTCTCCTCTCCAGGCCACACCTTCCGATTTGTGTAGCAGCAGTAAGATTTCATTTGGTAGTTATTTCTGTTCATTTTCATCTTGGTGCTTCCAACAAATTCGTCTAGCCTTTTAGGTAGTTTTGAATCTTTATTCTGTTATCTGTAATATTTACACAACATTTCTAGCATTGTGACGATTAAAAACTTTTCTTAAATACTTAAATACTCAGAGGATCCAATTCACATGGTCACTTGTTCCACCAAATTAGTAAACATAACAAAAAAGGAAACTGGCTTAGGGTGGTTAGTGACGCCACTTAGTGGACTTTGAGTCATTGTTACATTCTTTCCCAAATGCTCAAAGGTGGACTGGTTTTGCACTGAAGATCAGTGCCAGACTCTCCTTTTTTGTAAGTTTGGCTTATCACTTGATGGGGTCCCGTATTCTGGTTTTATGTTCTCCTGTCACTCAGAATTCCGGATAGTGATTCTGAAACAGCAATCAGATTTCTTCAGTACCCGGGGAAATAGTTCATCTGATCCTGAAGGCTCCAGTGACTTGATCTGAGATAGGTACTTGCTCGCCCTCATCTTAGGGGTCTAGTAATTCACAGTTTATGTACCCTTACTAGATTACTGCTGTATTCTCCAGCATATAGGAAGGCCTGCAGACACAGAGTTCGCTGTCTCGATAACTCAGTAGAAAAGTTTCTGCAGTAAATAAAACTGTGTGTGACATCTGATGAGGGGACTACAAGTCACTTGACTTGTTCCTTCCCTTATTTGTGATGTTCCTTTGAAAATGTGCCAGTATCTCCTTTCTGCCTACGTCTGGACTGGAATATAAAGTGGGAGAACCAACCTTGACGTTACCTTGTAAATAGTGGGTTGGATAGTAGTGGAACATCAGGTAGTGGAGGGGGAAATTAAATTGTGGATGTTGAGCTCAAATACATTCTCCCTGTCTGTTCTCCAAAGCTCTACGTTAGAAGTAGGATTCAGAGAGAAATTGAGACCTGGCAAGTAGTAGACAGCAGTTAAGAGAAGTTTTTAGTGGATTATGGGTTGTCTCCTTCCCCTCCTCTGTACTGTTGAATTTGGCTTATGAAGGTAGTAGAATGCATTTATTTATTTACTTTGACTTTACAACATTTATTCATGATGCCAAGGCAGTGAGTTTTATCCTGGCGTAGACCCATTACTATTTTCTTCCATGTCCATAGACTGCTCACAACTCTGGCAAGTTACTTTGCCTAAAATTGGTCAGACCTCAAAGAGAGTGTGAATGAATCAATTGAGTATGAGTGAATCAGTTATATCTGTCAACATAAGTGAAAAACTTAAAAAAAACTACAGTTAACAGATTAGTCAAACAGTATTCAATAAAATTTATATGTATTTTTATTTAATTATTATAACTGTAGTGGCATTATGTGCTCCTAAGAACTGAAACTGGAAGATTTACACAGCCTACAAATAAGTATAATCTTGGACTACTTAAACTTTTTGTAATATCTCTCCATACATGTTCATTAAAATAGAAATTTTCAGAGCCCTTTGACTGATCCACAGCTTTCTTAGTAGATCTTCTACCCTGATTCCTGGCAAGGGTTACCATATTCCCACTAACCAGGCTAGTTGTTTTTATGGACTGGTTTTTTCCCCCCAAGTAGAAAACAATTGTTTGGGAATCAGTAATTTCCTAACAAAATCCTTCAACATAATGCAGTGATAGGTAAATATCCTAAGCATAAAAGTTACTGGATTTTTACTTATACACCCTCTGATGAATGTGTTTTTGTGGTATTTTACCAAGCTAGGAAGTGAAATCAAATGGATGTTGGTGAGTACCCCATGGCAGCAGGTCATTCGTTCAGAGTGAACTATAACTTGGAAGCCTTCTTTAGGTAAGAAAGTTGGCAGTTTGAAAAAGCAATCATCAGTTTTTTTAAATGATCATGTATGTTTAGGTTGGAGTTTTTATATAAAGGTTTTCAAGCTAGTAAAGATCAGTTTGCCTTGCATTCTAAAATATATTTAACTCATGCTCATTGCTACTGACTTATATAAAATTTATGATTTGTGGATGAGTCTTAGACTCTGAAAAGGAATGTACACAAAGAAAAAGAAAATTAAAATGTTATTTTTAATAGGATGACTGGTATTCATTTAATGTCTGTTGTTTATAGTGATTCTATCAGCGAACTGGCAATTTAATATTTTACTGAATAAACAAAACAATCCGTCCATGTTACATAAAGTCACTTTAATGTACAGCACAGTCCTTTTGTTTACAACTGCAAGGTAGTTTGCTAACCTGACACTTGGTTGAAATCTTATTTTACTTTTGGCTGTCCTGCCTTTCCATTGAAGGATTATATTAGGGATAACTCTTTTTGTGGTCATTTAGTGAAATTTTAGCAATCCATTGATTGTTACAGAATGGATTGCTGTAAGTTTACCAAATGAAACATGTACAAGCAAAATGTCCATAAATGTGCTCCATATCAGAATTTAGGATCCATTGTTCATTCTTTTACCTTACCTGGGCCAACGTATTTCAATTTAGGGAATTAAAATTAAGGAGTAGGGCAGCCCTTTCAAAATAAGCATATTTTGAAAAAAGAGCCAAAATAAGAATATTTTGAATAAACTTTGAATTATTGGTGTCACCAGTTTGATATATTCTATATAACTGGTTAAGTCATACTAAATGCGTGTGATAACTCTTTTGCCTAATGCTTGAGATACAGCTTTGCACCTGTTTTTGTTTTCCATTTTAGTTTTCCAAACCCTAAAGATGACCCTTCATTTTGTTCAGCAACTTTATAGGTCAGCCCTGCTTTGGGATCCAACTCTCTATTATGGCTAAGAAGTGTTTCACATCAGGCAGAGATATATACATTTCTTTTTTTTTTTTTTTTAAGATTTTATTTATTTATTTGAGAGAGAGAATGAGATAGAGAGAGCATGAGAGTGGGGAGGGTCAGGGGGAGAAGCAGACTCCCTGCCGAGCAGAGAGCCCGATGCGGGACTCGATCCCGGGACTCCAGGATCATGACCTGAGCCGAAGGCAGTGGCTTAACCAACTGAGCCACCCAGGCGCCCTCAACTCTTGATTTTGACTCAGGTCATGATCTCAGGGTCATGGGATTGAGCCCCATGTCAGGCGCTGCACAGAGTTGGCTTGTCCCTCTCCCTCTGCTCCTCCACTCTCTGTCTCTCTCTAATAAATGAATCTCTCTTTTTTAAGATTTTATTTATTTATTTTGAGAGAGAGAGAATGAGAGAGAACACATGAGAGGGGATAGGGTCAGAGAGCAAAGCAGACTCCCTGCCAAGCAGGGAGCCCGATGCGGGACTCGATCCCGGGACTCCAGGATCATGACCTGAACCGAAGGCAGTCGCTTAACCAACTGAGCCACCCAGGTGCCCATGAACGCTGTTTCTAAATGACACTTCCAACCCCCACTGCCACTAGGATGACATGGAGAGTGGGGGCTGTTGTCCCCTTTTTTTTTTT